>NC_044397.1:34594545-34905803 GCF_006542625.1 Nomascus leucogenys | reverse complement strand
ACTTTTAGCCAACAGCCTCTGGGTAGCTCTGGAGGGTACATAGTCCCCAGGGGCCTCAGGCCCGGTACTGCCACGTGCGTTCTCCTTAGATGTAAGGTGCATGTTTATGTCACTTTCCGGGCCCTGGACCCAGCTGAACCCCCATGGGAGATTTCTTTTGTGTCAGGATTTCTGCTCTGGAATGGTGTGAGGTCTCCCGGGTGGTTCATCCTCCCTCCCCCAACAGCAGTGACAGGGCCTGGGGCTGTGGCTGTCTCTCAGAGGGGGGTTTTAGGAGGCGGCGGCCCTGGAGGAGGGCATGATTCCAACATGGGCAGAGTCTAAATGCAGCCCATTAGCCCAGCAGGTGGCCATGGGAGAGGCATGGGATGCAGTGTTCAGGAGCAGAGGCAGGGGAGGGGGCCAGGACCCTGCACATTGAGAACCGCTGCTTGTATGTCCCCACCTTCCCCCAACAACTATCCTCCTTTCCTCACCAGCCACGTCTATCCCTGCCCCGGCCCCCTGCCCCTCCTTGGCACCCACCCTGTTACTGCTTTCCCCCTGAGATCAGGAATGAGGCACAAACATCTGCTCTCACTGCCTCCCTTCACGGTACTGGAGTCCTAGTCAGTGCGCTATGCCTGAAAGGAAATACAAGTGCTCTGTGTCTTCTTCAATTCTGTATTGATCTATTTGGCCTCCACCCATCACAGGGCCCATATTATCTACATTTCCTGCATTCTTGGCCTTTTTTTAGTGGGGGACATGGGCTCGCTGTGCCTGTAGGTGGGACTATAGGCACGCACCACAGTTCCCCTCTAATTTTCTTCTTTTTTGCAGAGATGTGGTGTCACTGTGTTACCCAGGCTGGACTCAATCTCCCAGGCTCAAGGCATCCTCCCCGTGTGCTGGGATTACACATATGAGCCACAGGGCCGAGCCCCTTGTACATTGCCAGTGCTCTGGCATCTGGTTCCTCACTGACTAGGGAGAGACTCCCCCTCCCAGGGTAGCTGACTGTAAAATTTTTACATCAACTTATTAAATCAGCTGGTCAATTTTGACCCAGAACCATGCTGAAATTTTGATTAAGAAGCTCTTATTCAGGCGGGGCACAGTGGCTCAAGTCTGTAATCTCAGCACTTTGGGAGGCCAAGGTGGGCAGGTCACCTGAGGTCAGGAGTTCGAGACCAGCCCAGCCAACATGGTGAAACCCCCATCTCAACTAAAAAAAAAAAAAAAAAAAATACAAAAATTAGCTGGACACGATGGTGCACACCCATAGTCCCAGCTACTCAGGAGGCTGACGCAGGAGAATCATTAGAACCCAGGAGGTGGAGGTTGCAGTAAGCCAAGATCGTGCCACTGCACTCCAGCCTGGGTGACAGAGCAACAGTCCGTCTCAAAAAAAAAAAAAAAAAAAAAATCAGTTTGGGGATACTGACCTGTTAACAGTGAGCCTTAGTCAGGCACAGTGGCTCATGCCTGTCATCCCAGCACTTTGGGACGCCAAGGCAGGCAGATCACTTGAGCCCAAAGTTTGAGACCAGCCTGGGCAACATAAAGAAACCTCATCTCTACCAAAAAAAAAATAATAATTACAAAAATTAGCCAGGTAGGGTGGCACGTGCCTGTGGTCCCAGCTACTTGAGAGCCTGAGGTGGGAGGACCATTTGAGCCCAGGAGGTTGAGGCTGCAGTGAGCTGAGATCCCACCACTGCACAGCCCGGATGACAGAGTGAGACCTTGTCCCAAAACACCACCACCAGTCCAGGCACAGTGGCTCACGCCTGTAATCCCAGCACTCTGGGAGGCTGAGGCGGGCGAATCACAAGGTCAGGAGATAGAGACCATCCTGGCCAACATGGTGAAACCCTGTCTCTACTAAAAATACAAAAAATAGCTGGGCATGGTGGTGGGTGCCTGTAGTCCCAGCTACTCGGGAGGCTGAGGCAGGAGAATCGCTTGAAACCGGGAGGCAGAGGTTGCAGTGAGCTGAGATCACGCCACTGCACTCCAGTCTGGTGACAGAACAAGACTCCATTTCAAAAAAAAAAAAAAAAAACCCACCACCACCAAAAAAACAGTGAGCCTTGTGATATATGAACATGGTGTATCTCGCCCTTGATTTAGGCCCTGACACTCAGGCCCTTCAGGCATGATCTGGCCTGGCCCCCAAGCAGTGTCAGCCACAGCACCTGGTGTAGACATGAGGCTGCTCATGGAGCACCCTCATCAGCCAGCTGCACCTCCACCTACCAGGAGCACACTTGTCCAGGCCTGCCTCCTGCCCTCCTTCCCCAAGAACTCCTCTTCCTCCCAGCCCTGTGCCCCCTGGGGAGGTTATGGCACTGCTTTGCACCTCGGGCTCCACATCCGTCAAATGGACTTCCTGAAAATACCCACCTCCTGACTTGTTTTAAGACCATCTAGGAAGAGTTGCTCAGGCCTTGGGAGCCTCCTGGTTTACAATCTTCACATCCCCGCAGGCCTCCTCACTCTTCTCATGTACCCGATGCTCAACGTGAGCCACATGGGCGCCACAAGGCCAGGGAGGGACCCCCAGGATTCAAACCCAGGTCCATTCAAAGCTAAAACCTTACTTTGGGCCATGGGTGCTGGGGGCTTGTCCTGGAGGCCTGGGGCCACTGGAGGGGAAGCAGGTGCTGCTGCTGGGCTGATTCAGCTCTTCCCTTGGAGCACATCAGCTCCCTCAGGCCTCAATTTCCATGCACACTGAGCCAACAGCACCCTGGTCTCTGGGTCTGAGGCCCAACCATGCACCACAGCACAGTGCACCATGCATTCTCAGGGCACCCTTTGTCACTGCTGCTGGCTCTGACACTTAAGGCTGGGCAGCACGGAGCAGGCCGGATGTGGGGAGACTTTCTGGGTCCCAAGGTGTTTGGCTCTGAGTCCCACAGGGACCAGGCTGGGCTGCAGCCTCCTAAGCTTATGGAAGCCAGGATCAGGCCAGGGGACTCTTACTCCACTGTGTGATGAGCAAGTGGCCCTGGCGGGGGGATCCCTCAGAGCTTCCCCTTTGTCTGCTTTTTAGAGAAACAACTTTCTGGAGATCCCCTTCAGGCTTCCCCTGAGACCTTATAAGCCCCACTGTTCACACCGCTGTCCCGGGTCCAAGGTGCTCTTGCTCTCTCCCTTCCCTCCCTGTCATCTTCCTCCCGGCGCTGCCTTCCTGACCCTCCTTGGGGAACTCTGCAGCACCCCTTCCTGTCTTCCTTGAGCCCCCAGCCCTGGAGGAACTGCTGAGCTGCCTAGGCCAGTGCTGAGGGCTTCTGGGAGGAGGAGGACGACCACTAGCTGAGGAAGGCAGGCCTGACCACCTGCAACCACCCTCTTCCCAGCACAGTGTAGAGCTGGGGGCTGGATGGGGCTGGGTCCTGGCAAGGCCACATCAGGGCCTGCCTGGGGCAGTGCGCTGGGCTGCAGAGGGTGGTGCGGGTGGACGCAGCCTCCGGGCAGGCTGTCCCTGGGCCGGATGTAGGGCATGGTTCCTGATTGGCAGCTGGCACTTCCTGGGATGTCCCCCATGCAGTCCCAGGGAGGGGCTGAGGGGCAGGTGCCCTTCCTCCCCAGGAGTACTCACCCTAGCTGGGGGAGCAGCCTCAGCCTGGCTCCAGAACGACACTGCCCCACCACCTAGGGCCTGCCACGTTCCTGGGGAGTCTCGAAGCCCAGACCCTCTCACTCACACTGTCTCGTGCGGCAAAGGCCCCGTCAGGCCCAGGCTGTGAGGCCCACAAGCAGAAGGGCCGGCTCTGGATGGAACATTTTGTGGGGAGGCCCCCATGTCTGTGAAGGCCTCTGCCTGCCCCGAGAGGAGGTGGGGGAAGTGACTGAAGGGAGATTTCAGGCGAGTCCTCCTACCCTCCAGCCCTGCCTGATGCCAGCTGTGGAAGGAGGGCATCAGGACCCCAGCCCAGGCCACAGCAGGGAGCCCGGCAGAGGGACGCCAGGTCAAACCACAGGGACTTCTCTCAGGCTGAAGCCCCAGGAACCCTTGCTGCTGTCCTAGGACATGGTGGGATTGGAGCAGGGACCATCCTGCTGGGATCCCCCAATCCTATCTAGGCAGCCACAGGTGTCCCTCAAAAAGCTCCCCCAACCCTCCGCCACCCCAAGAAGCCAGGACAGATCTCTAAGATTGGGACACTGCCCTCTCCCTGGGCCAAACCCAGCCCTGCAAGGAGGCCCCAACCCACTCTGGTTCTCACCTGGCTTCTGCCTCGCAGGGGTGGAGACTTCCTCCCCAATCTCTTCACCCCCAAAGAAGCACAGCCAAGGCCCACGTCAGAGGAACTGTGTTGCTGACTTAGTCACAGCAGGAAATGACTGGAATGGGGTAACTGTCACTCACACACACACACCTGTGCCCACACACACCCACACATGCACACAGACCACATCTACAGCAGGTGGGCCTGGCCACGCACCTGTGGAACACTTATTGGAGGCCCAAGAATAACATAAGGGGGTGGCACCCAGGAGGCCTGGGAAGGGGAAAGCCCAGTGGCCTCATGGTCTCTCTCATTGAACTCCTAAGCATCACTCCATGGCCCTGGGCTCCTGAGGGTCAGGGAAAAGAGTGAGGCCAGGACCAGTGCGGGGAGGCCTCTCCCCTGCCTGAGCGTAGACTCCATTCTCAACAGAGACAAAGCTGCCACATGCAGGGATGGGTGTGGAGGCCCAGGCGGCAGGGCCCTGGGGCCAGTGTGCAGCGTGGGTGGGGAGTGACACCCACCAGGATGGCCCCCCATGGGGGTGAGCTGTGTCCAAAGTAGCTGGGCGGCAGCTGGTGTTGATAGTGGCATAAGGGACGTGGAGAGCAGCCTGGGAGGCCTGGCTGGGTGCCTATGCAGGGGAAGGAGGGTCAAGTGAGTTGGTACAGCTTGGGCCCAGCCCTGGCCCCCCTACCCCTGCCACCTTGTCCCCAAAGCAGGTCCCCTCCTCACCCATACTCGTGCTCTCGGTGTCTGGGAGCTGGTGTGGGACGGCTGGAGCCTAGGGGCAGGGCTGGGAGAGAGCGAGGATGGTCAGAGCTCTGCAGAGCATGTGGCCAGCCCAGTGTCAGGGGGACATGGACAGGGACCAGGTCTCACCTGTGCTTCTGTCGACACAGCAGATGAAGGAGGTAGCCACAGCCAAAGAGGAGGACTCCTGAGACCCCCAAGATCCCGGCCAGGTCTGCCCGCAGAATGGGGGCAGGAGTCGGCGGGGCAGAGAGCCCTGGGCACGGAGACAAGAATCAGATGGGTGGCCAGTTCCCGAGCCCCTCCCTGCCCTCCTGGGCCCCTCGCCCCAGCCCCACCTGGGTCTGAGCTGGGCGGGAGGCTCCCACAGGCCTCCCAGGAGCCCTCAGGGAAGGATGCAAACTTGCAGCAGAAGGTGCTGTTGGTGCAGGGGCTACTGGCCCCAGAGCCTTCCAGGGCAAGAGAGACGCTGCTCTGGGTTTCCCAGCGGGCCTGGCGAGCAGGGGCCCATTGCCGGATGCCAAGTTCTGGGTGCAACATAGCCAGCGTGGTCCCCCCAGCACCATTGGGGCCCCCCCAGCTCACAGTCACCAGGGAGATGGAGCCAGACCCCAGGAACCCACAATGGACAGTGAAGGACGAGAGCTCGGTGGCCTCCATCTGAACTTGCACCCACACCTCTGGGGTCCCTGTGGAACAGCAGCAAGGTCAGTGGGCTGTTGTCCTACATCACCCTCCCTGTAGCCCCTGCCCCTCTCTGGTGCCGGCACTCACCCGCAGTGACACACAGGGTCAGCAGCACCCAGGACAGGGCCAGGGTCCGGCGCCCCATGGCCCCCTCCAGTCTGGGTTCTGGGGGCTGCAGGGCTGGCACCTGTGCCTCTGTTCTCATCGCAGGAAGTCTTCATGTTGTCAGCAGCCAAACAGCCACTGCCTTCTCTCCTCTCATACCCTCCCCAGAGGTGGTGAACACAAAGTGGCTGATTCCTTTCTTAAAGTAACAGTGAGGGCCCGCTCAGTCCCCAAGGCTGTGCTTCCGGGTAACAAGGCAGGGTGGCACAGGTGGGTGAGAACCCAGCTTTGGCTAGGCCTTGGGAGGCCAGGGGAGGGGCAGAGAAGCTGCCAGGGGCTAGAAGGACTCCCCTTCCCTGGACAGCAAGGGGTGCCGGGCTTCCCTAGGAAAGGGCTCTGTCCTGCCCCTCACCCAGCTGAGGAATCTGGGAGGAGAAAGCCCCTGGGAGTGGGAAGCCAGCAGGGAGGACCTGAGAGCCAGCCCAGCGTGCATGACCCACCACCAATCTGACGTCGGTCCCACGCTTACACCTGCAACCCAGGCCTCCCACACAACCCCCAGCCTGGCTCGCCCACTGCCCACTCATACCTCCTGATCTACCCTGAATGCACCCCATACTGGACTCTGCCCCAGGCGCTGTCTCCCTTGTCATAGGTGATGGCAACTGGCTTCTGGCTGCTCGGGCCCAAAGCACAGCCACCAGAGCCTCTTCCCTTTCACCTCCAATGCACCAGGAAATCCTGCTGGCTTCCCACCCTGACCAAAGGACCACTTCTTCCCAACATCCCCCTGCAACCCCTAGCCCCTGCTACCTTGTGACTCCAGACCTAATATTCTCCTGCCTGGAAGAGCACGAACAATGGAGAATTGGCCTGGCTGGTTTCAGTTCTCACCGCAGTGGCCAGAGTGAACCCAAGTCAGGCAGGCCACTGCCCTTCTTGACTCTCACAGCCCATGACACCCAGAGCCAATGCCTCAAGGGCCATCCATGTCCTGCCATCCGCACTTCCCCTGCCCTCCTACCTCAATTGCATACCTCTGAGTTGAATTAAAAGCAGCAAGATTTGGGGGTGACCGGGAGGAAACGGGCTGGCCCTTGCCATGAGGTGTGCACAGACAGGGAATGAGAGGCCAGCACTTTAGGATGAGTCCAGGAGTTCAAGACCAGCCTGGGCAACATGGTGAGACCCTATCTCTACAAAAAAAAAAAAAAAAAGAAGGAGAAAGAAAGAAAGAAAAAATTAGCCAGGAATGGTGGCAGGCACCTGTAGTTTCAACTATTTGGGAGGCTGAGGTTGAAGGATCGCTTAAGCCCAGGAGGTGGAAGTTGCAGTGAACCATGATTACACCACTGCACTCCAGTCTGGGTGACAGAGTGAGACCCTGTCTTGATAAATAAATGTTGCTCTGAATTGCTTCACTGCTTATGTCACCTCGAGGATGCAAACCTACCAGAATGCTGCTAGGCAGCAACAGGTGACCCTTTCCAGGGATCAGTTTGCTTTGTGTGCTGTGACCTGGAATCCAGAGTCCAGTGAGAGCCCAGGGTGCTGTCTTAAGGTTGATCTCATCCACGGTGTGGTAAGGACTAAAGAGACAGCCCTGTCCCAAGTCACCTCTCTGGGCCCTGGTTTGCCCGTGTCTGCTTAGTCCTGTGGTGCTGGCTGGATGTGGTGTCTCATGACTGTAATCCCAGCACTTCAGGAGGCTGAGGTGGGTGGATCACTTGAGCCCAGGAGTTTGAGACCAGCCTGGGCAACATACTGAGACCCTGCCTTTACAAAAAATAAACATTAGCCGGGTGTGGTGGCTTTCGCCTGTAGTCCCAGTTACTCGGGAGGCTGAGGCAGAAGGATCACTTGACCCTGGGAGGTGGAGGCTGCAGTGAGCCAAGATCACGCCACTACACTCCAGCATGGGCAAGAGTGAGACCCTATCTCAAAAAAAAAAAAAAAAAAAAAATTAAAAATTAAAAAAATACAAAATAAAAATCCTGTGGTGTTTGACACAAACCAATTTGGTCTCTGGGGTAAACTCTGTCCCCTTATCCACACCCTGCAGCCCGTAGTGGCCTTCATGGTGCCTATGCCTGCAGCCAGTCACCCATGGCTCCCAACATTCTCTTCACCCTTTGCCCTTCGCCCAGGCCACCTGTACTGATCTCCACACCTGCCTCAGACCTGCTTTTACTGCTTTCTCCACTACCATCCCCCAGGCAGGGTGCGAGACTGGTGCAGAGGGGACCTACCTCAGGTGGCCTGGCCAGCGTAGCTGCAGAGCACCTAGAGCACCTGAGGCTGCTAGACATCTACCTCCCTACTCCAGAAGACCCTTGCCTCCCACTGAAAGAAACCAAAATATTTAACCTCAGAATAGGTTTCTTTGCCATATTTTGGGACGGTTGCCCAGAGGGCCTGTAGGCAGCTGTGGGCCTGCAACGTGGTCTTCAGTCAGGGAAATCCACCTCTGCAGAGGAGACAGTGGAGTAGATAGCAGATGCACACAGCCTTTCTCTGCAGTCCCCGTGTCTGGATCTAGGAAAGACAAACTGAGAGGCAGACCCCTTTAAGGGTCTGAAGGGCTTGCTTACCACAGGCTCCGCAGAGCACCAGCTGTGAGGTGTCACCTGCAGAACGAGACCTTTGCTAGCCAAGTCTCTCCTCTCCCCTTCCCCTAATCTGTCTTGCTGCGCTCCAGGCCTCCCATTATTTCTGTAATTTCAAGACGGTTATAAAAGTGTCAACCATCTGGCCATTTCTTTTTTTATATATTTTGTATGACTTGTGCACATGTGTGCACGTAATAACATTTTTAAGTCGGTTTTTTTCCTGTTAATGTTTTATGTTTGTTTCATAGACTCAGATTATCAAACCTTCAGGGAAAAAATTTAAACTTCCCTACACCACCTGCTGAAATCCCACTTTGTAAGAAGGAGATCAAATCCCACCACCTCCAGGAAGCTGCCCCAGAGTAGTGCGCCCTTCCTTCTTGGATGATCATCACAGGATTGCAGGTGGCCTCCCAGTTGGGTTCTCAGCAGCCCTGGGGGCATTTTCACAGGTGGACACTGAGCCCTGGAGGAACTGTCTTTTTTATTCACCCCAATACGGGAGCCCAGAACTTACTGAGGGATTTAAAAGCCATGGTACAAAGTTGACTACCCACCCTTTTCAATTTTTTTTTTCAATTTTTTAAGTCACATTATCCCCTAAATTCTCACTGTGTAAGATTCAAACAGCATAGAACACAAAGTTCTCCTCTGGCCAGCTCCTTCCGTTCCCCTCCCTGTGAATTTTCATGAGGCTTGTTCTTTAACATTATCATTTCTGGTTTTTGTGTATTGCTTAGGAAGGCTAAGATTATGAAAATATTTTTATGGCTTTGTTTTTATGCATAACTCTATAAAGAGTTTCTTCCTAGTCCATGAAGAACTTTACTTTGGAGGTGGTATTAAAAGGCTGTGTAGGCCGGGTGCGGTGGCTCACGCCTGTAATCCCAACACTATGGGAGGCCGAGGCAGGCGGATCACGAGGTCAGGAGATCGAGACTGTCCTGGCTAACACGATGAAACCCCATCTCTACTAAAAATACGAAAAAAATTAGCTGGGCATGGTGGGGGGCACCTGTAGTACCAGCTACTCAGGAGGCTGAGGCAGGAGAATGGCGTGAACTCGGGAGGTGGAGCTTGTGGTGAGCAGAGATCGCACCACTGCACTCCAGTTTGGGCGACAGAGCGAGACTCTGTCTCAAAAAAAGAAGAAAAAAAAAAGGCTGTGTAGCCAGGCACAGTGGCTCACGCTTGTAATCCCAGCACTTTGGGAGGCCAAGGCAGGCAGATCACTTGAGGTCGGGAGTTCGAGACCAACCTGACCAACATGGAGAAATCCCGTCTCTACTAAAAATACAAAATTAGCTGGTTGTGGTGGCGCATGCCTGTAATGCCAGCTAATCGGGAGGCTGAGGCAGGAGAATCGCTTAAACCCAGGGGCGGAGGTTGTGGTGAGCCGAGATCCCACCATTGCACTCCAGCCTGGGCAACAACAGCGAAACTCTGTCTCAAAAAAAGAGCTGTGTAATGTCTCAGGTGGAGGGCCAGGAGTCCCCAGACCATTTGCTGCTGGGCTCCTTCCCTACTGTTTCAAAATGCCACCTTGATCATAAATTCTTACACATAGGTCTATATGTGGATTCTCTTTCATAGTCTATCCATTGGGTTGCTTATTCTAGTTTCAATATCACAAGGTCCTAACTGGAATGCTTTCATGTTCTGATATATGTGAGGGCCCTTATTCTCAGAACTTCTTGAGTATCCCTGAACATTCTCCAGAATTGTGAACAGCAAAACCACAAATAATTCCTAAGCTGGGCAATCTAACTCCTGCATCCCACTTTCAGCCAGGAGGTACAGGCAAGATGGGACAGGTTTCACAATGGCCACCTCCTGCCCAACATTCCTTGGTGAAATCCCTGCATCCCCAGCCCAAGTCCTGCTGCAGTAAAACAGCCCAGTGGTCGGTCTGTAGAATTAGGCCCTCATGGGTTTGAAATAGGGCCACAATTTCATAGCTCTGCAAGCTTAACACAGCAATTTCCCAAAGCAGCAGGATCCCAACAGGGACCGATCCACAGAGTAAATAAGAGGATCAAGTCAGTGAGTGCAGGGGCAGCACTCTACTCAGCCCTGGCTTGTGCCCCAGTACAGGCTATGACCATCCTGTGATATAAAACATTCCTTGAGTTTGGTTTCTTCTCACCAGGAATCAGGATTAGCTTTCTTTGTGGCTTGTGTGGAAGATGTGATGACATAAGTTCATCTCTATTACACCTTCCCAGGCAGATCAACTGCATGTCAATGTCCCCTCTTCAGGCAGGGCTGTCTCAGTCCTAGCACTGCTTCCACTGGAAGAGTCTGAGCTCCTCATCCTAGCCTTGGTTCTGGGCAGCAAACAGCTCAGCCCTGAGGAGCCTCTGTTCTTCTGTAGGCCCGTGGGCCCACAGCTGAGACCAGGCAGCTGATTCGGATGGTCTCAATTCCTGGGGCCAAAACACAGGGTCCTGGAGGGCCTAGTCTCACCACAGAGAAAGGGAAATGGCTAGAAAAATCCAAAATATTTTTGACAGAGGACTAGAGGCCTCCTCCCTCCCCTAAATGCTTTGGCACTTGACACAACCTTAGGGAAAAGGAAGGAAGCCAAGAAGACTCAGAAGTTAAATTTTCTCAGCAGCTGGGCAGAAAAAGAGCTTGAAATTATAGAGGAAAAATAAAGTTGTTTCTGCCCATCTGAGTCTGTAGCATAAGACTTGTCACTACTGCATTTATTTTTACATGCCTGTTTTAAATGTTGTGAAAAGGGCCGCTTTTGTTCCTCTGTAACTTTAAGTATAGCTTATCCTTTATCACAGTAATACAGCTAATGCGAGATAGCGTCTTCAGTGGATACTATGTGCTAAACCCATTCTCAGTGATGCACGTACATCAGCTCCATACTTAGCAATCACTTTATGTGGGAAATAACTTGACCGGGGTGGAAAGGATACTTACACAATGAAGCCAAAATTTAAACCCTGACAAAAATTTTCACTTCAGAACCCATAATATTCAGCATTATGTGGAGCTGCCTTCTCCCACACCTTGGTTAAAAAATTAAATTGAATTACAAGATTGTGTCAGCAAACGGCAGTCCTCTGCCCTGGCAGTGCAGGAGCCAGGTGTTGAACCCACGTCTCTCAGCAGGTTAAGCTGCCTCGCTAAGTTCGGATGTGACCTCAGAAACAGAGGCTACTCCAGCAATGCAGGATGCTTTATTTTTTGGCTTCTACCTATGCCGCCCAATCCCTTCACTGGGCCTAACTTAGTGAATCAAATTAAGTATATTTCCCTCCAAGTTTCCCCAGGATTCTGGGCTCCTTTGCACACTACAGGTCTTCTCTAAACGCCCCGGGTTTATCTATCCTTTGGTGAATTTTCACCTCTTCTCCTTATTTCTCTGCCCTGTCCTAACCAAAAATCTTCAGTGCCTGTTTCTCTCTGCCATCAAAATCCCACACACATCTAGAGGTGAATCGGTGAATCTGCACTGATGAGTGACTCGTCTTGTGAATCCTTTCTAGGATCTCAGTATTTCATTCTATCCTGAGGGAAGGATCTAAAGCACTCAAGGAAGACCTCACGATGTCAATGGGTGAGAAGAAACCTTTCTCCCCTTCAATATCACACCCCATCATCCAAGCACACACTCCTCTTTCATCCCATAAACCCCGGTCAGTGTCACCTGGAGTTATAAGGATGGGGCGACTTACCTAGTAACTGAAGACTCAGTAATCTGAAAAAAAAAAAAAAAAAAAATCCCTTCACTTTATAACTCAGGAGATAACACCAACAAGTCACTTCTGGCAGAGCTCATGGCCACAGTGCAAGTTAAAAAAGGTAAAGCCTTATTGAAAATCATTGAAAATAATCTTAAAACAATTATTCAATATTAACAGACAATGCCCAGCAGTGCTATGTGGGAGGCAAGCCACCCAGCTGCCAAGGCAAGAGACCGAGGGCACAAGCTGTTCCAGTATAATAAAGAAAACACATAGAATAAGAATAGTTATACTAGAAATAGATTATAGATATGATTATATATTAATATAATAATTAGTTTATAGCATTACTCTTTATTCCATTATAATAATCTTTGTTCTACAATTATAACCTAGGAAAAACCAGGCCATACAGAGATAGGAGCTGAAGGGACACGGTGAGAAGTGACCAGAGTGTGAGCCCTCTGTCATGCCCAGACAGGGCCACTAGAGGGCTCCCTGGTCTAGTGGTAATGCCAGTGCCTGGGAAGGCACCCGTTACTTAGCTGACCTTGGTCTAGCGGTAGCGCCAGTGCCTGGGAAGGCACACGTTACTTAGCTGACCGGGAAAGGGAGTCTCCCTTTCCCAGGGGGAGTTAGAGAAGATCCTGCTCCACCACCTCTTGTGGAAGGCCTAACATGAGTCAGGCCCGCCCACAGCCATCTGGAGGCCTAACCATCTCCCTGTGATGCTGTGCTTCAGCAGTCACGCTCCTGTTTCACTTTCACATTCCGCTCTGTACACCTGGCTCCACCTTCTAGATGGCAGTAGCAGAATCAGTGAAAGTATTAAAGTCTTTGATCTTTCTGAGAAGAGCATAGAAGAAATAATGACGTAAACTGTCCTCTCTCTCTCCGCCTCGGCTACCTAAAAGGGAAAGGCCCCCTGTCCGGTGGACACGTGACTCTTGTGACCTTATCAATCAATGGAGATGACTCACACTCCTTACCTTGCCCCTTTTGCCTTGTATACAATAAATAGCAGCGTGGTCAGGTATTCAGAGCCACTACTGGTCTCCGCGTCTAGGTGGTAGTGGTCCCCTGGGCCCAGCTGTCTTTTCTTCTCTTTGTCTTGTGTCTTCATTTCTACGATCTCTCATCTCCGCACAGGAGGAGAAAAACCCACAGACCTAGTAGGGCTGGACCCTACAGTGCCAGCCCCTGAAAAGCACTGCTCTGCATCACTTACCAGGCTGGGCAGAGGCCTCCGTGCCTGCTACCTGAGCTGGCCTCAGGCTTGTCCAGCCTGGTCTGGGCCTGGCCAGTGGGAGGTGCTGCTGAGAAGCCAGAGCCCTGGGCTGTCCTGGATGACCGGCAGTGGGGCTCACTGGCACGAACCCTTCACAGCTGAGCCTGTCAGGGTAAGGGCGTGCACAAAAAAATATCCACAGATGTTGTGCAGCAGAAATAAAGAAAAATTCTAACCTTTTAAGACAAAAACACAGTATCGCTTCTTGGCCTTTTGGCCAAGATCAAGTGTAGATAAAAACATTGTAAGTCATGATTCCCCTGGAATATGATCAGTATCCTGAGGGAAGAGAGGCAAACCCCTAGCCCATCACCACACACTGCAGCTCACACACTTCAGGTTTTGTGCTCCCAGACAATGCCTATCCTCACAACAGCACTGTTGTCTGCGCCGGGAAATCATCCTCTGACCTATTCACAAGTCTTCTAGATGAAGATTTTCAGCAGGTTTGGATCTATTTAAAAAGTGGTAACTGCAAAGAGGCACCTAATCCACTTGGATTTGCCTATTTTTGAGAGGTACTCCTGGCAGTTATGAAGGTCATTAAAATTAAGTATCAGAATAAACTGAACTTTTTTTTTTTTTTTTTGAAACGGAGTCTTGCTGGGTCGCCAGGCTGGAGTGCAGTGACGCAATCTCGGTTCACTGCAACCTCCATCTCCCGGGTTCAAGCGATTCTCCTGTCTCAGCCTCCCGAGTAGCTGGGACTATAGGCACACGCCACCACACCCAGCTAATTTTGTTGTATTTTTAGTAGAGACGGGGTTTTACCATGTTGGCCAGGATGGTCTCAATCTCTTGACCTCGTGATCTGCCCGCCTTGGCCTCCCAAAGTGCTGGGATTACAGGTGTGAGCCACCGCACCCAGCCCTAAACTGAACTTTCAACTGAATTTCAGAAAATGTTGAACCATGATTTTAAAAAATGTTTCTCACTTTGCTCTCACTAAGCCCTTTTTTAAGAGCAAAAAGGTATTTTGCACTGTTAACCAATGAAATATTTTAAAACACTTATTTCATCAACTCATCTGTTACATTTTAAATGTGTATAATATAGAAGAATTAGTATGTTTATATAACCTACAATTTTTAAAAAAAAACTGATATAAATGTCCAAAAGTTGGGAGTCTTATGACTCCACGGCCCTGTTCCAGTTGCTATGGCTACATAACAAACCTCTCCAGACTGAGTGGTTTACATCCTATTATGCTCATGGACTCCATGGTCAGGAATTTGGAAAGTGCACAGAAAAGATGGGCTGTCTCTGCTCCCTGATGCCTGGACCTCAGCTGGGAAAATTGAAAAACAGGGGAGGGTGGAATCATCTGACTCCCGTCTGGACTGAGTCTGGCAGCCAGCATGGATGTTGGCTGGGACCTCGGTGAGAACCGCTGGCAGGAACACCTACACACGGCCTTTTCCTTCGGCTGCTGGCCTTGCTCACAGAATGGTGACCAGGTTCCAAGTGTGAACCCAGGTACAGGAAGAGACAGGAAATAGAAACTGCCAGTTTTCTTAAAATCTGGGCCCAGTAACTAGCATGGCATCATTTCTATCATCTTCTATTAGTCAAGCATCACAGAGCCCATATTCAAGAGGAGACAACCTAGACCCAGCCTCTCAATAAACAGTGTCAAAGGCTTTAGGGAGCATGGTGTCAAGCTCCCAGATTCTAAGGCTGTGACTCAACCCAGTGCACTGGGCTGCCTGGCTGTACACAGGTGTCCATATTGATGCAAAGCCCCCAAGCTGCTCATATCCTCTTGTGAAGCACCCTTAGCTTGGTTAGTATTTAAATAACTCAGGAATCTTTCCCCTCCTGGATTTTTAGAGACCTCCGCATCTTCTCCTCAGTTCTCCCACTCTGTTCCCTCATCCCACAAAACAGGCTCCTCTCCCCAGAGCTATTCTACCTGAATACAGGCAAAAGATCACTTAATGAGTTAGCCTTCCCCCACACCCCAGCTCTGACTCCCCCAGGGCTACCTTTCCAAAAGGAGACTCACAACCCTATTTCTTCTAGCTTCCATCTGGGAGGGGCAGGTGGGGGCGGGGAGGGAGAATGAAAGGGGTGAGGTGGTCTTGGCTGAGTGACCTGATCGCAGGAAGTCATGGCTCTTTCTGCACAGATCACTAGCTGGATGGCTGTGTCTGGCCTAGGAGACCACAGTGAGAACCTGTCACTAAAGCAGGTGCCCATGATGGGAAGAACTGGAAATTATATCTAAAGAGAGAGGCTGAAGCATTCCTTAAACCACAGAAGAAAACAGTGAAAGTACAAAATGACAATAGCTGTCTTCAAATACTGCTTGTCAGAGGGACAAGAGAGAACAGAGGTGCTGTGCTGCTCCACAAGGAAAAACAAGAGCAAACAAGTCTGTCTGAGTTTCAAGAGGCTGGCCCTGAGGCTGCACTGCAGCAGTCTAGGTGAGAGATGATGGTGACAATGTGTGGAGGACAGAGGCCAGAGAATTTTCTTCACCAAGTCTTGACAGAATTTGGTGAAGAACTAGCTGGAGAAGGCAAGAGTGAAAGTGACATCTGTCACTTGGATTTTAGGGTTGGACATTTAGAGTAACTCCTTAGTTTCCTTTTAACTCTCAGATACTGTGATTTGATCAAATTCCAAATTATGACGGGTATCTTTGGGATGAGAGGATAAAATTTCCTTTGGAAAGAACCCCTGGGTGAAGGCTGCCAGGACACATGGCCTGGCCTGGCTCACGGGGGTGAGACAGGTAGTTTCACAAGGTCCTGCTCCACTCTGCCACCTGTCAGCACAACTTTCACTGCTGCAGAGGCTGTGGCCACTAGATAAACTACTCACAGGCAGTCAATCTCTCCCTATCTCCACTGCCTCACCCCGCCTCTCAGTTACTAAGCAATACTTCCTGGAGAGCCTGTAGACAAAGCACCTTCGGGGGGTGAGGACACCTATACGCTGGGCCATGGGACAAAGCAGACCAAGAACCTGACCTCCATCAGTTTAATGATCTCAGGCCACACCTAGGGAATGTGTGGATTCAAACATGTTTATTGAGCGAATCATTAGGACACAAAATAGGCTGAGAAAGACGTTCCAAAAATCCAGGAAACTATGGGCTGTTTCCATTAAACACAGAGAGGTGCTGCCCCTCTCCACTCCAAACAGAACGTGAAAAAGGCAGGGGGACTGGGCCACAGTGCATTAGGGAGGACAGGGTCTCTCGGCTTCTCTACCCCAACATCACCAGAGGGAAAGGTTAGGTTAGAAAAACAATGCCCAACTCTTTCCCCTCAGAGCCCAGGGCTGAAGCCTGGGGGAATGCTTCATTTTGCTCCTTTTCTCTTTGCCTTTTCCAAATGGTCACATTCTTGAGGTAGGGAGTGGAGCTGGGGAGGGGCCCAGAGTCCTGTCAGAAATCCTATAATGAGAAAGATGAAAGGAATACACAGGACACAGTAACGGGCCAATGGGCAGACCATCCTCCCCTGGGTTACCCTTAAAGCCCCAGAGACAGCTCAGAGGGCCACCCCCAGGCTATGGCCTGTCAATTTGATGAGTGCATGGGTTGCCTGCCAGCATTTCCCAAGGACACATAACTCTTCCTGCTCTGGGGACACTCACCTCAATATCCAGCTCTGTAGAATCTAAGAGGTCCAGCCCGCGCTCACTGGGGGAAGAGTAGTTACTTGCTTGCTAGACAGAATGAGGTTAAAAATCAAAAAGGCCTTTCCACACTCCTGTCACTTCGCAAATAAAAAAACCAGTTCCTTTCCCAGCCTCATAAGAACAAATATGGGCACAGCAGGCCCCTATGGCACCTCCTGGGAGGGAAGTTAGTGTGGGCATGAGGATCAGGCGTGACTGCAGAGCACTTCTTGGCCTGCTGACTGACCCCCTTAAATGCCTTTGGTTTGGAAACCAGAAAATGGATTTTTTCTGAGATGTTAGGAAATAATATTTTAACAGAGGCCTTGCTCTCTAGTCTCTGATTTGAAGGTATCATTGTTTGGTTTCTCCTTCTGAGCACAAGACTCCCCTGTTCTGTTCTATTCTGTTATTTTTCCCTCCTTGCAGAGAACAGAAGAATAACAGCAGAAGATACACAGCCTGTAATGGACTGAATATCTGTGTCCCCCCAAACCTACATATTGAAATCCTTCCCCCAGTGTGATGCTGTTTGGAAGCGGGGCCTTTGGGAGGTGATTGGGTCATAGGGGTGCAGCCCTCATGGATGGATGAATGCCCTTCTAAGCCCAGGCCAGAGGGCTACCTTGCTGTTTCTCCTCCAGATGAGGATATAACTAGAAGCCAGCAGTCTGCAGGCTGGAAGAAGGCCCTCACCAGAACCCAGCCCTTGGACTTCAGCCTCCAGAACTGTGAGAAATACATTTCTGTTTGTAAGACACCAGTCTATGGAATTCTGTTACAGTAGCCTGAACTCAGACATAGCCCTTTTCCATTTATAAGGTGGTTTTACCTTATATTTTATGTAAAAGGTCCATTTTATTTATTTTTGAATTTTTTTTTTTTTTTAAGAGACAGGTGTTTACTATGTTACCCAGGCTGGACTCCAACTCTCGGGCTATTGATCCTCCTGTCTTCACCTCCTGAGTTGCTGGAACTACAGGCTAACAGCTCTGTTTTAAAGATGAGAAAATGGGCCGCACGCAGTGGCTCACACCTGTAATCCCAGCACTTAGGGAGGCTGAAGCAGGTGGATCCATTTGAGATCAGGTGTTCGAGACTAGCCTGGCCAATATGGCAAAACCCCATCTCTACTAAAAATACAAAAAAAATTAGCCGGGCATGATGGCATGCACCTGTAATCCCAGCTACTTGGGAGTCTGAGGAAGGAGAATTGCTTGAACCCAGGAGGCAGAGGTTGTGGTGAGCTGAGATTGTGCCACTGCACTCCAGCCTAGGTGACAGAGGGAGACTCTACCTCAAAAAATAAAAATAATTAAAAAATAAAGATGAGAAAATGGAGGCTGAGGAGGGGTAAAGCGCTAACTTGACATGGAGTTGAGGACTAGCACTCATGTCACCTCACTCCAAATGCCAGGCTTTTCCCACTACACCAGCAGCAGTTCCTCCTGGGGAAACAGGCTAAGTTAGAAGGGGAGTGAGGGAAGGGACAGGGAGGGGAAGCCCTCTAGTAAGGAGAGGGAGGACAGGGGGTCATGTGTTGGGAGGAGAGACACTGAAGGGGCTGCCACTTGGACTGAATGACCTCCCACCACCAGCATTAGGACTCCTTCCAATTCCTAGGGGGTTCGGAGGCAACAATATTTACTTAGGGATTGGGAGCAAGAGTGCTATTCCAACCTTCTTTGGTATTTGCAATTTCTTTTCCTTATTCTTTAATGAAAGTAGAGTCCAAGCAAAGTCCAAACCAACGTATAACCTGTCCTCCTTTACTCTAGATTCATTCAGCTTTTAGAGACCAGGCATTACCGAGCGGAGAGAGGGGAAACACCCTGGCTTCTCTTTGGCATATCAGCCCCTAGTTCTTGAGAGAGAAGGGCAGGGTGGTCTACTCACCATGTCTGTATCCTGCCGTTCTTCACTTGACTCATCCTGAATTTCTAACTCTTCTTCCTCGTCCTCTTCCATAAGGCTGAGTCTGATGTAGGGGCAAAGAGACGGGCTTTTCAAAATGTTCTTTGAGGACCCCTGAGAGTTTCTCAGACACCCGGGGTGGGGGAAGTGGGGAGCAGTAAGTACAGCATAGTAGGTTTCCAGATAGAGCTCTGTGGCTAAAACAAGTCTAAAAAGTACCCACAGAGAGGCAATGGGTGAGACAGGAATCCCCTCACAGTGGGCAACAGATTTGAAGTGAAGACAGGAGATGATGAGAAAAGCTCACCGCATCAGCTGGTTGCCCAGACCAGGACCTGAAGGGTTGCGTGGAGTCTGGAAATACTGTGGACCCAAGAACCTTGACCTCTGGGTGCCTGCAAGGGGCTGACTGCTGGGAATGAAGCAGGATCAATGATGGGATAAAAATCAAGGGTAAGAAGAGGATGTCAGGCAGCTGGTGTTAATGGGGAGAAAAGCTCAGAGAGATGCATTTTAAAGCTAAAAAATGGAGAAGGATTAGAGAAGAACCCAATAATGAGGGAGTGCTACAGCAGGGAACCACGAAACAGAAACAGCAAGATGGAGGCAGCCAGAAACCAAACTGGGAACTCAGACACCCAGATTCCCTCCATGACCTCACCCCTGGGCAAAATCCAACTCTGAGCCATCTTCTTCCTCCATCTCTTTCAACCCCCACAGGGGCTGCCTGCTCTTCACGGCTGTGGAGGTGAGGGTGGGCGTGGGCGGGATGCTGTTCAGCTGCAGACTTTCTTCCTGGGATGAGGAGACTTCCTCTCTATTAGGCTTGGCAGGCCCTGCCAAGCAGATGCACACATTAACCACGGCCCAGGGCCTGCGACAGGTATGCTCTCTTTCCAAGACCTGCGCAGGATTTAGTAAGGGAAAGTCAAGCAAGAAGAGAATGGAAAACCTATACAGCCTCATTCTGTTGCCCTCAAATGGGCATAGCCCTATGAACTAAATACACAGCCCTGTGTACCAAAAAGTAAGGCTTAGAGAATTGTAGCTAGGCCTTGTCCAAGAAGAACTTGCTACACAGCCTAGAAAACAAGATGGAAAGATATATAAATACACATTTCACAGAAAAACTGTAACAGGTCAACAGGTGAACACAAATATGAGGGAGGGTTGGAGTCTCTAAGATTGAGAGATCTGAGTTAGCCAATGAAGACATTTGAGATCCTATCCAAGATTTCTGTGGTCAGAAAAAGCTTTAAATGGCAATAGAGTTTTGGTACCAGAGGCTAGAGTGGACGAATGAGGACCAGGGAAGAACTGGAAAATGGGAGACAGGATTTTCTAAAAGCTAGAAAAAAATGAAGTGATTGCAATGCCAGTATAACTGATATGATATGAAGGGGGACTTATCTCCTGCAGAGATCGGAGAAGGTAGAGGAGGAGAAATAATCCAAAGATTCTCACTTCCTGAGAAAACCCAGGCAATACTATTTTAAAGCATCAGTCAAATTGACATTAACATCTGTTAACTGTAAACAGTCACACTCCCATTACCCTCCCTCTCCACTGAAAACAATAATCCCAAAGTGAGCTGCTATGGGTTTAAGCAGAGCGCTACAGAAAACAGGGAAGAGCCATATCCCTGGACTTGGATTCCCAGAGAGGAAATCTTGGGGCCCCAGGTGTGTCCTCCTGATCTCCCTGAGCTATTAATGGTGTGATGCCCGAGGGCTGGGCCCTTGAGTCTCTCCTCTTCTCCATCTTCACTGGCTTCCCCAGCCACTCAGGTTCATGTCCTTAAATATCACCTATACTCTGCCACATCCCAAAGGGATCTCAAGCCTTCAGCTCTCCCCTGAACTCCATCTTAACAGCCCCCACGGTTTGTTCAACATCTCCACCTGTAATCCCGTGGCCAACACCAATGCCCCAACCTTCCCCCACAGCTATCTTCACTCTCTGCCTTCCCCATCTCAGATACTGTCAACTCCATCCTTCTGTCAGGCCAAAATCCTTGGAGCCATCCTCAACTGCTCTTTTTGTCTTATATCCCACATCCAGTTTGTCAGAAAAGCCTATTAGAGATATCTTGAAAATGCACCCAGAATCTGGCCGTTTCTCGGCACCTCCACCATTGCCCCTGGCCTAAGAAGCTCTCTTATCTTGAATCTTGGGCTGGATTCCTACAACAGCCACAACCTCCCTGCTGGTCTCCCAGCTTCTAGCCTTCCCCCATCTGCTGTCGTTTTCAACACAGCAGCCAGAAGAATCCTTTAAAAACAGAGGTTGTTCCTGTCGTTCCTCTGCTCAAAATCCTCCAATGGTTTCCTACTGCACTCAGAGTAAAAGCCAGTCTCTGCCTTAGATGCTCTGGGATCCTGCACCCTCTTTGGTCTCCTGTCCTACAATCTGCATTCTGGCCATAATGGTCTTCTCTGCTGTTCCTTGAAAATTCCAGGAACATTCTCCCCATCCCCTCGTGGCCTCAGGACTGGCTGCTTCCTTTGGTATGCTATTCTGATACACACTAAGCACCCTCACCTGTTAAAAAAATTCACTGGGAAGCCAATAGGCTGAAATGGCTCCTGCATTTTGGGTTCCTAAGTCAGCAAACTGAAACTCAACTCAGAGTGAAAGTGTTGTGTGTAACCTAGGAGCAGGAAACTTAAGCTTAACCAGTCAGAAACTACCAACTAACCTCTAACAAGAGATTTATGGTCAACCTCTAAATATGAACTTTCCACTCTAACCAATCAAATATTTTCTTTGTCTTGCTCCCACAGACACCTTACAAGTGTCTCCTATGGTTTCCTCAGTGGTGGCGCCCTGAATTGCTTGCAGTCTGCCACTGCCTGATTGATAAATTGCTGAATGCTAAATTAAACCTGTTAAAATTGTAATGTGCCTAAGTGTATCTTTTAACTTATTTTTTAGGCTTTTTGCCCAACATTTGTGTTCTTGAGTCTTCCCTTGATCAGTCTTTGTAAGACTGCAATCCCCACTCCGCCAGCATTCCTCACACTCCTCCCTGCTTTTTTTGCCATAGCATTTACTACTATCTGACACTCTCTAAAGAAAGAGATTTTTAGCTTTTTTGTTCACTGTTGTATTCCCAGCACACGGTGCTCAGTATCCATTGAATGAATAAAAACAATGTCTTCAGTTTTATCTTGTCTTCACAAACCCTACGCTTTAGGCAGAGCGATCTATGTACCTCCATGCTTCGCCCAGCCACAGCCTTCTACACTTTTCTTGTGCTATTCTGCCAGCCCATGATGCTCCTCCTTCCTCTGTTCAGCTTATACAAATCTTACTTATTTTTTAAGCTCCAGCAATTCCATCTTCTTGGTAAAGCTCTCATCATTCTCTGAATTCTACAGCATTCACTTGTACAAGCCCTCAGGCAGTTATTGGCAATTGTTCATAATTCGAGTTTTCCATAATTAAAATTTCCCCCTTTCCTATTAGATAATAAACTGCTGGAGGATTCTTCATGGCCCCTGAAACACTGAACATACTATCTTGCATATAGTAGGTCCTTAACAAATATGTATTAGTTAATTGATTAAAGCAGAGTTTCCTGGTGGTATAAGATATAATTTTAGGTGGTACGCAGAAGACAACAAAAAGAAATCACACCCCATCTCACACTATATACAAAAATTAACTCAAACTGGATCACAAATCTAAATTAAGAGCTAAAACTATAATTCTTTTTTTTTTTTCTGAGACAATATCTCACTCTTTCGCCCAGGCTGGAGTGCAGTGGCACAATCTCGGCTCACTGCAAGCTCTGCCTCCCGGGTTCATGCCATTCTCCTGCCTCAGCCTCCCAAGTAGCTGGGACTAAAGGCGCCTGCCACCACACCCCGGCTAATTTTTTGTATTTTTAGTAGAGATGCGGTTTCACTATGTTAGCCAGGATGGTCTTGATCTCCTGACCTCATGATCCACCCGCCTCAGCCTCCCAAAGTGCTGGGATTACAGGCATGAGCCACTGTGCCTGGCCTATGAAGCTGCTTTTTCAAAAGCAAAGAAAAAACCTTAGGCAGCCAGGCACAGTGGCTCACGCCTGTAATCCCAGCACTTTGGGAGGCTGAGGCAGGCAGATCACAAGGTCAGGAGATCAAGACCATCCTGGCTAACACGCTGAAAACCCATCTCTACAAAAAATTCAAAAAAAAGTGGCCGGGCGTGGTGGCGGGTGCCTGTAGTCCCAGCTACTCGGGAGGCTGAGGCAGGAGAATGGCGTGAACCTGGGAGGCAGAGCTTGCAGTGAGCCGAGATCGTGCCACTGCACTCCAGCCTGGGCAACAGAGCAAGACTCCGTCTCAAAAAATAAACAAAAACAAAAACAAAACTTTAGGCAACTTATAAGACAACAGGTGATCTGAAGGTAAAAAACAATGAAGGTTGTGTAAAAGTGTCTAAAATTTCAAAAATAATGGAATACAAGATGTTGAGGAGGGTACTCTGAATGTATAGATTTCTTAGTTCAATATTTGGTTTTATCATCAGTTTCTATTTCATTTTTTTTTTTTTTTTTTTGAGATAGAGTCTCGCTCTGTCACCCAGGCTGGGGTGCAGTGGCACAATCTCAGCTCATGGCAACTTTTGCCTCCCGGGTTCAAGCAATTCTCCTGCCTCAGCCTCCTGAGTAGTTGGGATTACAGGTGTGTGCCACCATGCCTGGCTAATTTTTGTATTTTTTTTTTTTTTTTTTTTTTTTTTGTGAGACGGAGTCTCGCTCTGTCGCCCAGGCTGGAGTGCAGAGGCGCAATCTCGGCTCACTGCAAGCTCCGCCTCCCGGGTTCACGCCATTCTCCTGCCTCAGCTTCTCCAAGTAGCTGGGACTACAGGCGCCCGCCACCACGCCCGGCTAATTTTTTTGTATTTTTAGTAGAGACGGGGTTTCACCGTGGTCTCGATCTCCTGAACTCGTGATCCACCCGCCTCGGCCTCCCAAAGTGCTGGGATTACAAGCGTGAGCCACCGCACCTGGCCTAATTTTTGTATTTTTAGTAGAGACGGGGTTTCACCATCTTGGCCAGGTTGGTCTCGAACGCCTGACCTCGTGATCCGCCCGCCTCAGCATCCCAAAGTGCTGGGATTGCAGGCATGAGCCACCACGCCTGGCCCTCTATTTGATTTTTAATACAGGTTTTCAGCTGACTAGATAAACCTTGAAAGAAATTAATACCCTGAATGACAGTAGATGCTCAATGAAATATTTGACAAAATAAGTTTGCAGGAAGCCAAAGACCACCTGCTGGGCACCCCCATACCCACACACAGCACTCTACCTTCAATGCGCCTCCTCTTAGAGCTGGGGAGGACCTGAGGGCTGGTCTCTGCTGTGTTCTCCACAGGGCTGAGGGAGTGGCAGTAGGTGGTGACTGGGCCCCAGGGACGGCCAGGTGCCTGGGAGACATGCTGCAGGCACTTTTCTAGATAGGACAGTCTAAGAAAGAGGTAGAACCAAAAGGCTGAAGGGGCTACTGGGCCCTCAGCAGGCCCTTCCCTAATCCACATCTCTATCCACCCACCAACTTACAAAAGCTGCTTATCCTGATGGAAGAGTCGGGGGGAAAACTCTGAAAGGAGCTCCAGGAATGCCAGATTTGGAGGCTGATTGGAGGAGCCAGCTGGAGGAAGCTCAGACAAGGAGAACTTGATGCCTTCCCTTGGTTGGGCAGAATTCTTTTAGGAAGAAAGTCTCTTCCCACTTCCCTCCCAGGGCTGAGCTATCCTGTCCAAATGCACCCTCCCCGTCCCCAGCTTGTCTCCAAAGGCATACCCACCACTAACCTGACTGCTATGCCTTGACACACATACCCTCCCTCCGAGACCTCCCTCCAAGACCTCGTTCCCAGCCCTCCCTGGACACAACCTCCAACCAATACTTCCTACTTGTGTAGCATGACCACAAGGTCACGGTTCTGCAGCTGCTGGGGTCCAAAACTCAAGGCAAACCTCCGGGCCAGGTCCCTCATCTCGATGAAGGCAGGAAGCTCATTCAGGCCCTGGGGCCCATGCTCCTGCAGCAGTTCTGTGTACAGCTGTGTCCAGGAGACATGGTGCATGTGGGAAAGGGAGGAACATGGCGGAAACAGAGAAGTCCAGCATTCTCTTCTCTACTCAGAAATTCCAAAGGCCTTGGGACACCATCTACTACTTTTACTCTTTCTTTCCTTCTAGGGAACTCCCCTGATACTAATCCCTGCAGCAAACAAAGCCCATCACCTCTACTCTGTAACATTAAATAAAAACGTCTATAGTAACTGAAGGAGGCTGAGAGAGAACAGACTGAAAAATAATTAGGAACTCCCTATCACTTCCTTGTTGGCGTTCCAATGTCCTGATAAGTTACTATTGATGGGGTTGCCTAGTCAGTTTAAAAAAAAATACTTCCCAAGGGTCTACTAAGAATGAAGGAAACTATCATGTAAAGAGTCAAAACAAGAAAAGTTACTGCTCTGAAGGATCTTACATTCTGAGTGGCTGAGGGTAGACAGAGACTTGAGGACAACATGTCCTTAAGGCAGAAGGGCGCACCTGCTTGAGGCTCAGCAGCAGGATTCGGGAACAATGACTTCGGTCAATCTGCCTTGCTCTAGTTAATGTTTCCTTGATAATGTCACCATAGTCATTGTAGAACTGAGGGGAAAGAGTGGGGAAGGTAATGTCTGACTGGTGGAAAAGATAGTCACATCCCTAATCATGTCTCCCTCCCAAACTGCCTTAGGTAGGAAACACGAACTGAAGCATAAAATAATTCAGACTAGACTTCATCTCTAATCAACAGGTGCAAAGCCCAAAATAAATAAGAGTTTTGGTAAACAAATAATGAGGCCGGGTGCGGTGGCTCACACCTGTAATCCCAGCACTTTGGGAGGCCGAGACAGGCGGATCACGAGGTCAGGAGATCGAGACCATCCTGGCTAATACGGTGAAACCCCATCTCTACTAAAAATACAAAAAATTAGCCGGGCGTGTTGGTGGGCGCCTGTAGTCCCAGCTACTCTGGAGGCTGAGGCAGGAGAATGGCGTGAACTCGGGAGGCGGAGCTTGCAGTGAGCCGAGATCGTGCCACTGCACTCCAGCCTGGTTGACACAGCAAGATTCCGTCTCAAAAAAACAAAAACAAAAACAAAACAAAAAACAAATAATGAAACAGGCCAGGCACGGTGGCTCACACCTATAATACGAGCAGTTTGGGAGACCAAGTTGGGCGGATCACAAGGTCAGGAGATGGAGACCATCCTGGCGATGGTGAAACCCTGTCTTTACTAAAACTATAAAAATTAGCTGGGCGTGGCAGTGCGTGCCTGTAATCCCAGCTACTTGGGAGGCTGAGGCAGGAGAACTGCTTGAACCCCGGGAGGCAGAGGTTGCAGTGAGCTGAGATAGTGCCACTGCACTCTAGCCTGGCGACAGAGCTAGACTCCATCTCGAAAAAAAAAAAAAAAAAGACAAACACTGACCCAAGCCCAATTCTTGGAGAAGAGAAGTAAGCCTGACAGTGCCCTCTCACACATCACTGACACCTTCACTATTTGTCTCTCCCCAACTACAATGGAAGCTCTACTAAATAGGAACTGTGTATTTTGTTCACTGCTGTGGCCTTAGCTCCTGGAATGGTGCTTGGCACACAGCAGGTGCTCAATAAGCATAAATCAACACTGGTGGGTTGAGGAAACTGGGGCACCTATCTAGGTATCTTGTGAGGACTGATCCCTCTTTTATTCTTTTTTCCTTCTTATGTTACCCCATTCCATAGACTGGGGTCACAGAAAAATAAATATTTCTGGACAGGAAGAATAAGCTATTTCCCCTCCAGTGAATTTCTTCACAGCTTTTTCTCCATAATTATTTACTATTAAGTCTCTTTTCTTTGTCCCCTTATTCTGAACTCCCAGTGCCTTTCCCTCCTATTTCTCCTTTAAGCTTGATACCATTGGATATCCCCCACCTGTAGTGCTATTATGTTTGAAATCATGGCTGTGCTCAACTTGCTCCCTTCTCTTTTATTTCTGTAGGGCCTTGCTGTACCTTGTTGTAGTGTTTGAAAACATCTGAGGCTGCATCCATCTCCAGCACTCCATAAAGCAACAGCTTGCAGAACCCGGCCAGGAGGCGGCGCCGCTGGTGTAGCCGCTCTATCTGTAAATGATCCTCCTGGGAATCACCTGGCTCACATGGAAGGCAGAAGGGAATCACAGACTTAGGCTTCCTGCCCTATATTTCTGAGCCACACCCAAGCCCCAGCCCTTACTGAGCCCCAGGTATAGAGTCACTGCACCACTGCCCAGGTCTCCCGGCTGGATGAAGACGTGGTCCATGAGGAAGCTGGCTAGCTCAGACTGGAGAGTAGCTTCAGGAAAAAAGACAAGTGGCCTAAGGAAATCACGGCCCCCAACAATCATCTGAGGGCTAAAGATGAGAAGTAGATCACTTAATAAGACAAAAGCCTGTAGGGGGAAAAGAAAGGATGTTTAAAAGGACAGAATGTTTCCCAAGGTAGAAATGACACTGTCAATTTCTCCTTGAAATGGAGGCAGGGATACTCGCCTTGTTGCTCCCACTTGAGTCAGTACTCACCTGCTCCTGGATCTCAGCATCCACATCTGAGAGGCAACTCTGGCAGAGTTCACAGAAGGCCACCATTCTGTCCCTCAAACTCGACAGCTGCTTCTGTGGGCACAGTGGCTTGAAGGGGAAGAATGAAGACACAGACTCCTCTGTTCCCATTATCCCATCTAAGACCCACACTCACCTGGGAAGCATCTGATTTAGAAATGTGGGTTAGTGTCCAGAGAATGGAAAAATAGACAAGAGTCAAGGCTGGCAGGATAACCTGTAACAACAAAGGAGAGGGAGAGACAGATAGTCAGAAACACACCAGTGAAGAGGAGAGAAAATGAGTAAGGGGAGAGCTAATTCCTTTTCCAGTGGAAAATGAATGATATTCTGGACACTCTTCAGAGGCTTCTACAAGAAGTAGAAATGTCACTGCTCCCTAATTTACTCTACGTCTCCTAGAATCCCTCAATATTATCCTTGGCATCCAGGAAATCCAAGAAGACACTGGAAGTAGAGTCCACCTTCTAAGAGAGGAATGTAAGAGGAGACCCCCACCCACCTGATCTTCCTCGCTTTGTCCACTCCATGCACTGAGACTTGAAGCACCTAGTGGCCACCTAGAACGTAGGTCCTTAAAATCTAGCCCCCCAGCCCCCAACCCATCTCTAGCCTGTCCACTCACCTGGTGAGGAACCTCTCCTGTGTCCACAGCCTTCTGCAGGAGTTGGCAACATGGCTCATAGAGCTCCCAGCGAGTCAGGTCATGAGCACTTTGGGGGAGAAAGGGGAATGTTATACTGGAAAAGAACAGAGGGAACCAACTCCACAGACACCAGTAAAAACGGGATGGGGAAGAGGAGGAAAACCACTCACTTGTAGAAGGCAGAGAGGCGTTTCAGAGTGGCTGCCAGATTATATACTTCATCCTCATCTAGGAAGGATGACTGAGAAGGAAAGAAGATCCACAATAGCATTTTCCCCAGAACTCATCAGTCCACATCCCCCATCTTGCAGCCCCTCCCACCCTTGTTTGGGGTGTCCCATTGTCCAGCCCCAGCTCCTACCTGTAACAGCTCTTCAAGCTCCTGCTGGAAGCGGTCAGTCAGCAAATCCACTAGCTGGCTGCGGGCAAAGTCCGCCCGGCTGAAGAAAGTGAATTCGGGATTACAGAGCAGGTAGAGGGCATGCGCCCCAGCCTCAAGCACCGCTGGCTCTGCATGCTTCACCACCACCTCCTGGAGTTGCTGCAGGAACAGCTCCAGGTGCTGAGAAGAAAAGGCAGAAGATGGTGTGCTGTGGGGATGGAGGAGGACACTCTTCTGGAGGGAAGTGGAACGGGGTTAAAAGCATTAAACTTCAAGGATAAGATGCCTAAGAAAAGGCTTGCTGATTTTTCTGGAACCCAAGTTCCTGGGAAAAAAAGATACTGGCAATAGAACCCTTTGGCCCCGGCAGGCAAGCAGCAAGGTATAGGAAATCTGTCTCCCTACCTTCTCCAAGCGCCCAGTGCAGTAGATGTGGAGGTCAAAGCAGCTGAGAAGCTGGAGCAGGGGAGTGACCTTCTCTGCATCAGCTGAGAACTGTGATGATTGACAGGGAGACCTCCTTACAAGCTGACACATTGCTAATTCCTACTTCCACCCCCATAGAGGCCATTTCCTTTCACTTCTCTTGGTGTGATGCTGAGTGGAGGGGCAGCGGTACCTTGGCCAGGAGCTGGGGCAGCAGGGGGATGAGATGCTCAGTCAACTTCACCCTGTCATCGGCTTGGGTCTTGCGCTCCTTAGAGGTTAAGCCCTGGAATGAGAGTCACTTGGGGGTGGGGGAGGTGTAGAGAAACACTGGTGCAGGGGGTGTGTGTAATCCTCCTCCCCGTGACCTTATCTGCCTGGAAAGAAAAGAGAACTCGGTAGCTCCCATGAGATTTCTTTTTTCTGAAAATGAAACTCCTTTTTTTTTTTCCGAGACAGAGTCTCGCTCTGTCGCCCAGGCTGGAGTGCAGTGGCGTGATCTCGGCTCACTGCAAGCTCCGCCTCCCAGGTTCACACCATTCTCCTGCCTCAGCCTCCCGAGTAGCTGGGACTACAGGTGCCCGCTACCACGCCCAGCTAATTTTTTTTTTTTTTTTGTATTTTTAGTAGAGACGGGGTTTCACTGTGTCAGCCAGGATGGTCTCGATCTCCTGACCTCATGATCTGCCTGCCTCAGCCTCCCAAAGTGCTGGGATTATAGGCGTAAGCCACCACGCCTGACCCTTTTTTCTGGAAATGAAATTCTTTAAAGAGTAGAAGGAGCACCCTAACCCCAGCCTGGGGGGTAAGGATGCACAATGCCTGTCAGGATTGAGTACTGCTGACCTACCCACTCTACCCTCACACCATACCTTCCTCCCAGTGACCCGGCCCACAGGCGGGTGCCCCTCTGAAGCTTGCCGGGCACTGGACACAAGGATTTCTATCAGTGTGCTCTCCTGCACATCACCCAGGTCTGGAGTGCCAGAAGGATCAAAAACATAGAATCAAAGATTAGCCACCTTCCAACTCCAAGTTCCCACCACCCGATGCCACCATTGCTGCCTTGTACAAGTGAAGCAAGCAATCCCTCCCAGTTTCACCCTAGGAGGTGGAAGGTCCCTGTCCCTGGCTCCATGTGGCACATACTCTGGTTCTTCTCCAGCAGCAGGCTTGTCAGACTCTCCCAGTCCTTCAGCTGAGCCCCTGCACAGTCCCACAGACTGTCTACTAAGTAAGCAGCGTGGTCATGGAGCTAGGGAAGAAGGTGCATGGGGAGTAGTGATGGCATGTTAAAAATACCCTAGGAAGTGGTTACTGATTAAATATCACTCTCCTTCCTACAGTGTCCACCCCCATCCTTCTCCATTTGTCTTTTTTTTTTTTTTTTCAATAGAGACAGGGTCTCACTGTGTTGCCCAGGCTGGTCTCAAACTCCTGGGCTCAAAGGATCCTCCCACCTCAGCCTCTCAAAGTGCTGGGCTTATAGGCGTGAGCCACCAACCCCAGCCCACTTGTAGGTCCTATGCACAACAGCCAGACTTCTCTCTGTGTATGTCACCTCGCTCTCCACAAAGAAGGACAGCAGGAGCTGGAAGAAAGTCCTCTGGGCGCCTGGGCTCTGGCGTCGCTCTCTTCCACCCATCGTTCTTATCTCGCACTCAGGGTAGAAGAGTCTGGTGGAATGGACACAAGGAAAGGGCTCAGCACAAGAGGAAACGAGGTGTAACGACCACAGAGGGAGGAGATGGCCCAAGGAGATGATAAAGGAAAAGGGGGTGCAGAGCTAAGGAAAGCCCCAAGGAGCTGTGAGAAGAAAGGAGAGACTTCCACAGAGATGGGGAGGCCTTAGGTAGGGCAGCAGCAGATGGAGGAGAGAAACCAAGAGCCTGGTGTTAAAGAAACATAAAAGAAGCTCCACTCACTTCCAGTACAGAAATTCGCCTGCGGCAGAGGCCAGGCCTCGATTAGAGGCATACACAACGGGGTAGACGCTTTCACAGTCCGCGTCCGTCAGCACCCCTTCCATGTTCCTGCCCACAGAGAAGCAGAAAGAGTGTGTGAATAGGGACATTGTCTTCTGGCACAACCAAGGCTAGAAACAAAAAGAGGCAAAAGCAACAAAGACATAACTCACAAATAACTTCTAAATGAAGAGTGGAAGACAAAGGAGTATGGGGAGTTAGAGAAGACAGAAATATGCCCCCCTCGACATACTGTAACTCAGGAATGACCTCAGTCAACCTGCACAGATGGAAGAGTCAGCTATGACAGGTGGAGGGAGATGACCCTGGAAGGGCAGAGGTCTGAGACACTGGCCTCCCCTCTTCCCAGGACTCACTTAAGGATAAGTATCAGTAATCTGACAGCCTCCACTGCCACATCGTACTCTCTGTCCATGACCATGGAAACCATCCGGTCCTGCAGAAAGGAGAAAGTCACTGAATATCTCATTACACCCATTCCAAACATTCTATTCTCTTAGAATCAGAGACTCCTAAAGAGAGTGCCTACGTAGAGGCAGATGCTGGGATAGCCAAGACATCTTAGAGCATGAGAGGTAGAAAGATACAAGGTGGGGAAATGGGAACTACGACAAAGAGCCAAGCCATGAAGCGCCACCCATTTTACCTTGAAGCGGCTGGTGAAGAGCTCCAGGCGTGTGGTCAGGTCCCGGTTACCGTACAGCCCTTTCAGGGCCTTCACGCACTTCAGGCGGACTTCTCGGTGCTGGTGAGGAGGGAAAACCAGGAGAATGGAAATAAGACTAACCACACTCTACTCGCCCCTACTGAGTCTCCAGACTCCCCTCTCCGATCCCTCATTCTAGCTTGGGTGTCCCCTATACTGAGGACTCTTGAGATGTCAGAAACAATAAACAGCTGTCTTCTTACTTAAAAAACAAAAGGATCACAGCAGTACTCATGATGAGAAGGATCCTTTGGCTGCCCCTTAGCACCTGCATTACCATCCATCAATAACTCTCTTCCATGGGAAAGTCTCTCTCCCCATGCCTCATGTTTTGAGTCATTTCATCTCCTGGATATGTCTCTCTCTACCTTATCCTACCCTCCCCAGTGCTAGGGGAGTTTCACAGTTCAGCGCCTTGATGGGTTAATCATTGCTCACTAGGTAAAATATTTCAGTGGCAGACCCAGGAAAAGATGAAATGTCCTAGGACAGGAAAAAGATGAAGGAAACGGAAAGGGAAACTGACTCAAATCCCACCTTATCATGCAGAGTCCAACCAATATATTTTAAATAGCTGTCGGTGAGGAAAGAAGTGCTGTAGCTTTGCATCCAACATCCAATTTCCTCAATGCAGATAGCACGGATCTCAGGAAGGACATCCCTAGAAACAGACAGATAAGTTGACTTATAGCCACCCTCTCTCCAGACTCACTTTCCATCCTACCAGATAACTCCCTCTCATGGAAGAATTTATTTTCTTGAAATGCCATGTACCCCATGCCTTTCATTTCTTCCTCCCGATGTAAATACTATATATATAGTAAAATACATGTAAATATTTTTTCTTTTTTTTTAAGAGATGGGGTCTCTTGCTATGTTGCCCAAGCTGGCCTTGAACTCCTGGGTTCAAGTCATCTTCCCACTTTGGCCTCTCAAGTAGCTAGGACTACAAAAACGTGCTGTACCCAGTTAGTAAATATTTTCTTTCTGTTACCAAACCATAAAATAGTTAAACACCAGCCTTGTACAGCCTAATTCTCCACTCCACCTGTTGCCCAGGTTGGAGTGCAGCAGCACAATCTCAGCTTACTGTAACCTCTACCTCTCAGGTTCAAGTGATTCTCCTGCCTCAGCCTCCCGAGTAGCTGGGATTACAGGTGCACCACCACGCCCAGCTACCTTTTTGTATTTTTAGTAGAGATGAGGTTTTGCCATGTTGGCCAGGCTGGTCTCGAACTCCTGACCTCAAGTGATCTGCCCATCTTGGCCTCCCAAAGTGCTGGGGTTACAGGTGTGAGCCACTGCACCCAGCCTCCATACCTCTTTTAAAAACCAATTTTGAAAGTTCATTCAGGCTGGGCATGGTGGCCAAAAATTAGCCAAGCATGGTGGTGGGCGCCTGTAGTCCCAGCTACTTGGGAGGCTGAGGCAGGAGAATCGCCTAAACGCGGGGGGTGGAGCTTGCCATGAGTCGAGATCGCACCACTGCACTCCAGCCTGGGCAACACAGTGAGACTCCGTCCCCGCCAAAAAAAAAAAAAAAAAAAAAAAAAAGTTAATTCAACTGTTGGCCAAAGTGTGTGAGTGTGTTTTAATTCCACATTAAGAAAAGGTTACATCAGCTGAAAGGTTCTAGAAAGGCAGAAGTGAAACCTAGGTAAGAGTGAGAAACATCTACAGATACTATTTTTTTTTTTTTTTTTTGAGACGGAGTTTCACTCTTGTTGCCTAGGCTGCAGTGCAATGGCATCATCTCAGCTCACCGCAACCTCCACCTCCTGGGTTCAAGCGATTCTCCTGCCTCAGCCTCCCGAGTAGCTGGGATTACAGGGATGCGCCACCACATCCGGCTAATTTTGTATTTTCAGTAGAGATGGGGTTTCTCCATGTTGGTCAGGCTGGTTGTGAACTCCTGACCTCAGGTGATCTGCCTGCCTTGGCCTCCCAAAGTGCTGGGATTATAGGCGTGAGCCACCGCGCCCGGCCTACAGATACTCTTTTTAACTTAATTTGATCAAGTCTTTAAACAGCATAAAACTCCCCTGCCCTTCGCACAGTGAGACAGCAGGCTGGGCCAGGAGAAGGCTCACCAGGCTGCAGCATCCCTTAGAAAAGCCCCGCCTTTCTGTTCTCTGCTCTTATCCTCAAGTCTCCAACCCCAGAAAGATGAGGAGTTGGGGCAGATCTGAGGCAAAGCCAGAACACGAAAATACTCAGCAATGCTTTATTCTCTTATTTTCTCCCAGAAGCACTTACAAGATCCTTTGTAGGTGGTGATAAACTAAACCTCACCAATTTGAAACATCTGTTGTTAAGAATTTTGCATTAATTCTGGAACTAACCAAATAACTAAGGGTTGGAGGGGGGAAACCTTGTTCACTTCCTCAGATTCCATAACCAAAGGCCAGCTGCTTCAATGAGAGAAGCCCATTAGCTCACCTGTACCGATGAACAAAGACACCCCTGAAGAGGGCATTCATCATCCCCTCAATCTCCTCTTGATGCTCTTGGAGCTGGAGGACAGGGAGAAATGGGTTAATCTTTCTTGTACCCTAACAAGCATAAGGCCCTGAAGATACAGAAAAAGTACAACTTCCACCTACTTCCTGTTTATTACAGGATAGTGTGAACCCCCGTAATCCTATGCTCTCTTTTAAACCTTCTAATTCTGGAAGAAGCTGTATAGTCAACTAATGCCTCAGAGGTTTGTGTTTAGTAAAAATAATATTCCCTCTGCATGTGGTTATTCGGACTATTCAGAAGCCCTAGCTGGTATTATACAGGCGTATCTCGCTTTATTGCACTTTGCTTTGCTTTGTAGACATTGTGTTTTTTTTTTTAAACAAACTAAAGGTGTGTGACAACCCTGCATTAAGCATACCTATCAGTGCCATTTTTCTAATAGCATATTCTCACTTTGTGTCCCTGTGGCACATTTTGGTAATTCTCACAATATTTTGGACTTTTTCATTATGGTATCTGTTATGGTTATCTGTGATCAGTAATCTTAAATGTTACATATTTTTTTATGAGACAGGGTCTCACTCTGGCACCCAGGCTGGAGTACAGTGGTGTGACCATGGCTCATGGCAGCCTCCACCTCCTGGACTCGAGCAATCCTCCTGCCTCAGCCTCCCGAGTAGCTGGGAGTACAGATGCATGCTGCCACACCCAGCTAGTTAAAAATTTTTTTTTTTTTGTAGAGACAGGCTCTCCTTATGTTTGCCCAGGCTGGTCTTAAACTCCTGGGCTCAAGTGATCCTTCCACCTCAGCCTCCCAAAGTGCTGGGATTACAGGCATGGGCCATCACCCAGCCTGATGTTACTACTGTAACTGTTTGGGGGTACCACAAACCGTGCCCATATAAGATGGCAAACTTAACAAATGTCTGTGTTCTGACTACTCTACCAACAAGAGTTTCCCTGTCTCTCTCTCTCTCCTCAGGCCTCCCTATTCATTCCTTGAGACACAAAAATATTGTAATTAGGTCAATTAATAACTCTTTTAAGTGTCCAAATGAAAGGAAGAGTCACATGTTTCTCACTTTAAATCAAAAGCTAGAAATGATTAAGCTTAGAGGCCAGGCGCGGTGGCTCACACCTATAATCCCAGCACTTTGGGTGGCCAAGGTGGGCAAATCACTTGAGGTCAGTTCGAGACCAGCCTGACCAACATGGCGAAACCCCATCTCTACTAAAAATAGAAAATTAGCCAGGTGCGGTGGCGGGCACCTATAACCCCAGCTACTCAGGAGGCTGAGGCAGGAGAATCACTTGAACCCGGGAGGCAGAAGTTGCGGTGAGCCAAGATCATGCCATCGCACTCTAGCCTGGGCAACAAAGTGAGACTCAAAAAGAAAAAAAAAAAGAAATAATTAAGCTTAGCTGAAAGCCAAGACAGGCCAATCGATAGCTAGGCCTCTTGTGCCAAACAGCCAAGTTGTGAATGCAAAAGTAAAATTCTTGAAAGGAATTAAAAACGCTACTCCAGTGAACACACAAAGGGTAAGAAAGTTAAACAGTCTTATTGCTGATACAGAGACAGTTTCAGTAGTTGGAACAGAAGATCAAACCAGCCACAACATTCCCTTTGGCCAAAGCCCAATCCAGATCAATGTCCTAGCTGTCTTCCATTCTATGAAGGCTGAGCACAGTAAGGAAGCCACAGAAGAAAAGTTTGAAGCTAGAAGTTAGTTCGTGAGGTTTAAGGAAAGAAGCCCTCTCCATAACATAAAAGTACAAGGTGAAGCAGCAAATACTGATAGAGAAGCAAAAAGTTATCAAGAAAATCTAGCTAAGATCACTGATGAAGGTGGCTACACTAAACAATGAATTTTCAATGTGGACTAAACTGCCTTATATTGGAAAATGCCATCTAGGACTCACACAGCTATTGAGGAGAAGTCAATGCCTGGCTTCAAAGGACAGCCTGACTCCTCGTTAGGGGCTAATGCAGTTGGTGACTTTAAGTTGAAGCCAATACTCATTTACCATTTTAAAAATCCTAAGGCCCTTAAGAATTATGCTAAATCTACTCTTCCTATGCTCTATAAATGAAACAACAAAGCCTAACTGATATCACATCTGTTCACAGCATGGTTTCCTGAATATTTTAAGCACATGGGTGAGACCTACTGCTCAGAAAAAAAGATTCCTTTCAAAATATTACTGCTCAATGACAATGCACCTGGTCACGCAAGAGCTCTGGTGAAGATGTACAAGGAGATCCATGTTGCTTTTTTCATGCCCACTAACACAACATCCATCCATTTTGCAGTCCATGGAACAAGGAGTAATTTCAACTTCAAGTCTTATTATTTCAGAAATACATTTCATAAGGCTATAGCTGCCACAGTGATTCCTCTGATGATCTGGGCAAAGTCCATTTAAAACCTCCTGGGGTTAGGCATGGTGGCTCATGCCTACAATCCTAACTTTTTGGGAGGCTGAGGTGGGAGGGCTGATTAAGCCCAGGAGTTCAAGACTAGCTTGGGCAACATAGTGAGACCCTGTCTCTACAGAAACAAAACAAAAACTAGCCAGGTGTAGTATGCAATCTGTAGTACCAGATACTTGGAAGGATAAGGCAGGAACATCACTTGAGCACAGGAGGTTGAGGCTGCAGTGAGCCATGACTGCACCAGTACATTCCAGTCTAGGCAACAGAGTGAGACCCTGTCTTCAAAACAAAAAACAAAACCAGAAAAACCCAACCCCCCATCCGGGAAGGATTCACTATTTTATTTTATTTTATTTTTATTTTATTTATTTTATTTTATATTTATTTTATTTTATTTTATTTTATTTATTTTTAAGACGGAGTCTTGCTCCATAGCACAGGCTAGAGTGCAGTGGCGCGATCTTGGCTCACTGCAACCTCTGCCTCCTGAGTTCAAGCAATTCTCCTGCTTCAGCCTCCTGAGTAGCTGGGATTACAAGCATGCACCACCACACCTAGCTAATTTTTGCATTTTTAGTAGAGATGGGTTTTTGCCATGTTGACCAGGCTGGTTTTAAACTCCTGACCTCACGTGATCCACCTGCCTCAGCCTCCCAAAGTGCTGGGATTACAGGTGTGAGCCACTGTGCCTGGCCGGGATTCACCATTTTAAATGCCATAAAGAACATTTGTGGTTCATGGGAGGAGGTCAAAATATCAACATTAACAAGATTTAAGTTGATTCTAACCCTCATGGATGACTTTGAGAGGTTTAAGACTTCAGTAGAGGAAGTAACTACAGATGCAGTGGAAATAGCAAGAGAACTAGAAGTAGAGACTGAAGATGTGGCTGAATTGCTGCAATTTCATGACCTTAAACAAATAAGGAATTGCTTCTCATGAATGAGCAAGAAAAGTGGTTTCCTGAAATAGAATCTATTCCTGGTGAAGAGGTTGTGAATATCGTTGAAATGACAACAAATGATTCAGACTATTACCTAAACTTAGCTGATAAAGCAGCACCAGGGCTTGAGAGAATTCTCGTTTTGAAAGAATTTCTATTGTGGGTAAAAGGTCATCAAACAGCATTTCATGTTACAGAGAAATCTTTTGTAAAAGGAAGAGTCAGTAGATGCAGCAAACTTCACTGTTGTCTTATTTCAAGAAATTGCTACAGCCACCCTAACCTTCAGCAACCACTAGCCTGATCAGTCAGCAGCCATCAGCATGGAAGCAAGACCATCCACCAACAAAAAGATTTAACTCGCTAAAGGTTCAGATTGTCATTAGCATTTTTTAGCAATAAAATATTTTTAAATTAAGGTACATACACTACTTTTTAGACAATAGTCTTGCACACTTAACAGACTACAGTGTAAATATAACTTTCATATGCACTGAGAAATAAAAATTTTGATTTTTTGATTGTGTGACTCACTGTACTTCAATATTCACTTTATTGTGGTGGTCTGGAATTGAACCTGCAATATCTTCGAGGTATGATGCCCGTATATGTTTCTAACAATTTGGAAAACAAATTTTTACTAAGTTGCAGTTTGTTTAATAGAAGTGGAACTAGCAAAAATGAGAAGAAAGGAATTAGATCAGCGGTTCTCAACTGAGGCTAATTTTGTTCCCCAGGGGAGATTTAGCAGTGTCTAAAGATTTTTTTGGCTGCCACAACTTGGTGGGGGAGCAGGGTACTACTGGTATCTATCTAGTAGATAAAGGCCAGAGATGCTGCTAAACATCCCACCACGGCAGGACAGCCCCGCAAAGTCCATAGTGCCATTGTTGAAAAATCGTGGATCACGTGAACAATAGATACCAAAGAAACAGAATTATAAGGAGAAAGGGAACATTCTTTAAAACAGACCCCACCTCTTCAATTACGTCAGAAAAACATATCATTTCCGACAGGACATACTTAAGTCTTTAGGGCTGAAGTACCTATATGTCCATATTTTACACTAAAATAGCAAAAATAGGTGAAGCAAATATGTAAAATATTTGGGAAAGGGAGACTGAGAAAAGGCTACTGGCTTTAGGAATTAGGAAGTCATTCGTTTAGAAAGAACAGTTTCAAAGAAAAATGGGGAAATAAGCTAGGTAGCAAAAAGGATTCAGTTAGTTGGACATTAAGGAAGTAAGGAAATACTACCCTAAAAGGAAGGATGGAAAAAAGAGTAACTCACAAAGGAGCAGAGTGAAATAAAGATTCAAGAGCCTATATACATTTGTAAGTGGAGAGAAGAAAATAGTAGGGAGGAAGAAATTTAGGATAAAATGGGGGCATTATAATGATAATTGATTAAGCAAGAGCACAGAGAAGCCAAAAAAGAAAAAGAAAAAAGAAAGATTCGCACTAGTGTACATAATTTAAAACCCGGGATAGATTAATACTCATAAGCTTTTAAGATCAACCTGACAATGAAAAATAACAAAAGAGAATGAGGGAAGTGGAAAGTTTCCTTCTCTAGTGATTTAGAATGGAAGAGATCTTGGCCGGGCGCGGTGGCTCACGCTTGTAATCCTAGCACTTTGGGAGGCCGAGGTGGGCGGATCACGAGGTCAGGAGATCGAGACCACGGTGAAACCCCATCTCTACTAAAAATACAAAAAATTAGCCGGGCGTGGTGGCGGGTGCCTGTAGTCCCAGCTACTCGGAGAGGCTGAGGCAGGAGAATGGCGTGAACCCGGGAGGCGGAGCTTGCAGTGAGCTGAGATTGCGCCACTGCACTCCAGCCTGGGCGACAGAGCGAGACTCTGTCTCAAAAAAAAAAAAAAAAAAAAATAGAATGGAAGAGATCTTTTGTGAGAGCTAGAGAAACAGCCAAATGATATGGTGAGTCCTGCCAACCTCATAGGAGGGGTCTTAGACACTAACAGAGAGTGAGGAGAAAACATCAGTAGTGTTACTCTTATGACAGACCCAGCTGATTAAAGATTTCATCAGTGTAAAAGATTTTGCTATGGCTTATGCCCCTCAGTGGTCATCTTTAAGTTTAAAAGGAAACAAAACAAGTATCTACTATGAGCCAAGTGAAGCAATTTACTCATCTCATTTATTCTTCACAAAAAGGTGAGATTATTCCTTTTTTTAAAGAAAAGAAAACTGAAGAGAGGTTACATAAGGCTATGGAGCTAGTGACTAAATGGAACAGAATTTAAAGCCAGGAGTTCACTGGGAGGCGTTTTCTTTCCATTCCTTGAAAATTTGGCCTCCCTTGTCAATGGTTGGCTTTTAGTACTCCTGCAGTCACTTGCACACTGCACACTTGACAAGTAGGTCAAAACTTAATTCCCTGCATGACAGTCAGGTACAGCACTTAAACACTCCTGACAATAAGCGCTGACAAAAAAAAAAAAAAAAAATGAGCAAAAGTGGAATTAGAGAGAACTCTACATTACACATTATTTGTTGAGCCCACAACCCAGAAACAAGATGAGCATGCAATGACCCCTTACAGGATGGGTCTATGAAACTATTGCCAGACTCCATTATTCATGATCTCGAAAGACTGCCTAGGGCCTGATAAGGGGGTCTGTGGCAGAAGTGGGTGCAAGTTGGGAAAAAGGGAAGGAAGAAGCAGGGAACACTCCTCACCTCTTTGCGTTTCTCCAACAGGCTCTCCAGCCGCTCAGGTGCCCTCTGCCCTGGCCCCTTGTTTCTTTCAGCCTCATACTGACGCTGATTGTTATCTTGGTGCAGACTCAGTTGGAGGGCAACTTTTACCAGGGAGGTCATCAGTTTCATAGCTTTGAGTAAGGAAAAAAGAGATAAAGAAATCATTATTTAGGTCAGAGGAGAGAGGATGAGTAGAAGGAAAAAACAGAAGCAAAGAAGGGCAATGAAAATGAGAAGCCAGAGCAGGGTGACCCTAAAATCCTAAAGACTGCCTGTCCTGGAGTGGACTGTTTCCCTCTAACTCTTGTGGTCTTCTTTTAACCATCAGCATACCCCTAGTGGTGAGCTCTGACAAAAATATTAAGCCTGAAAATTGTTGCTGTGATCTACCCCTTCTCAAAACTCCACTAGTGAGAAACTGGATTGAAGTTTAGGATAAAAGAGGCATGGCCTTGAAGTGAAGAGCCAAGATGCAGGTAGGAAAGACGATCCTGAATCAGAGAACAGAGGAAAGCCCTATAAATCCCCAGGAGAATGTCCAGAGTAAAAATGAATGCTCACCAGCCAGGGTGCTAGTATGACGGAAGGCACGGACTTGGGAGTCTGAAAGGCCAGTGAGCAGGGAGATGAGGTTGTCCATAGGGAAGGCATCATAGAGGAGGCTGTACTGGCACTGACAGACCAATGTCCTCACAAATTCACAGAAGCTGCCCTGGAACTTCTTCCAGGATGGACCTGGAGCTATCAGAGGGTAGTCCCCTGAGTCCTACAAAAGGATGTATGAAAAGGATGGGAAAGTTATTACCAGGTCCATGAAGTCATAGGGGCTTGGATGTCAAAACCCAATAGTCTAGTAAAAATATCTGTTATACCTCATTTCCTGGTATTCTCCCCAATTTGAGAGGCATATTCAGATCTCTTTTACCCCCAAGAGACTGAATTCCTCCTTCTAAAAGCTACCCTATTTCACAGAATCAAAAAGAAGGGGATAATAGGCATTGTGTTTTGAAATAAGAGGGGTAAGAGGATCCTAGTCGTCTTCTTCCACCTCATTAAACTGCTCTGTTAGGTGCTGGATGATCTCTGAGTTGGACATCTTCTTGAACATCTCAGGGGTCACAGTGCCTAAAGAATGAAGGATATGAGGTGCTTACAAGGAAAATAACAGGATGCTGTGATCATTTACAGATATACCTGAAGATGAGCAAGGAAACATTCTGCAAAGAGCTTAGGTGGGGAATCAGATGACCACCTGGTCAACAGTCTGCCAACATCCAACTACGTATCTGCTATAAGGCGATCTCTCTAAAAACCCAAAGGAAGGGAGCCACAGGTTATGGTGTAGACATGACCAAATCCAAGAACCACACCTCACACAACCAGGTTGAAAATTGCACAGAAATGGCATCAAGAAACCCCAATCACAAAGATACAAATCTCTTAAGTGGATGGACCCCAAGTTCCTGAGGAATATGTGCTTTGCCAAGAAGCACAACAAGAACAGCCTAAAGAAGATGCAGGCCGGCCGGGCGCAGTCGGTCATGCCTGTAATTCCAGCACTTTGGGAGGCCAAGGCGGTCGAATCACAAGGTCAGGAATTTGAGACTAGCCTGGCCAACATGGTGAAACCCCGTCTCTACTAAAAATGCAAAAAATGAGCTGGGCATAGTGGTGGGTGCCTGTAATCCCAGCTACTCAGGAGGCTGAGGCAGGAGAATCGCTTGAACCCGGGAGGCGGAGGTTGCAGTGAGCTGAGATCGCACTACTGCACTCCAGCCTGGGCAACAAGTGAGACTCTGTCTCAAAAAAAAAAAAAAAGAAGCTGATGCAGGGCAATAATGCCAGGGCCATGAGTGCACATGCTGAGGCTATCAAGTCCCTCGTAAAGCCCAAGGAGGTTAAGCCCACTTGCCTACACTGCCCACCCCAAGCTTGAGAAGCATGCTTGTGCCCACAATGCCAAGGGGCTCAGGCTGTGCCAGCCAAAGGCCAAGGATCAAATGAAGGCCCAGGCTGCAGCTCCACCTTCAGTTCCAGCTCAGGCTCCCAAAAGTACCCAGGCCTGTACGAAGGCTTTAGAGTAGAGATCTCTGTCTGCCAGCATGAGGACAGAAAGACTGGTGTCCCCTTGCACTATTTATACAAATAAACCTGAGGCAGGATTTGTTTAAAAAAAAGAAAAAAAAAGGAATCAAGCAGTGAAAAACTGTGCCAAAAAACGACGACGACGACAAAAAAAAAAAAAAAAAAAAAAAAAAAAAAAACAGGCCAGGTGCAATGGCTCACACCTGTAATACCAACACTTTGGAAGGTTGAGGCAGGGGGATCGCCTGAGGTCAGGAGTTCAAGATCAGCCTGGTGAAACCCCGTCTCTACTAAAAATACAAAAATTAGCCGTGTATGGTGGCAGACGCCTGTAATCCCAGCCACTTGGGAGGCTGAGGCACGAGAATCGCTTAAACCCAGGATGTAGAGGCTGCAGTGAGCCGAGATCGTGCCACTGCACTCTAGCCTGGGCAATAGAGTGAGACTCTGTCTCAAAAAAAAAAAAAAAGAAAAAAAAAAACAAAGAGAGCAATAAAACTAAGCCAGATGCTGATTTCTTATATAATACAACCTGACTGAGACCATCTGTCCCAATCAACTAAGCCATGGCAATAAGAGTTCTGGGGGTACCACAGCTACAGAGGAGAAATATGGGCAAAGTAGCTGGGAAACAAAGAATAAGATTATTGCATCTAGAAAGACTAAAGGGTGTCTTCAAATTTGTGCCATAACATAAGCATGATTACTTCTTTTTCCCTAAAGTGTCTTGCCTCTAAACCAACATGGTTCCCTACTGGATCACTTCCCGTATTTATCAATAAAAAATTTAGTTAAAGAAGTGAAACTTTTCTCTTTTTCTTTGAAGACAGTCTGGCTCTGTCGCCCAGGCTGGAGTGCAGTGGCACTATCCCGGCTCACTATAACCTCCACCTCCTGGGTTCAAGCAATTCTACAGGCATGAGCCACCATATCCAGATACATTTTTTGTATTTTAGAAGGGGTTTCACCATGTTTCCCAGGCTGGTTTTAAACTCCTGACCTCAAGTGATCCGCCTGCCTCAGCTTCCCAAAGTGCTGGGATTACAGGTGTGAGTCACAGTGCCCGGCCTAAATAAGTAAAATTTTTCTAATGCTTTACCATCTTCCTTTATTTAGGAAATGTCTAATCCTACTTATCTAAATGGAGAAAGAATTTCATAACACAGGAACAAAAGGCTGGGAATTAGAAAGGGGAAGCAGTTTCCTCACCTTTACATCCACAAGATTGGATGAAAAAGTTAACAAGCTCCAGAAATCCTGCATCCTGGTCTTGCTTGTAGCTATCCAGCCACTCATCTACCAAAGACTAGGGAAAAAAAATGTAGATGACTTCTATTTCTGGCAATATGACAGCACAGAAATCCTATATGATCTTCCCAGTTGAACCATCTAAACTTCTGTAAAACATTTAAAACATCTTTCACAGTGTACTGGTGAACTAGAATGAAAGGTAAAATTTCATATAGGCCAAAAATGAGGTGTAAGTAGCAACCCTGGGAGGTAAGCAAACTGACTTTTTCCCTAAAGGTTTCATTAATCCCTGGGGACCCCGACTTTGTATCCAGATGGCTGCATGGAGTGCAGAGCACAGGAGGTAGAGCCTAAGCTTTTTCCAAGACGAGTAGTCCAAGAGGAGGCACCTAAATAAAGCTGGGTCCTGCAAAGAGTCACATCCTCAAGGAAGTGAGATTGAACACTAAACCTACAGGGCAGATGGCGACAGCAAGAAAACTAGCTTGTTATGACCTGAGGGTGCAGTGGAGGGAAAAAAAAAAAATTCTTCCTTGAGAATTCATAACCATAGTGAGCCTTCAGATCTGGATTTGCAATCAAGATTCACACCACATACATGATCAGAATAATCTTTTTTTTCTTTTCCTTTTTTTTTTTTTTTTTTTTTTTTTTGAGATGGAGTCTTACTCTGTAGCCCAAGCTGGAGTGCAATGGCGTGATCTTGGCTCACTACAACCTCCACCTCCCAGGTTCAAGCAATTCTCCTGCTTCAGCCTCACAAGTAGCTGGGATTACAGGTGTGTGCCACCACACCTGGTTAATAGCTAATTTTTGTATTTTTAGTAGAGACAGGGTTTCACCATATTGGCCAGGCTGGTCTCGAACTCCTGACCTCAAGTGAGATCCACCTTAGCCTCCCAAAGTGCTGGGATTACAGGCATGAGCCACCACACCCAGCCCAGAATAATCATTCAGATAATTAAAAGTGATTCAGGCTGGGAGCCGTAACCCAAGTAAAGTGAAACTCATGTTGCCCAGGCTGGTCTACCAAAAACAGAATAGTCAGGCATGGTGGCGCATGCCTATAGTCCCAGCTATGAAAGAGACTGAGGTGGGAAGATCACCACCTCGCCACTGAGGGAGGTCAAACCAGCAGGGAGCCGTGATAGCACCACTGAACTCCAGCCTAGAAAGAATGAGACCCTGTCTCAAAAAAAAAAAAAAAGAAAAAGTGATTCTGGAGTGTCCCCAGACAACTGTCAAAGCAAAAGCAGGTTCCTCTCTTAAAAACCCAGATTTGGCCTAGGCCCCAAAGAATTCCAGCACATAAGAACTCCAGGGAAAACGAGTGGCTCACAATAAAACCTAGTAAAACATATAAAGAAACAAGGCACTGACAGAATTATATTCACAAAGACTTTAGATAATAATCTATCATAGATTATAAAATGACTATGTTTAATAAAATTTTAAAAATAAAAGACAGGGAGAATGGGCTAAAAAAAGAAATAAAAGGCCAGGCGTGGTGGCTCACACCTGTAATCCCAACACTTTGGAAGGCCGAGGCGGGCGGATCACGAGGTCAAAAGATCGAGACCATCCTGGCCAACATGGTGAAATCCCCGTCTCTGCTAAAAATACAAAAATTAGTTGGGCATGGTGGCATGCACCTGTAATCCCAGCTACTTGGGAGGCTGAGGCAGGAGAATTGTGTGAACCTGGGAGGCGGAGGTTGCAGTGAGCCAAGATCGCGTCACTGCACTCCAGCCTAGCGACAGAGCAAGAGTCCGTCTCAAAAAAAAAAAAAAAAAAAACTAACACGCTGTACAACTGCACATAAGGTGGAAAAGACAACTGGAATTAAAATCTGCTCAGGTCCTTGTGGAAGATAAGAAATCCAAAGGAAAGCAAGCAAAGGAGGAAAAAGAAACAGAAAAGATAAAACGAATGTACCAACTCAATACTAGGCCATAAGGCTAAGTCTCCATAAATTTCTTTCTTTTTTTTTTTTGAGACAGAGTCTCACTCTGTCATCCAGGCTGGAGTGCCATGGCACAATCTCAGCTCACTGCAACCTCCGCCTCCCGGGTTCAAGCAATTCTCATGCCTCAGCCTCCAAAGTGGCTGGGATTACAGACAAACGCCACCACACGCAGCTAATTTTTGTATTTTTAGTAGAGATGGGGTTTCACCATGTTGGCCAGGCTGGTCTCGAACTCCTGGCCTCGAGTGATCTGCCTGCCTCAGCCTCCCCAAGTGCTGGGATCACAGGTGTGAGCCACTGTGCCCGGCCCCTACATAAATTTCAAACACCACATTCCCTGACTACAACACAATGAAGTTAGAAATCAAATAACGAAAATATAACTAGCAAAATTCTGTATGTTTGAAAATTTTTAATATTTTCCCAGAAACTATAAAATTACACATTAATGTGGATAAATCTCAAACAATGTTAACTGAAATAATTAAATCACAGAAGCCTGAATAATGGATTCATTTACATAATTAAAGAACACATTCATAGTGGTAATACTACAATGAAAGATGAGAAAGATTAACACAAAATTCACTCTAGTGTTTACCTATGGGTAATAAGGGGACTGTGAGATGGGGTAGAAAGGAGGTACACAAAGGATCTCTATAACACTATTAATGTTTCATTCTTGAGCTGGGGCTAGAGATCTGAGTGATCATTTCATTTTTATTTTTTAAACTACATATAAGCTTTGTACACTTTCGGGTATTAGAACTTCAATAAAATTATAAAAAAAGAAACAGAGGGAAAAAAATTAAGTATAATTGTCAAGATGGAGCTAAAAAATAACATGGGTGAACAAGGTGCCACCACATCCAAGCTTCCTTCCTGTGTCATGCAATGCCTCTTCTCATCTGCTCCACCAATCAATTAAGGCATCATCACTCCTGTGATATCTTTAAGAAAAGAACACGCTCTCTCCAAGCCAGGCGCGGTGACTCACGCCTGTAATCCCAGCACTTTGCAAGGCCGAGGTGGGCGGATCACCTGAGGTCAGGAGTGGGAGACCAGCCTGGCCAACATGGCAAAACCCCATCTCTACTAAAAATACAAAAATTAGCTGGGTGTGGTGGCGCACGCCTGTAATCCCAGCTACTTGGGAGGCTGAGGCACAAGAATCGCTTGAACCCAGGAGGCAGAGGCTGCAGTGAGCTGAGACTGTGCCACTGCACTCCAGCCTGGGCGACAGAAAGAGACTCTGTCTCAAAAAAAAAAAAAAGAACATGCTCTCTCATTCAAGGTTACCCTTCTATCACTCCAAGGATTCATCCCATAATCTTATCTTTCTTGATATGTTACACTCACTAAAATGTTCACATCAAATCAAGTTTGTAGACACTTGTCCTTACCACCTTACAAAAAGTGAGATGGTATCAACAGAGGTAAGACGCTGCTTTACCTGCATGTCACTTTTGGCGGCTTTCACAGCATTGAAAAGATCACTGGCTGGTGGCTCCGACTGTTTCCGGCTATGACGATGTACCACTTGGGACCCTTTCTTTGGATGTTTTGCCACCTAATATGTATAAAAAGAACAGAAATATGAAAAAAAACAAAAAAGGTAACAGTGACATTAACACTTGGTTTCATCATTATCACAAAAGTAGGCTTAAGCTGCCAATTCCACAGCAGAGTCTGAGTTAGACTCAGTCCTGAAATAATTGATTTTTATACTGTTATGAAGTTTATTAACTTTTTTCCCTTAAAAAAAAAAAAAAAGTCCCTGAGTCCCCTTCCTGTATCTCTATATCCTAACGTCCTTTTCTCTTATCTTCAAAATTTCTCTTCTTCCTATTTCTGTCCCTTAATACTTTGTAAATCTTGTCCTTTTATGAACCGTACCACCTGAACCTCTTTTAGGTTTTCTTTTTTTTTTTTTTTTTTTTTTTTGAGACGGAGTCTCGCTCTGTCGCCCAGGCTGGAGTGCAGTGGCGCAATCTCAGCTCACTGCAAGCTCTGTCCCCTGGGTTCACGCCATTCTCCTGCCTCAGCCTCCCGAGTAGCTGGGCTGCTTCCCCCACAAGATTCAAAAACAAAAGAAAACTGGCTGACTCACCGGCATTGTTTTCGGTGGTCGTTTTGCTGCTCTCTTCTTCACATTTCGATTGACGCTGTCTTCAAAGTCACTGCCTTCATCAGCTAACAAAGAGTCACTATTCCTGTGAGAAAGTATAGTTCTCTTTAAATATAACCACCCTATTCCCTCCATATAAAAGGCTAATGAATTATGGTTTCTCTGTCTCTCACCACACCCCATCTCCATGAGAAAAACATATTCAGATTTTAAGAAAAAATGAGCTTATTATTAGTAGGAAGGACAAACTCTTTTTTTTTTTTTTTTTTTGAGACGGAGTTTCACTCTTGTCACCCAGGCTAGAGTGTGATGGCATGATCTCAGCTTACTGCAACCTCCGCCTCCCAGGTTCAAGCGATTCTCCTACCTCAGCCTCCCGAGTAGCTGGGATTACAGGTGTTTCACCGTGTTGGCCAGGCTGGTCTCAAACTCCTGACCTCAGGTGATCCACCCGCCTCGGCCTCCCAAAGTGTTGGGATTATAGGCATAAGCCACCACACCCGGCTGGGACAAAGCCTTAAAGGAAAACTTTCACGTGAAAGCAATGGAGACGAAGAATGAGGAAATGAGGCAGGGGAAGGACAACCCTTCCTAGTATTCTCTCCGAATAAGAGAATCAAATGATACTCACTTAGCAGGTAGAGAGATCACTGCTCTTTGTAGAGAAAAATAATCATGGCTCAGGAAGTCATCTATCATTCATCCATAAACGGGAGAGTAATATGTACCTAGAGTTAAATTTCACCCCCTTGAAACATAAACCTGGTCTTATCAATTCAAGTTTATAACTTTGATATAATCTGGTCCCCCACAGTAGCACTGACAGAAACAGAAATGATTCAGAGAAAGCCAATTAAAACAGCCAGGGGATAAAGCAGATCTGTATGAAATTCGCTTTTTTCCTTCTGGAAAGATAAAAAACCAAGATATATTATTATAACCTACACAGAATAAACTCATATATGGTAATAAATAAGGATACACAGACCTATTACAAAATCCCCAAGCAGAAGAAATAGGGGACACCAGCTAAAAAGTATATACAATTTACCAGGCAACAAAGAACTCTGTACTCCCCCATCTGCCAGCTCTCAGCCCCCACCAGGGTTGGTACATGCTGAACACAGAAATGTGTTTAAGAGAGGTTTAGACAAGATGGATGATGGATTAAAAACAGGACGTGCTTGAACCCGGGAGGCGGAGGTTGCAGTGAGCCGAGATTGCACCACTGCACTCCAGCCTCGGCGACAGGGCGAGACTCCGTCTCAAAAAAAAAAAAAACAGGATGTACTACTATTGTGATGTCTACAACATCTAGGACCGCCAAAAAAAAACACCTGGAGCTGGAGGGAGGGTGTCACTGTGCTGAACGAGTATAGCACTTCTGGTGTTTTCACACAGTCCCACGCATATTATCATCAATGTGGGAAAACGAGAGGGGGAAGGCTGCCACGGACACAGGAAGTGGCCACACAATGCAACATCTACTTACCCCTCTGAGGTATGGTTTGAGTCCCTGTCATCAAAGGGTAGACTGGCAGACGAACCAGAAGATGCAGACAAGGCCCTCTTGGTATCTCCCACAGCTCTTTGCAGTGGGGAAGACATGGTTGGAGAGGAGGAGCTATGGGGCCAGGAAGATGAGGACCGCAGGGTAGGTTTGGCGATCCAGCTGGGGAAGAAAGAGAAGAAAGGGCTCCTACCACAGCACTTCTCCATCCTCAGCCCTGACCAGTCCCTTTCTTTCCAAGGGAATGGTTCTAGAACTCTGGGGTCAGGTGAGGGGGACCAAAAACTAAGACAAAGGCTGGGCACTGTGGCTCATGCCTATAATCCCAGCACTTTGGGAGGCCAAGGCAGGAGGACGGCTTGAGCCCAGGAGGTCAAGACCAGCCTGGGCAATACAGCAAGACCCCATTTCTAAAAAAATAATAATAACAATAATTAGCCAGGTGTGGTAGAGCATGCTGGTATTCAGCTATTCAGGAGGCTGAGGTGGGAGGACTGCTTGAGTCCAGGAGTTCAAGGCTGCAGTGAGCTATGATCGCACCACTGTACTCCATCCAGCCTGGGTGACAGAAGAAGACCCTGTCCCCTCCCCCCCCAAAAAAAGTAATCATAAATAACACAAATGGCTGGGCACAGTGACTCACACCTGTAATCCCAGCACTTTGGGAGGCCGAGGCAGGCAGATCACCTGAGGTCGGGGGTTCGAGACCAGCCTGACCAACATGGAGAAACCCCATTTCTACTAAAAATACAAAATTATCTGGGTGTGGTGGCATATGCCTGTAATACCAGCTACTTGGGAGGCTGAGGCAGGAGAATCGCTTCAACCTGGAAGGTGGAGGCTGCAGTGAGTCGAGATCATGCCACTGCACTCCAGCTTGGGCAACAAGAGTGAAACTCCATCTCAAAATAAATAAATAAGACAAAGAGCTGACCTAAGGCATCAAGGGATTAAGGACAACAACAGCCCAGAAACTGGCCAGCAGGTTTGGAGTTGCTCTCCAAAAGCTGAGGAAGTCACACACACCAGGGTAGCCTCAGACACATCTCTCTCTAGAGGCTGTGGAAGTGCAAACTGCCTACTGCAAGGAAATTTAACTCATAGGTTTTTTTCTTTAAAAAAAAAAAAAATGCACACTGGGTGCAGTAGATCACACTTGTAATCCCAGAACTTCAGGCAGCTGAGGAGGGAGGACTGCTTGGGCCCAGTAATTCAAGACCAACCTGGGCAACATAGCAAGACCCCATCTCTACAAAAAATAAGGAAAAACTAGCTAGGTGTTGTTGCACACACCTGTGGTCCCAGCTACTCAGGAGGCTGAGGCAGGACGACTGCTTGAGCCCAGCAGTTTGAGACCAGCCTTGGCAACATGAGACACATCCAAAAAAAAAAAAAAAAAAAAATCCAAGCAAGGCACACACCAGGGCAGCTTCAGACACAGCCCTCTCTAGAGGCTTCAGAAGTGCAAACTGCCTGCTGCAAGGGAATTTAACTCACAGGTTTAAAAAAAAAAAAAAAAAGGGCAAGGTGCCCAGGGTGGCTCGAACCTGGAATCCCAGCACTTTGAGCAGCTGAAGCAGGAGGACTGCCTGACCCCACAAGTTCAAAATCAGCCTGGGCAACATAGCAAGATCCTGTCTCTACGAAAAAACCAAACCAAAACAAAAAAAAACTAGCCAGGCATGGTGGTGTACCTGTAGTCCCAGCTACTCGGCAGAATGAAGCGGAGCGATCGCCTGAGCCCAGGAGGTCGAGGCTGCAGTGAGCTAAGACTGCACCACTGCACTCTAGCCTGGGCAACGGAGCGAGACTCTGTCTCAAAAAAAAAAAAGTAATGACAACTAAATAAAATAAGGCAAAGAGTGGACCTAAAGCACCAAGGGATTACAGACACCAAGGCCCCAGAAACTGGGCAGTGGGTTTGGAATTGCTCTCCAAAAGCCGAGGCGTGGTGCACAGTGCTCCCGCCTATAATCCTAGTACTTTGGGAAGGCAAAGCGGGAGCATCGCTTGGGTCCAGGAGTTCAAAACCAGCCTGGGCTACATAGCAAGGCCCTGTCTCTAAAAAAAAAAAAAAAAAAAAAAAAAAGAAAAAAAAAAAAAAAGCCAAGCAAAGCACACAGCAGGGCAGCTTCAGACGCACCCCTCTCAGGAGGCTTCGGAAGTATAAACTGCCCTCTGCAAGGCAACTTACAGGTTTTAAAAAATGAAATAAAAAAATAAAATAAATAAGAAAAAAAATACAAGAAGACCCCAGGCTTTCGTTTCTAGAGGACTAGTACCTGATTCCACCTGGAATGGAACGGAAGGCTCTTAAGGATTTGGGGGTGGAGGCGCCATGAGAATAAGGCTGGAAATGCAAAAGGAGTAAAGGCAGGTGCGCGTTTCCTATTTTTCCAGAAGGTAAAAATATCTACGACTGCCCCTGGGGTAAGCGGCTTCAGGATAAAGACCCTTCCAAGCGCTTAAAAGAGTGGACTCTCAGTCTATGGAGGCCTGGGGAGAGGATTCTCGGGCTCTGTGGCGGAGGCCATTGGGGGCACGGCCCGGGAAGGCTCCTAGTGTCAGGGCCGGGAGGGTCGCGAGAGGGCGTATTCTTGGGTCAAGGAGAAACCTCACTGTCAGAGCCTGGAAGAGTGACTTCTGGCCGAGCAGGGTTCAGGGAAGGTCCCCACCTCAGGTCCCTCGGGTGTCTCTGGCCACCCCACCTTCCACACAAGCGCCCGCCGCTGCCTTTCCGGGGGCGAAAGATTCCAGAAAAGCGCGGGAAGGCACAAGACACGCTGTGCGCAAGCGCAATCCCAACGGCTCGCCCAGGGCCAGTAGCTATCGCGAGGCTTGGAAGTGTGTGAGTTGATGCGCGCCACGTTTGAGTCACGCCGCTCCACAGCCTCGTGTGGCCTCAAGCTCTCAGACGTGCTGCCCTATCACGTGGGCTTGGGCACGCGGGCGGCCCGCTTTAGCCCCGCCCCCACCCAGGCCCCACCCCCGCTACCCTCAATCTCCTACTCCATTGGGCGGGTTTTGGACCAGACTGGCAGTAACCCCTTTAATCTGGCTTCTCAATTGCCATAGGCTGGGTTCCACCCAGGCCCCGCCTTTTGAGCCGGATCGCCACGCCCCCAATGGAGACCACGCCCCTATTTCACCAACTCCTCAGTGCCGGCCGGGTCCCGCCCCCCTGCCGAGCTTCCGCGCTACATTGGCTTAATTTCTTCATTGCCCCCGCCCCTGAAGCCGGCTCCGAGCCATTATTGGCGGGGCCCCGCCTCGGGTCCCGCCCCCTGTCCGGCTCCTCGCTCCCATTGTCTCTGCAGATGCCGCCTGGTCCAGCTATCGTGCTCGGTATTCAGTTTTCCGGGGTAGCGCTCTTTCTCTGGCCCGCGGAGCGGTCCCGCGGCCGAGTACCGGATTCTCGAGTTTGGGAGGCTCTTCCTTCCTCCTTAGGACCCACTTTGCCGTCCTGGGGTGGCTGCAGCTATGTCCGCGCTGCGACCTCTCCTGCTTCTGCTGCTGCCTCTGTGTCCCGGTCCTGGTCCCGGACCCGGGAGCGAGGCAAAGGTCACCCGGAGTTGTGCAGAGACCCGGCAGGTGCTGGGGGCCCGGGGATATAGCTTAAACCTAATCCCTCCCGCCCTGATCTCAGGTGAGGAGAAAGAGGAAGACTAGAGAATTGGGGGTGGGGGCGGGGGCGGGGGCGGGGCCTCCTCATCTCACAATAACTCTTCCCTTTCAGAGTGACCGTTATACTAATCTTTTCATCCCACAGTAATGTCTGTTCTCCTCCTGTAACTTCCTTACCGGGGTCACAATAACCCTCCTATGCACAGAATAGCGCTCTTACTCCATCTCCACCCCAGGAATCCCCTCCTCCTAATTAACATCCCCCTATGTGTTTCTTTCTTCACAGCCATGTTCTCGCTGTTTCTATTAGCCCCTTCTATGAGAATACTTTATTGCTCACTAAGTAACCTCACCCTTCCAAGCCCCATTCTTCATCCCCTAGAAGCTGTTCTCCAAGTCCCTCGAGGTCTGGGGTGTGGACGTTGGGGAGGGTCACTTGAGGACACTCTGACCACTGACTTGGCCCTCAGGGCAGCTGTTAAATAGATGATCCCGTGGCTAATGGGAATGAACTTGGGATGGGTGAGGAGACAATAAGGTGGAGGATATAGGGTCAGGTGGGGAAGAGGGTGCAGACAATAGAAAAGAGACCAGGCAGGTAGAAGAGAAGGCATAGTCCCCAGAGATAGGCGGGAAATGGAAGGGATTTTAGGGTATCACTTCCCACCATTCCTTCACGTCTCCTCTGTCCAGGTGAGCACCTCCGGGTCTGTCCCCAGGAGTACACCTGCTGTTCCAGTGAGACAGAGCAGAGGCTGATCAGGGAGACTGAGGCCACCTTCCGAGGCCTGGTGGAGGACAGCGGCTCCTTTCTGGTTCACACGCTGGCTGCCAGGCACAGAAAATTTGATGGTGAGCACCTGGGGTCCCCAAACTCAGCTTCATAGCTCCTCTTGGTGCTTAGGACCCCAGCAAGGCTCCTGTCCCCACTCCTTACTGCATCTGTGAAGACTCCATCCCCTCCCAGCCCGCCCACCCCCCCAGACTCTGTCTCCAGGGCCCTGCCCTCCCTCATTCCCTGTCTGCCCCATCTCTGAGAATTACTCAGTTTCTGATTCACTTGTCTTTTCTCTTCTCTCCCATCCCCTCCTGCCTCTGCCTGTTCACTTTTCTCCCCATTCTCTGGCCTCACCTGCCTTCCACCTGTTCCCTGCATTTGCTGCAGAGTTTTTTCTGGAGATGCTCTCAGTAGCACAGCACTCTCTGACCCAGCTCTTCTCCCACTCCTACGGCCGCCTGTATGCCCAGCACGCCCTCATATTCAATGGCCTGTTCTCTCGGCTGCGAGACTTCTATGGGGAATCTGGTGAGGGGTTGGATGACACCCTGGCGGATTTCTGGGCACAGCTCCTGGAGAGAGTGTTCCCGCTGCTGCACCCACAGTACAGCTTCCCCCCTGACTACCTGCTCTGCCTCTCACGCTTGGCCTCATCTACCGATGGCTCTCTGCAGCCCTTCGGGGACTCACCCCGCCGCCTCCGCCTGCAGGTGAGGGATCCTGAGGCCTGAGCTTCAACCACTTCTGACCTAGTGACCCCTGAACTGTGCACCACTCACCTCCAAACTGGCGTGCTTCAGTCACCTCTGACCTGGTGATCCCCCATCCTGCATTGAAGCCATTTCTGACCTGGTGATCCCTATTCTGAGCTTTACTCACCACTGCCCGACCCAGTGCCCCTTGGTCTTCTTGAAGCGGATGCCCCCGCCCCTGCCACCTCCCATTCTGTGCCCTAGTTTCACACAAACACTCACCTGCCCTTAACCTCCAGCCACCTTTGTGTCAACCCCTCCCTAATCCTAACACCTTGACTTCCTCTGATTCAACTAAACAGGAATTATGCATTCAATATGCAAAAGGCATTTTCTTTCATAGTATCACATTTAGTTGTCATCATAACCCTGTGAGGTAGACAGTCATGCCCTTATTTTACAGATGAGAAAGCTGAGGCTCCCAGGGGTTAAGCTTTTCAGCCAGTAAGTGGCAGAGCTGTGGCTCACACCCAAGTCTTCTGGCTTCAAGTTCAGTGTTAGTTCGGATATACAATTTCTCTCTCTCTAAGCCCTGTACAGCATAATCCCTCCATCTCTTCCCAAGCCTTCCTTTGTTTTTCTTTAAGACTATAATTCCTGTGGGGCTCTTGAACCTGCCTCTCTGTACCACCCAACACTCGACCCACTTTGAGAGAACCCCACAAACCCAACCCTCACTGCTCTTGATGCAGTCTCTTGGCTCCAGTCTTGACTGACCCATAACAACCTTGTGGTTTTTCTCACCTTCTTTGCCTTCTCCCAGATAACCCGGACCCTGGTGGCTGCCCGAGCCTTTGTGCAGGGCCTGGAGACTGGAAGAAATGTGGTCAGCGAAGCGCTTAAGGTTAGAGGGGGCCTGAGTATGGGCAGGGCCCAGGGAGGGAGAGGTGGAAATGAGAGAGACCCCACAAGGAAGAAACAGCCACCAGCCAGCAGGACAGGCCTGGGGCTCTGTCTGCCTCCAGGCCCTGGTGTCCCAGGATGAATTAGGAAGGAGGGGGCTGGAGTGAAACCTCCACTGGTCCACGATCCATGATCTCTGACCCCCTCCTCCCCTCTGTGGACCCATACCCTCCTCAGTCCCCAAGGGCCTGCTCATCTCCATAGCAATTGGAGATTGGATACTGCCCCTGCCCAACCCCCCAGGATCCCTCAGTGACTCCACTTCCCTGCTGCTGAAGGCCAGATGCCTGGCTTGGCCTCTCTCACTGCCCATCCTCTACCTGACCTCCCAGCCTCACCTTCTGCCTCCTGACCGCCTCCTCCCTCCCCAGCTGTGATGGGCTCACTCTTGTCCTTGAATCTTCTCTCCACCCCTAACTGCCTCTCTAGTTCCACCCCTCCCACGAATCAGAGTCAGCAACCTGGAACCTCCCTCCTCAGATCTGTGACAATCTCACCTGCTGCCACATGGGGTCACCAACCCTAGGCATGGGGTGGGGTATGTGATTTCTGTCTGTGCCCAGCACCAAGCCGGGCTGAGAGCAGCTACAATGTTTGTGGAGGACACAGCCCCACTCTCTGCCCCCAGGTGCCGGTGTCTGAAGGCTGCAGCCAGGCTCTGATGCGTCTCATCGGCTGTCCCCTGTGCCGGGGGGTCCCCTCACTTATGCCCTGCCAGGGCTTCTGCCTCAACGTGGTTCGTGGCTGTCTCAGCAGCAGGGGACTGGAGCCTGACTGGGGCAACTATCTGGGTGAGGGGATTCAAGAAAGCCTGGAGCCAGGCATGGTGGCTTACACCTGTAATCACAGCACTTTGAGAGGCTGAGGCAGGAGGATCACTTGAGGCCAGGAGTTGGAGCCCAGCTGGGGCAACATAGCTAGACATCATCTCAAGAAAGAAAGAGAGAAAGAGAGAGAGAGAGACAGAGAAAGTGAGACAGAGAGAAAGAAAAAGAGAAAGAAAGGAAAGAAAGAAAGAAGGAAAGAAAGAGAAAAGAAAGAAAGAAATTAGCCAGCCATGGTAGCACTCGCGCCTGTAGTCCCAGTTACTCCTGAGGCTGAGGCAGGAGGATCACTTGAGGCCAGGAGTTGGAGGCCAGCCTGGGCAACGTAGCTAGACCCCATCTCTACCAAAGAAAGAAAGAAAGAAAGAAATTATCAGGCATGGTGGCACACGTGCCTGTTGTCCCAGTTACTCCAGAGGCTGAGGCAGGAGGCTCCCTTGATCCCAGGAGTTAGAGGCTGCAGTAAGCTATGATGGTGCCACTATACTCCAGCCTGGGCGAGAGAGTAAGACCCTGTCTTTAAAAAATCCTAAAATTGGCCAGGCACGGTGGCTCACGCTTGTAATCCTAGCACTTTTGGAGGCCGAGGCAGGCGGATCACAAGGACAAAGTCAGGAGTTCAAGACCAGCTTGGCCAATATGGTGAAACCCCATCTGTACCGGAAAAAAAAAAAAAAAAATATATATATATATATATATATACACAAAAATTAGCCTGCATGGTGGCAGGCGCCTGTAGTCCCAGCTACTCCAGAGGCTGAGGCAGAAGAATCGCTTGAACCCAGGAGGCAGAGGTTGCAATGACCCGAGATCGAGCCACTGCACTCCATCTAGCCTGGGCGACAGAGTGAGACAACGTCTCAAAAAAAAAAAAAATCCTAAAATCCTAAAATTTAAATTTAAATTTTAAAAAAGTCTGGGATGGAGGAGGGTCCTGAGTAAGGCTGGGGATGAAATGGAGAGGGACTCTAAAGCCATACTGGGGGGAAACATGAGAGGGAGCTCATGTGAGTTTCCCCCAAACACTTTGCTGCTTCTCTAAGGCCCAAGTGAGGATTTTCGGGAACATCCTAGTTCAGTATTACCACTCATCCCATCCTTTCTCTTTCTCTCCCTCCCTTAAGATGGTCTCCTGATCCTGGCTGATAAGCTCCAGGGCCCCTTTTCCTTTGAGCTGGCGGCTGAATCCATTGGGGTGAAGATCTCGGAGGGTTTGATGTACCTGCAGGAAAATAGTGCGAAGGTGTCCGCCCAGGTATAGGGGAGAGAGAAGGGTGGAGGTGAGGCCCGGGGCGGGGACGGTGTGGGTGTCAGAGCGACAGTATAGGGGATCTGGGAAGAGACTGTGGGGTCAGAGTGGGGACGCAGTGTGGTTTCCCCCCAGGGTGACTGTGTGAGGTCTCTTCCCCGTGCCGCAGGTGTTTCAGGAGTGCGGCCCCCCTCACCCGGTGCCTGCCCGCAACCGTCGAGCCCCGCCGCCCCGGGAAGAGGCGGGCCGGCTGTGGTCGATGGTGACCGAGGAGGAGCGGCCCACGACGGCCGCGGGCACCAACCTGCACCGGCTGGTGCGTAGGATGACCAAGAGTTGGGGGCGGGGGGGGGGCCGGGGCCGGGGATGGGTGTGGGGGTCGCGCTCCAGCTCGCCTCGCCCCCTCTCGCCCGCCCAGGTGTGGGAGCTCCGCGAGCGTCTGGCCCGGATGCGGGGCTTCTGGGCCCGGCTGTCCCTGACGGTGTGCGGAGACTCTCGCATGGCAGCGGACGCCTCGCTGGAGGCGGCGGCCTGCTGGACTGGAGCGGGGCGGGGCCGGTGAGCCTCGGGGGCGCCGGGGGGGTGGGGGTCGGGGGCAGCAGGGGGCGGGGCCGTGGCCGGGAGGGGCGGGGCCGTGGCCGGGAGGGGCGGGGCCGCGCGCGCTAGCGGGAGCCTCGGGGCTGCTCTGCTTCCAGGTACTTGCCGCCAGTGGTTGGGGGCTCCGCGGCCGAGCAGGTCAACAACCCCGAGCTCAAGGTGGACGCCTCGGGCCCCGATGTCCCGACACGGCGGCGTCGGCTACAGCTCCGGGCGGCCACGGCCAGAATGAAAGCGGCCGCACTGGGACACGACCTGGATGGGCAGGACGCGGGTGAGACCCCGGCATCCCTGAGCCTGAGCCCCGCCCACTGCCCTTAAGGCTCTCCCCTCTCCTGGTAGTTCCCGCCCGTGCCTCCACTCTTAGTGTTCATTCATTCGTTCACTAATTCATTCAACGAGCATTTATTGAGCGTTGGCCTCAAAGACTGGGGGTAACAGATCAATGAGGGGGTCTCTATCCTTTCGGGCCAGTAAGGGAGACACGAAAACATTCTTATAGAACAGTGGGAAGCCCCTTATAATGGGCAAAGAGCAGTGGGAAAATGGGGGAGGGGGCAACTTTGGGGAGGCTGGGAAGCTAGGTTGGTGGGTGACATTGAGCTGGCTCCGCAGGGTGGAGTTTGCCAAACAGAGAAGCAAGGCACAGACACTCATTGTTTTCTTCTCTCCTTCTGTCTGTCTCTCTCTCTCTTTGTCACTCTTCCCCCACCCCTCTTCCCGGCTGCTCTCTGCTTCTGTGTACTTCTGATTTTTCTGTTTTTTCCTGTTATCCTCTCTCCCCATCTGCCTTTTTTCTCTCTGTCTCACTGTCTCCCATCATGATCTCTCCCCCCTATGTCTGCTGTCGGATCTCTCTCCTTCCTTCTCTCCCTGCCTTCCTGTCACTCATGGTCTTTCTCCCTTCCCCAACCCGGCATCCACCTGTGTCTCCCTCCCCTGCCTCTCTCTTTCTGTTTTTATCTCAATTTCTTTTCCTCCCTCTGTCTCCCTCTGCTTCTCCCTCCCATCCTGCTCTGTCCCTCTTCTTCCTTGCAGATGAGGACGCCAGCGGCTCTGGAGGGGGACAGCAGTATGCAGATGACTGGATGGCTGGGGCTGTGGCTCCCCCAGCCCGGCCTCCTCGGCCTCCATACCCTCCTAGAAGGGATGGTTCTGGGGGCAAAGGAGGAGGTGGCAGTGCCCGCTACAACCAGGGCCGGAGCAGGAGTGGGGGGGCATCTATTGGTTTTCACACCCAAACCATCCTCATTCTCTCCCTCGCAGCCCTGGCCCTGCTTGGACCTCGATAACGGGGGAGGGGTGCCCTAGCATCAGAAGGGTTCATGGCCCTTTCCCCTCCTCCCCCCTCAGCTGGGCCTGGGGAGGAGTCGAAGGGGGCTGCAGAGAGGGTAGAGAAGGGACTTTGCAGGTGAATGGCTGGGGCCCCAAATCCAGGAGATTTTCATCAGAGGTGGGTGGGTGTTCACAATATTTATTTTTTCATTTGGTAATGGGAGGGGGGCCTGGGGGTATTTATTTAGGAGGGAGTGTGGTTTCCTTAGAGGGTATAGTCTCCAGCCCTCTAAGGCTGGGGCTGGTGATCAGCCCCAACAGAGAAAATGAGGAGTTTAGAGTTGCAGCTGGAGAAGGGGTTTGAAGGAAGTTGGAAGTGGGGAGGGGTGGGGGCATCTGGTCTCAGAAATGGACAAAGCTGGATGCTGACAGGGTGCAGGGCAGGGGACTGGGGGTGCTTGAGTAGGATGTGAGACTTCATGGGCCTGGGTTCTGTTGAGTTTTTTCAGTATCAATTTCTTAAACCAAATTTAAAAAAAAACAAGGTGGGGGGTGCTCATCTCGTGACCTCTGCCACCCACATCCTTCACAAACTCCATGTTTCAGTGTTTGAGTCCATGTTTATTCTGAAATAAATGGTAATGTATTGGACCCCATGTGTGGCTTCTGTGCTGTCACCATCAGTGCCTGAGCCCTGGCTCCTAGCAGAGGCCTCAGAGCCTCTGTGACTGGCTCATTTTCTGCCGGCTTTTCACCTCCCTTGGCACCTGTCCCCCAGGAGGTGGGCCTAGACAATTACCCCTGATCTCCAAATTGCCCACCCTCTGGGCCTCTGAGCATCTTCATTTGTACAACAGGGAGAATTGTGGGGACTAAATAGAATCTGTGTGAAAAAGCACCTTGTCACCTGCAAAATGCTCTTTGAATATGAGGCTTTTTTTTTTTTTTGAGATAGAGTCTCACTCTTGTCGCGAGGGTGGAGTGCAATGGTGCGATCTCAGTTCACTGCAAACTCCGCCTCCCCAGTTCAAATGATTCTCCTGCCTCAGCCTCCTGAGTAGCTGGGATTACAGGCGCCTGCCACCACACTCAGCTAATTTTTGTATTTTTAGTAGAGACGGGGTTTCACCATGTTGGCCAGGCTAATCGCAAACTCCTGACCTCAAGCGATCCGCCAGCCTCAGCCTCCCAAAGTGCTGGGATTACAGGCATGAGCCACCGCGCCCGGCCACGAGGCATTGTTAAGGTGACCACACCACTGCCCCCTGCCTTCAGGATGGGAGGCCTTGTTCTCTGAGCGTCAGTCTCTGGCTACCTTACCACGTCCTTGACAATGTCTGCTTTCAAATATCACTTTCTCCTTCCTTCCTTCTTTCTTTTCGCCGCCTGAATGAATCTTTTGTTCTGCAGCAAGCCAAGAGAAAATGGTAGGATTGATTCCCAAGTGTGAAAGGGGGGTGGAAGTGGTGTCTTCCAAGAGGAGTCTGGGTGCCCTGCCGGAGAGGGGAAGATGCAGCGGGGGAGAGACCTAGAACCGCGATCAAAGCTGCAGCAGCTGCTGGGGCTGGCGGGACAAAGGGAGGAGGGAGGAGCCTGGGCGCTGAGAAAGTTCTTGGGGAAAGTTGAGCTGAGCCAAGAGTCGGGCGGTGGCTGGGATGGGCGGGAGGGCCCGGCCCGATTTCCCTTGCTGCTCCCCTTGTGGCCTGGTGAGTGGGAAGTGAAACCAAGGATAGGACCAGTGGAGGGACCCTCTAATTTATGGGAGGAGACATGAGGGGTTCATGGAACCCCAGCGGGGGCAACTGACTGGGCAGTCACCAAAGCTGGAGGGGACAGAGGGCTGGGATCTCCAATCATGGGAAGGGAGAGATGGATGGAAGGAAATGAAGAACTGGATAGGGGAGACGCGGCTAGACCCCAGGGGCTGTGATCGGGGAGGGAATTGGGGAGTGATGCCAGAGAGGACAGGTCTCCGGGAGTAAAAGTGTGGTTTCTCTCTGCTTAGGGTTACCCCTGGCTCATCGGAGCAGGGAGCTGTCGGGGCTTGTTGGAGGGGCCGTGGTCCCTAATCGCGAGTTGCAATCTGAAGGGGCGGGGCCGGACTCCCGGTTGATTAGGAAGCTCGGGCTTCAGAAGGAACTCTGCAGTTAGTGTTTGCGCCTTTCTCCGTATCTTTGTGTCATAGTCTCTCTGTCCCTCTGTCTCTCTCTTTCTGTCTCTCTCTCTCTCTGTCTCTCTCTCTCTCTGTCTTCCTCTCCAGCCCCACCCTTTCAGTCTCCTCCGGGTGCACTGATAAGGTTGGAAAGTGGAATGGTGGGTAAGTCCAGGGATCTGGGCTTCATAAGTAGCCACACGTCTCCCCCAGCCCCTGTCACACATGGGGGTCTGCCCCATGCTGAGACAGAGAAAAAAGAGGTGCGGGAATTTATAACCCAATGGCTCTTACCCATTGCAATGCCACTCCTAGAAGTCCAACCTTCCTTCCTCCTGCCTGGGTTCATCCACCTGTGTCCTGTCTGATCCTCATTCCCACTGTATGGCTTCCCTTCCTGGTCCTGGGATAGGGCTCTTCATCCCCATCTGTGACAGCCAGAGGGACTCAGGAGGAAACCAGGTTCCCGACCATGGTCTGACCTGACTGTGTTAATGAGCTGATTGATCTGATCTCTCTCTTGCTGGCTGTTTCATTCATGAGCTGGGGCTTTTTCTCTCCTTCCCTTCTAAGTCCCTGAGGCTCAGGGACAACTGTAGGTGGGGAGCTGGGGGAACTGGAGATAAGAAAGTCATAGAGCAGAGAGAGTAGTTGTGGGGCCACCTAGGAGAGTCTGGGTGTAGACAACATCCCCAGCCACTACCCTTCCCTGAACCAGGTCTCAGCTGCAGCAGGAGAGAAGGCTGCCTCTGCCTCTCCTTAGACTTCCCTTCTTCCCCCCTCATTTCCCTTCTAGACGCTGACAGAGGCAAAAATCTGCTAACTCAGGGGGCAGACTCAACCAAGACTGCAAGCAGGCCTGGGGAATGACCCCCCGATCTCCAACCAGCGCCTTCTGCAGCTGCACGGCTGTCTCCAGCTGTCTGTGCCCCTGTTCCTGGCCCTGGCTCCATCCCTGTCACCTCACCCTTCCCTGTGCCACATGGGCCCTCTCTCTCCTGCCAGGACGCTGCGGCTCTGGGAACCTCGGAGCTTGGGGGTGGCTCTGGGAGTCTTCATGACCATTGGCTTTGCACTCCAGCTCTTGGGAGGGCCCTTCCAGAGGAGGTGAGTTCCCACTTTGCCCCAACTCCTTCTAGATGCCCCGCACTTGCTCTTCCCCATCCCACCTGGGGCTGGTGACTCCTGGGGACTCAGAAGCCTCCATGCCCTCTGTACCTTCTACCCATTTGCTGCTGAGGAACAGGACACTCCCCCTCCATCTCTTCCCAGGCTACCCGGGCTACAGCTCCGACAGCCCTTGGCCCCATCCCTACGACCAGCCCTTCCATCCTGCCCACCCCGGCAGCGACTGGTGTTCCTGAAGACGCATAAATCCGGGAGCAGCTCTGTGCTGAGCCTGCTTCACCGCTACGGGGACCGGCACGGGCTGCACTTCGCCCTCCCTGCCCGCTACCAGTTTGGCTACCCAAAGCTCTTCCAGGCCTCTAGGGTAAAAGGCTACCGCCCCCAGGGTGGAGGCACCCAGCTCCCCTTCCACATCCTCTGTCACCACATGAGGTTCAACCTGAAAGAGGTAAGGAGTGTTGCAGGGGTGGGAGGGACCAGAAGCAGATGGGCTCAGGCTGACACCACCAAGGGAGGGGGCCCAGACCTGGGGGCTCCCCAGGCATCATCTCACCCTAAAGTTGGACATGGGGGCCACAAAGATGGGGCTCCCTGCCATCCTCTCTACAGGTGTCCCTTCCCCAGTAGTTTCTGGGAGCCCAAGTCCTCCTCTCTCCCTTCTCTCTCTGGCACTTACCCCAGTCTCTCTCTTTCACCAACGTATTTCCCTGGCATCAGTGTCTTGCCAACTCTGAGCCCCGAACTCTCCTTCCAGGTGCCCCTTACCCTTCTTTTTTTACATTATTTTTTGGAAGACAGGGTCTTACTCTGTCGCCCAGGCTGGAGTGCAGTGGCACAATCATAGTTCACTGCAGCCTTGACTTCCCAGGCTCAAGTGATCCTCCCACCTCAGCCTCCTGAGTAGCTATGGCTAAGGCATGTGCCACTACACGTGGCTACTTTTTAATTTTTTGTACAGATGGGGTCTTGCTATGTTGCCCAGGCTGATCTCAAATCCCTGGGCTTAAATAAATAAATACTTCTGGGCTCAAGTGATCTGCTCACCTTGACCTCCCAAAGGGTTGTAATTACAGAAGTGAGCTTGCCCAGCCTGTGTGTGTGTGTGTGTGTGTGTGTGTGACAGGGTCTCACTCTGTCATCCAGGCTGGAATGCAGTGGTGCAATTATAGCTCACTGTAACCTCAAACTCCTGGGCTCAAGCGATCCTCTCACCTCAGCCTCCCAACTAGCTGGGACTACAGGTGCACGCCACCACAGCTGGCTATTTTTTTTTTATTTTTTGTAGAGATAGGGTCTCACTATGTTGCCCAGGCTGGCCTCAAACGATCCTCCCACCTCAGCCTCGAAAGTACCTAGGACAACACGCCCCTTCCCTTTCTTAGCCTCCCTTCCACTGTTACACCAGGGCCCCACCTCCCCCACTGCTTTCTGACTTGTCTTTTTCAACCCCCTCACATTTTGAGGATCAGCTGTATGTTTAGCCTGGGGCTAAGCCCAGCACTTTGGGAGACCAAGGTGGGCAGATCACCTGAGGTCAGAAGTTCGAGACCAGCCTGGCCAACATGGTGAAACCCTGTCTCTATTAAAAATACAAAAATTAGCCAGACGTGGTGGCACACGCCTGCAATCCCGGCTACTCGGGAGGCTGAAGCAGGAGAATTGCTTGAACCCAGGAGGCAGAGGTTACAGTGAGCCAAGATCATGCCACTGCACTCCAGCCTGGGCAACAGAGCAAGACTCCATTTCACAAAAGAAGAAAAAAGGCCAGGCACGGTGGCTCACGCCTGTAATCCCAGCACTTTGGGAAGCCGAGGCGGGCGGATCACAAGGTCAGGAGATCAAGACCATCCTGGCTAACACAGTGAAACCCTGTTTCTACTAAAAATACAAAAAATTAGCCAGGCGTGGTGGCGGGTGCCTGTAGTCCCAGCTACCCGGGAGGCTGAGGCAGGAAAATGGCATGAACCTCAGAGGCGGAGCTTGCAGTGAGCCGAGATCGTGCCACTGCACTCCAGCCTGGGTGACAGAGACTCTGTCTCAAAAAAAAAAAAAAAAAAGGTAAATAAATAAATAAAATTGAAAATTAAAGTGGCAGAGCTGGAAGTTGAGCCCAGGTCCATGCACTCCAAAGTCGAGGCTTCTTCTGAGCCTTGTGTATGTGTTCGTATCTGGAATGGTAAGAAGAGTATTCACCAAACAGGTGACACTTTCTGGAGAGGGGGGGTTTATTTTACTTTATTATTTAATTTTGATTTTTTTTATTTATTTTGAGACAGAGTCTTGCTCTTTCCCCCCGGCTGGAGTGCAGTGGCATGACCTCAGCTCACTGCAACCTCTACCTCCCAGGTTCAAGCAATTCTCGTACCTCCCAAGTAGCTGGGACTACAGGCACCCGCCACCACACCTAGCTAATTTTTGCACTTTTAGTAGAGACAGGGTTTCGCCATGTTGACCAGGCTGGTCTCAAACTCCTGACCTCAAGTGATCCGCCCACCTCGGCCTCCCAAAGTGCTGGGATTCCAGGTGTGAGCCACCGTGCCCAGCCGAGAGCGGGGGGTTTTAAAGGAAAAGGTGGATGTGGCTTGTGGTAAGGACAGCATGAGGCATTCTTAGAGGGAGCAAAACACCAGCAAGGACATGGTGGGGTGCACGTGTGTGTGTGCATGTAAGAGGGAGAACGTCTGTACTGGGGGAGGAAGTTCCGCAGGGGCTGCAAAGTCACCCTTGTCGAAGCTGGAGCTGGAGACACCAGCTGAGGACATGGGCGTGCTCTGATGGGCAGCAAAAGGCCACTGTCAGGAGTGAGGCAATGATGGTGATCTTTGAGGTAGGTTTCTCCAGAGGCTAGGATGATGGCCTTCACTGACACCACCATTCACTGAATACCTACCATGTTCCAGACACTTGCACATTCTTCCAGATAAGTGTTACCCAGTTACTCAGATTTCTAGATGGAGGAATGATGGCTCTGAGACCTTCAATAACCCGCCCAAAGTCATAGAATTAGTAAATGGCAGAGGGGGATTTTATTCCAGGTCCAGATGCCAAAGACTGTTTTCTTCACTTTCCCCCCTGCCTTCAAAGAGACCTGCAGGGCCAGGCATGGTGGCTCATGCCTGTGATCCGAGTGCTTTTGGATGCTGAGGTGGGAGGATTACTTGAGCCCAGGAGTTCGAGGCCAATCTGGGCAACATAGCAAGACCCTGTCCCTACAAAAAAATTAAAAATTAACAGGGCATGTTGGTGTGTGCCTGTAGTCCCAGCTACTCAGGAGGCTGAGGTTGGGGAATCCCTTGAGCCCAGGAGTTTTCAAGGCTGCAGTGAGCTATGATATGCTGCCTAGGTGACAAAGCAAGGAGACACTGTCTCTTAAAAAATAGTAAGAAGAAAATAAACACTGAAAAGCTAAAATACTCATTTCCTGTCCTCCCCCCCCCAAAAAAAAAGAGAGAGAGAGTTCACAGGCTGCTATTCAGGTGTGCCACATTTGCAAAGCTGATTGAGGAACACCGTGACAGACAAAAGTCAGATTCAATGATGGAAGTCATTTTTGGAGGCAGAAACCCTTCAAGGAGACCAGGAGCTAGGTTCTGACCTGCATCAGCCTGCAGGGCCACGTTAGGGTGTGGTGCAGCCTGATCTCCACCTTCATTCTTGCAGAGTGGTGTAATCACGTGTCCCAGCCCTCAGGGCAGCATCCCACCAGGCAGCCGTGGCTTCCCAGTGCCCCGGCCCAGGATGTCTTTTGCCCTCTGGGATGCCCAGGAGCCCCTGAAGTGCTTTACCCCTCAGCCATTCTGGGCCTGGCCTGCCCACCTGCTGCCTATGCCCAAGACGGCATTATAGTTGCTCCTTTGCTGCCAGTGATGCCCCCTCCCAGGCACTCAACAGGTTTTTGCTGGAGAAATGAGTACAAAGGTTGGTTTTACTGACCAAGGCAGACAGAAATGCCCAAGGAAATTAATGTTCTTCAGGAGTTTCCTATTCTCCAGGTTTCCGTCCATCCCTTCTTTCTTTTTTTTCTTTTTCTTTTTTTCCCTTCCTTTTCCTCCCCTCACCTCCCCTTAAAAATTAGTGCCCGGCTAATTTTTAAGTTCTGGGATACATGTGCAGAATATGCTGGTTTGTTACACAGGTATACATGTGCCACGGTGGTTTGCTGCACCTATCAACCTGTCATCTAGGTTTTAAGCCTTGCATGCATTAGGCATTCGTCCTAACGCTCTCTCTCTTCCTTTGCCCCCGACACCCTGACAAGCCTCTCCCCTCCCCCCTTCCCCTCCCCTCCTCTTCCCTTCCCTCCTTCCCCCTCTCACTCTGGCTGCCTTTTTTTTTTTTTTTTTTTTGAGACAGAGTCTCACTTTGTCACCCAGGCTGGAGTGCAGTGGCGCGATCTCGGCTCACTGCAACCTCTGCCACCCAGCTTCAAGCGGTTCTCCTGCCTCAGCCTCCCGAGTAGCTGAGATTACAGGCGCCTGCCACCGCGCCCGGCTAATTTTTGTAGTTTTAGTAGAGATGGGGTTTCACTATCTTGGCCAGGCTGGTCTTGAACTCCTGACCTGTGATCCACCCGCCTCAGCCTCCCAAAGTGCTGGGATTACAGGTGTGAGTCACTACACCCAGCCCCTTTCTTTCAAGGCAGGGTCTTGCTGTGTTGCTCAGGCTTGTCTTGAACTCCTGGGCTCAAGCAATCCTACCACCTCAGCCTCTTGAGTAGCTGGGACTACAGGTGCGCACCAGGATACCCTGCTAATTTATTTTTATTTTTATTTTAAGTTCTGACATACATGTGCAGAACATGCAGGTTTGTTACATAGGTACACATGTGCCATGGTGGTTTGCTGCACTGATCAACACATCATCTAGGTTTTAACCCTGCATGCATTAGGTATTCGTCCTAATGCTCTCCCTCCCCTTGCTCCCCACCCTGACAGGCCCCAGTGTGTGATGTTCCCCTCCCTGTGTCCATGTGTTCTCACTGTTCAACTCCCACTTACTTGTGAGTGAGAACACGTGGTGTTTGGTTTTCTGTTCCTGTGTTAGTTTGCTGGAGTAGGTTAGTTTGCTGAGCATGATGATGGCTTCCAGCTTCATCCATGCACCTGCAAAGGACATTATCTCATTCTTTTCTATGGCTGCATAGTATTCCATGGTGTATATGTGCCACATTTTCTTTATCCAGTCTATCATCGATTGCCCTGCTAATTTTTTGTTTTTTTCTAGAGACAGGGTCTCGCTATGTTGCCCAGGCTGGCCTCGGCAACATAGCCAATGCTCAAGCCATCCTACTGCCTCAGCCTCCCGAGTAGCTGGGACTACAGGCACATAAAACATGCCTGGCTCCATGCTCCAGGTTTCTTCGTATGTTTTATCTCATGTATTTTTCATAATCACTTGGGGAAGTATGATTATCCCCATTTGCAGATAAGCAAATTGAGTCTCAGAGATGTTAAGTAACTTGCCACGCAGCAAGTGATGGAAGCTGGGGATTCCTAGCAGAGCTGGGAGAAGGAGATTTGAAGAGGCTGGGTCAGTGGACACGTGGCTTGTACATACTTATGCATACCTTCTCCCCAGCCCAGTTCTCTCTCTTCTGTCTTCCCTCCTCTGCAGGTACTTCAGGTCATGCCTTCTGACAGCTTCTTTTTTTCCATTGTCCGAGACCCAGCGGCTCTGGCTCGCTCTGCCTTCTCCTACTATAAATCCACCTCATCAGCCTTCCGCAAGTCACCATCCTTGGCTGCCTTCCTGGCCAATCCTCGAGCCTTCTACAGGCCTGGGGCCCGTGGGGACCACTACGCTCGCAACTTACTATGGTTTGACTTTGGCCTGCCCTTTCCCCCAGAGAAGAGGGCCAAGAGAGGGAATATTCATCCCCCCAGAGACCCCAACCCCCCACAACTGCAGGTCTTGCCTTCTGGTGCTGGCCCTCGAGCCCAAACCCTCAATCCCAATGCCCTCATCCATCCTGTTTCCACTGTTACTGATCATCACAGCCAGATATCAAGCCCTGCCTCTTTCGATTTGGGGTCTTCATCCTTCATCCAGTGGGGTCTGGCCTGGCTGGACTCTGTCTTTGACCTTGTCATGGTGGCTGAGTACTTCGATGAGTCATTGGTTCTGCTGGCAGATGCCCTGTGCTGGGGTCTAGATGACGTGGTGGGCTTCATGCACAATGCCCAGGCTGGACGTAAGCAGGGCCTCAGCACTGTCAGCAACAGTGGACTGACCGCGGAGGAACAGCAGCTGACCGCACGGGCCCGAGCCTGGAACAACCTGGACTGGGCTCTCTATGTCCACTTCAACCGCAGTCTCTGGGCACGGATAGAGAAATACGGCCAGCGCCGGCTGCAGACAGCTGTGGCCGAGCTCCGGGCTCGCCGAGAGGCCCTAGCGAAACATTGTCTGGTAGGGGGTGAGGCTTCTGACCCCAAATACATCACTGATCGCCGGTTCCGCCCCTTCCAGTTTGGGTCAGCTAAGGTTTTGGGCTATATACTTCGGAGTGGATTGAGCCCCCAAGACCAAGAGGAGTGTGAGCGCCTAGTTACCCCTGAGCTCCAGTACAAGGACAAGCTGGATGCCAAGCAGTTCCCCCCTGCCGTCTCACTGCCCCTCAAGACTTCAAGGCCACTCTCCCCATAAACATCAGACTACAGATTTAGGTGGAAAAGCAGCCATGTTTGAAGGGCACATGTGATGAGTGGGGGGCAGCAAGATGCCATTTCTGCATCTCCCAGAAGGGATGAGTCTTTGTCCTGATGCAAGCCCCCTCTTCGCTGGGCTCCCAGCAGTGCTTCCCTCCTCCACCTTCCACTCATTTTGTTCTTTCCCCCCAACTTTTTTTTTTTTTTAAACAGAGTCTCGCTCTGTCCCCCAGGCTGGAGTGCAGTGGCATGATCTCAGCTCACTGCAACCTCTGCCTCCCAGGTTCAAGCGATTCTCCTGCCTCAGCCTCCAGAGTAGCTAGGATTACAGATGCGTGCCACCATACCCGGCTAATTTTTATATTTTTAGTAGAGACAGGGATTCAACATGTTGGTCAGGCTGGTCTTGAACTCCTTACCTAAGGTGATCCACATGCCTCTGCCTCCCAAAGTGCTGCCATTACAGGCGTGAGCCACTAGGCCTGACCTCCCCTTCCCCTTTCCTGCCCCAAGGCAGATCCACATCACCAAAGCTCCCTAGAGGAGCAAAAGATGGAGTTAGCCACAGAAAGTTTGGGGCGTGGTGAGTTGGAATGATACGTCCATTTCTCTATGAAATATTTGCTAGTAGACTGTTCATTTCTCTCTGAAATGTTTGTTGAATGAATAAATAATTTGAAACTTCTACTTGATTTATGGAGGGTGAAAAGGGGAGGGATGGAATACAGGCGCGCGCCACCGCACCCGGATAATTTTTAAATTTTTGCAGAGAGGAGGTCTTGCTATGTTGGCCAGGGTGGTCTTGAACTCCTGGCCTCAAGCGATCCTGACGCCTCGGCCTCCCACAGTGCTGGGATTATTGGCGTGAGCCAACCCGCCTGGCCGACGGGGTCTTCCATTTCTTTTCCAAGAAGCCTGGCCGCAGCCCCCGCCTGCATTCTCGCAGCCTCAGAGCAGCGGGACCCCGCCCCCTCCTCCACGGTCCGGGCACCCGCAGATTCCGGGGCCTCGGCGACCACGCCCCCTCCCTTCCGCTTCCGGTTTCTCTCTAGTCATTCGGCTCAGTACCCCGGTTCCGGCGCCGCCGGGTCTCGGTTCCGGGTTCGTTGCCCCGGTGCCGGGACCGGGCCGGTCTCTCCGGCCGTCCCAGCCGGGCGCAGCAGCCGGAGGTGTAGGGACCCTCTGGACCCACCCTAGCGGGCCCCGCCGGCGGTCGGCCTCCGGTCCGGGCTCCCAGTCGCGCCGTCCTCGCCGCCCCATGGAGTCCCAGTGCGACTACTCGATGTACTTCCCGGCCGTGCCGCTGCCGCCGCGCGCGGAGCTGGCAGGGGATCCGGGCCGGTACCGGGCGCTGCCCCGGCGCAACCATCTGTACTTGGGGGAGACTGTCCGCTTTCTGCTGGTGTTGCGCTGCCGGGGCGGTGCGGGGTCTGGCGCCGGGGGCGGCCCGGGCTTGGGCTCCAGAGGAGCCTGGGCAGAACTGGCAACCGCCCTGGCCGCCCTGGCCTCGGTCAGCGCCGGAGGCGGGATGCCGGGGGGCGGCGGCGCAGGCGACCAGGATTCGGAGCCCCCAGGGGGAGGGGATCCTGGGGGTGGGGGTTTGTTCCGAGGCTGCAGCCCCCTTCTCACCCACGGCCCGGGCCCTGCTACCTCAGGGGGAGCGACCACGGTGAGGAGCTTTGGGGGACCCGACACAGGACGGAGGGGCGGTTTACTGGGGGCCTGAGACAGGAGGCAGATGACCTGCCGGTCTTAAAGGGAAAGGCTGCAGGCTGCCTCTGACTTGCTCCTGACCTCTTCACCCCTTTCCCAACCCCAGCTGCCTGTGGAGGAACCGATTGTGTCCACAGATGAGGTCATCTTCCCACTCACCGTTTCACTGGATAGACTGCCCCCAGGGACACCTAAGGCCAAGGTAAGATGAGCAAGAGTGGAGCTGTTGTCCTAATTCAGACACGTTTTCCGGGCTCAGCCATCTGTCTTTCCTCTTGACAGATTGTAGTGACTGTGTGGAAGCGGGAGGTTGAGGCACCAGAGGTCAGAGATCAAGGCTACCTGCGATTGCTGCAGACCCGATCTCCTGGGGAGACATTCCGGGGCGAGCAGAGTGCTTTCAAGGCCCAAGGTGGGCAGGGCAGCGCAGAGGCAAAGGGCTAGAGTCTGGGAATTGGGGGAAAGAGGGGAGGGGTCACGCTGGAAAGTGGCTAATGGGCTCTGAGAAGAGGAAGGTGAGAATTCTGGGTTGGAGGTGAGGTCAGCCTCCAGACCACCACTTCTTGCCCCCACCCCCTCCCGCAGTGAGCACGCTGCTGACTCTGCTGCCCCCTCCGGTTCTGAGATGCCGGCAGTTCACTGTGGCTGGAAAACACTTGACCGTGCTCAAGGGTAAGCAGGTCCGCCGGCTCCAGCCTCGGGGAGCAGCAAGGGAACTGATTGGATGCAGTTCCTCTGGGCAGGCTGGTGGGGTAGGTCCGGTTTTTTCTGGGTAAAGGTGGGGCCTGAGGGGTCCAGCTATTCTGAGCCAAGCTGGTCCTCTCCCACAGTGCTGAACAGCTCCTCTCAGGAGGAAATCTCCATCTGGGATATCCGAATCCTCCCCAACTTCAACGCCAGTTATCTACCTGTCATGCCTGATGGCTCTGTGCTGCTGGTGGACAATGTCTGGTGAGGTCCTGGGAGGGGCGAGGCTGTGAAGTGGTGGGGATGGCTTCAGGGGCTGAGCTCTGGCATGGGGAGACCATGCCTTGTCCTCTTTTCTGAGCTAGTCACCAGTCTGGGGAAGTCTCCATGGGCTCCTTCTGCCGCCTACCCGGGACCTCTGGCTGCTTCCCCTGCCCGCTGAATGCCCTGGAGGAACACAACTTCCTGTTTCAGCTGAGAGGGGGTGAGCAGCCCCCTCTAGGGGCCAAGGAGGTGAGCATAAGGGGCTGGTGTGTTCAAAGAAAAGTGATAAGGCAGTGGGAGGGAAAGACCAGGCAGCTGACTAAAGATGGGAGGGGCACTCTTAATACCTGCGCCAACCCCCTTTGTCCCTCCTGCAGGGCCTGGAAGTTCCCCTGATTGCTGTGGTTCAGTGGTCCACCCCAAAGCTGCCCTTCACTCAGAGCATCTACACCCACTACCGGTGAGTGTGGATCCCGGAGGAACCGTCGCGTTCGCCTTTGTGGCCTGACACACACAGCCAGCATCCCTCTCTCACCACTCCTAGCCTGCCCAGTGTCCGCCTGGACCGCCCGTGTTTCGTGATGACCGCTTCTTGTGAGTCCCCTGTTCGGACCTACGAGCGTTTCACTGTCACCTACACGCTGCTTAACAATCTCCAAGACTTCCTTGCTGTGAGGCTCGTGTGGACCCCAGAGCATGCACAGGCTGGTAGGTCAGCTGCTAGGTGGGGATCTGGTCCCCAGGAAAGGGAAGAGAAAGGAAAAGTCAGGGAGGCAGGACAGTGAAAACAGCCAAATTTGGTGCCAGCCCCATCACAGGAGGCGACTTGTGGCAGGTGGCTTCCGCCCTGTACCTGGGTGGTCTCCCCAGTGTCCTAGATGGAGAGTTTAGAGAGGCAGTGGGGCAGAGTGACTTTCAGGGCATAGACACTGGAGCTGCACTCGCTGGTGTGAACTCTACTTCTCTCCTTTACTAGCTGTGTGACCTTGAATAAGTTACTTAACCTCTCTGGGCCTCAGAGTCCTCACCTCTAAAATAGAGCAACTCATATCTGATGGGGCTGTCATGCAGATACTGAGTTAATATACGTGACGTGCCTTGCACACAGTAAATATTAGCCGTTGTTATCTACAACATGCACAAAAGATAACGTTTGCTCAGTTTACTCCACAGAGTGGCTTTGAGAATCAATCAGATGAGACTGTGCTGGCGAAGGCCCTGTGGGAATGAGGAACGCTGTAGTGTTTGCTGGTCCCTGTTTCTGCCCCCAGGAAAGCAGCTGTGTGAGGAGGAGCGCCGGGCCATGCAGGCTGCCCTGGACTCCATCGTCTGCCACACACCCCTCAACAATCTTGGCTTTTCCCGGAAGGGCAGCGCGCTCACCTTCAGTGTGGCCTTCCAGGCTCTGAGGACGGGGCTCTTCGAGGTGGGCTGGGGAGGGTCTGGGCTGAGTGCTGAGTGATGCAGAATGCTGGGGTGGACGGAGGCAGGACCCTTAGATTTTGGGGATGAAATAAAAAGCTGGGCAGAGGGAAGGTAGGATTTAGATTTGACATCAGTCTGTCACGTGGGGAAGACCATTTGGAAGGAGGCCTGGGCCCTGGAAGCCAAGCTGGCATGCTGACCTGCGTCTCCCCTCAGCTAAGCCAGCACATGAAACTGAAGCTGCAGTTCACTGCCAGCGTCTCCCACCCTCCACCCGAGGCCCGGCCCCTCTCCCGCAAGAGCAGCCCCAGCAGCCCTGCTGTCCGGGACTTGGTGGAGAGGCATCAGGCTAGCCTGGGCCGCTCCCAGTCCTTCTCCCACCAGCAGCCTTCCCGAAGCCACCTCATGAGGTACAGAACCAGGGGGCGTGGCATGGGACTGGTAGAGGATGGGAGCAGGGAGGGTGCCCGGTCTGACCAGCGCCCACAGCCTCTGCCTTCCCCCAGGTCAGGCAGTGTGATGGAGCGCAGGGCCATCACGCCCCCTGTGGCCTCTCCTGTTGGCCGCCCCCTCTACCTGCCCCCGGACAAGGCTGTGTTGTCTCTGGACAAGATTGCCAAGCGCGAGTGCAAGGTCCTGGTGGTGGAACCCGTCAAGTAGCACCGTGCCAGCTTTGTTCCCTCTCACACTCCAGAGACCCAACGCCCCCAGAGGGGATCCCTGCTCCCGGGCTGTGCCTCCCCTGGGATGCCTCCCAGACGGGGCTGAAGAGGCCTGGCAAAGCTGCCTGTCTGTGTCTGCTGATGAGGGATGGGGGAAGAAGCTGTGAAGTGGGCGGGCATGGCTGGGACTAAGCTACCAGTATTCCCCGAGTTCCTGTGGGGGGGGCTGGCCCCACCCCTAGGCCAGGACAAGGGTTCCCAGAGCTCCCTTGGCCCCCGCCCTTTACACTGGTTCTGAGTTTACAAAGTCTCTTCCTCATTCCCGTTGAGTTCTTTCCCACCTCTGACATTCCCTCCCTCCCTCCCACAGGGCTGAGATTAGAGGGTGGTGATGGCTAAGGGCCCCTGACAGTGACCTTCCTGTCTCAGGGGTTGGGGACAGGGCCAGGTAGCCTCCTGCCCCTTATGTTTACGTTTGCAGCCTGAAGCACTTTAATTTTTTTTTTTTGGTCTGTTCCTGTAACTTATTTTCCAACTATTGCTTCCAACTGAAATAAGACTATTAAATGCCTATTCAGGAGGGAGAAGGATGACTAGTTTGTGTACTGATGGGAAGAGCAGAGGTCTCCAGGGCTCAGAGTGACTCCCTTCCCCTCCAGCTTTTTCTGCTTCCCAGTTTTATAGCACACAGAGGCAGCCCTGCCGCACCCAACTTGGGCTAAGGTGCATGACTTTCTCCCCAGAAGGTGGAAGACAGACATGGGGTGTAACCATTCCGACACTAAACACACATGTCCCTGGGCTGGAGAACATCAGACTTGTGTTTATTAGGGAGGGAGGGAGGGAGCACAAAGGGAGGTCTCCTTGCCCTTGTTCTCCTTAACACAGCTCAGAGTCCCCAAGCCTCGGGCCCATCCAGGTAGGGGTGGGAGGTGGGCGAGCACAAGGCCCTAGTTCTAGCAGCAAGCCAAGACCGATGGGTGTGCCTGCCTCATCACAGAGGCCCAGGACCCGATCTGCTTCTCCGACCCTCGCCCTCCAGCAGGCTCAGACATCAATGGGCTCCCGACCTCGGTTCTGCCTCTTCACCACAAACACCCTCTGTCCTGACACCGTCACCAGCAGTGTGTGTTCTCCAAAGACCACTGGAGGAGAGACACACCTTCCCCCGCCCCAGGAGAGGGAAGGGAGCACAGAGTTAGTGGGTGCAACAGACTCCATGGGGCGGGACCACACGCACATTGGCTGGGATCAAAGCCAAAGTTCTATAGTTTCAGGCTCAGAGATTTGAAGATGAGTGGCCTCTGCTAGATCTCCTTTCTCTTGCCTTCTCACTCACAATTCTGATACGGGGAGTCCCAAAGGGAGGAAAGTGGCCAGACCAGAGACCCCAGGAGATGGTAGGCGGCTGGAAGAAGAGAAGCCCCTGGAGACAGCCCCCCCTCCCAGTACCACCACCAAGGGCAGGGGCAGGGGCTCACCAGACAGGCGCTTGAAGGGCACATTCATGCCGCGGTGCAGCCGGAAACCACAGGCTGTGCTGACCAGCTCAGAGATGGCACTGGCTGCCTGCTCGTCATTCTCCAGGTCACCAGATGACTGCATGCAGACAGAGGAGAGAGAGGGACAGGCATTACGGCACAGGGGCTGGAAGGAATTCCAGGCACAATCCCCTTGGCTCTCACACTTAGACCGTCTCTCCCTTGGCTTGCCAGTACCCTCAGCTTTAGAAAAAAACAACCTGAAATCTCCCCCTATGATGCTGTCACCCTCTGGATGCCATCCTGTTTCCCATACTACTGGACTTCCCCGGATGAGCAGTAACTTATCCATCTTTTTTGTTTGTTTGTTTGTTTTTTTGAGACGGAATCTGTCACTCATGCTGTAGTGCAGTGATGCAATCTCGGCCTCTTGGGTTCAAGTAATTCTCCTGCCTCAGCCTCCCAAATAGCTGAGATTACAGGCATGTACCAGCACCACCACATCTGGCTAATTTTTTATATTTTTAGTAGAGACAGGGTTTTACCATATTAATCAGCTGGTCTCAAACTCTTGACCTCAAATGATCTGCCCGCCTCAGCCTCCCAAAATGCTGGGATTACAGACATGAGCCACTGTGCCTGGCCATCCATCTCTTTATTGACCATGCTTTTCTAACCCCATGAAACTGGATTTCTCCCATGTCCCTGCCTATTTGATAAAACCACATTCTCCAAAATGAATGCCTGCCCACCACTTACCTGTTAATGGCTCCATCTTTTTCTAAGTCTTCACACTAGCTGCCCTGTTTGCAGAATCTCAAACATAAACATTCCCTTTGTCCTTGAATCCCTCCCTCTGTTGACCCCTAAAGTGATGGGACAGTGGCTTGGGCTTCCTCTTTTCTGGTGACTGTCTCAACTTCCTCTTCCCTCTTCCTTGATATGGGCCTCCACTAGATTTAGTTCCTTTTGCTGAACTAGCAATATATATTAACTGCTATTTTATATCAAACTCAATGTCTAAAGGTGGGCCATCAAATTTCACCTTATCCTTATCCACCTCCTTCCCAATCCACTTCCTTTTTTGATTTCCTATTTGTTTGTTTGTTTGTTTTGTTTTTTTTTTTTTTTTTTGAGACGGAGTCTCGCTCTGTCGCCCAGGCTGGAGTGCAGTGGTGCAGTCTCGGCTCACTGCAAGCTCCGCCTCCCGGGTTCACGCCATTCTCCTGCCTCAGCCTCTCCGAGTAGCTAGGACTACAGGCGCCCGCCACCACGCCCGGCTGTTTTTGTATTTTTAGTAGAGACGGGGTTTCACCGTGGTCTCGATCTCCTGACCTCGTGATCCACCCGCCTCGGCCTCCCAAAGTGCTGGGATTACAAGCGTGAGCCACCGCGCCCGGCCTTGTTTGTTTGTTTTTTGAGACACAGTCTCACTCTATCACCCAGGCTGGAGTACAGTGGTGCAATCTTGGCTCGCTGCAACCTGCCTCCTGGGTTCAAGCAATTCTCCTGCCTCAACCTCCCAAGAAGCTGGGATTACATGCATGTGCCTCCATGCCAGGCTAATTTTTTGTAGAGATGGGGTTTCACCATGTTGGCTAGGCTGCTCTCAAACTCCTGACCTCAAGTGATCCACCCATCTCAGCCTCCCAAAGTGCTGGGATTATAGGCGTGAGCCACCACACAGAGACATGTTTCTTAAGGCATCATCACTCTTCCAGGCTTTAGAGTTCTGGCTAGAGAAATATTTCCTCTATTACCTATTTCTAGTCATTAGCAAGATATACTAATTCCTCCTTTAAAATATCTTCTCCCAGCCAAGCACAGTAGCTCATGTCTGTAATCTCAGCACTTTGGGAGGCCAAGGCAGGAGGAATGCTGGAGGCCATGAGTTCAAGACCAGCCTGGGCAACATAGCAAGACCCCTGTTCTCTACAAAATTTTTTTTTTAATGGCTGGGTGTGGTGGTCCTTGCCTGTAGTTCTAGTTACTTGGGATGCTGAGGCAGGAGGATCGCTCGGGCCCAGGAGTTCAAGGCTACAATGAGATGTGATCGCACCACTGCACTCCAGCCTGAGTGACAGCGAGACTCTGTCTCAAAAAACAAAAACAAAAAAAACCAGGGTGGGGCGCAGTGGCTCATGCCTGTAATCCCAGCACTTTGGGAGGCCAAGGTAGGCGGATCACGAGGTCAGGAGATCCAGACCACCCTGGCTAACACGGTGAAACCCCATCTCTACTAAAAATTCAAAAAAGTAGCTGGGCATGGTGGCGGGCGCCTATAGTCCCAGCTACTAGGGAGGCTGAGGCAGGAGAATGGCATGAACCCGGGAGGCGGAGCTTGCAGTGAGCGGAGACTGCGCCACTGCACTCCAGCCTAGGCGACAGAGTGAGACTCCGTCTCAAAAAAAAAAAAAAAAACAGGCTGGGTGCAATGGCTCATGCCTGTAATCCCAGCACTTTCAGTGGGAGGCTGAGGCGGGCAAATCACGAGGTCAGGAGTTCGAGACCAGCCTGGCCAACATGGTGAAACCCTCTCTCTACTAAAAATACAAAAATTAGCTGGGCATGGTGGTACACGCCTGTAATCCTAGCTAATCAGGAGGCTGAGGCAGGAAAATCGCTTGAACCTGGAAGGCGGAGGTTGCAGTGAGCTGAGATCATGCCACTGCACTCCAGCCTGGGCCACAGAGCGAGACTCTGTCTCAAAAAACAAAAACAAAAACTCTTCTCTCCTTGCTCCTCCTCCTTACCGCCACTTGCCCAGTCTCATCTCTTTTTTTTTTTTTTTTTTTTTTTGAGATGGAGTCTTGCTCTGTTGCCCAGGCTGGAGTACAGTGGTGTGATCTCCGCTAACTGCAACCTCCACCTTCCAGGTTCACGCCATTCTCCCGCCTCAGCCTCCCGAGTAGCTGGGACTACAGGCGCCCACCACCACGCCTGGCTAATTTTGTTTTTGTATTTTTAGTGCAGATGGGGTTTCACCGTGTTGGCCAGGATGGTCTGGATCTCCTGACCTCGTGATCCGCCCGCCTTGGCCTCCCAAAGTGCTGGGATTACAGGCATGAACCACCACGCCCAGCCCAGTCTCATCTCTTAATGAGGCCTCCTTCTGCCCATCTTCACGTCACTAACAACAATATTGCTCAACCACCTCACTGGGTCTTGTTTCTGTTTAAAAAACCTTTCAAACTGTATTACCTTCAAGAATAAGTTCAAGTGTGTTAACCTGGCCTTGAAGATCCTTCACAATTATATCCTCCCTGACCATATCCTCCTCTTCCCTCAAACCTTCCCAAATCTTTTCAGCATAAACTTACCATCAGTTCAGGCAGGTTAGTGCCACACACCTGCAAATATGTCCTCCCCCACTGTAAATACTCTCCTTTAAGGTGGGCTGAATTCCTACCTCCCAGAAAGTTAGTTACCTTGTCATAACATGTTGAATTTTTAATATCCTGGATTCCTTCAATAGTCTTTACCACCTGTATTGTTTTCAACCCTTAACCTTAAGCTTTGTCTCTGGCTAAGTCAAAAACATCTGGAGACTTAACACTATACAGTACTATGGAACCAAATACAAACACCTCTTTAAGAAATACCAAATAAAGGCCAGACATGGTGGCTCACGCCTGTAATCTAGAGACCTAACACTATACAGTACTATGGAACAAAATACAAATGCCTCTTTAAGAAATACCAAATAAAGGCCAGGCATGTTGGCTCACGCCTGTAATCCCAGCACTTTGGGAGGCTGAGGCAGGTGGATCACCTGAGGTCAGGAGTTTGAGACCAGCCTGGCTAACATGGTGAAACCCCGTTTCCACTAAAAATACAAAAAATTAGCTGAGCATGGTGGCACGTGCCTGTAATCCCAGCTACTCGGGAGGCTGAGGCAGGAGAATCGCTTGAACCCCGGAGGCGGAGGCTGCAGTGAGCTGAGATCGCACCATTGCACTTCAGCTTGGGAAACAAGAACGAAACTCAGTCTCAAAAACTATAAATAAATAAATCGCAACCGTTAGGAGACTAAAATTCCACAGACTGATTACTGAAAGTAATTGCAAAAACTGCAAATACTTTTGTACCAATCTAATAGATGCCAGGCAAGAAACCAGATAAAAGTGGAGAAAAGAAGGGCCAATATTAGAAGGGGTTACCGGGCTGTGTGCACTAAGGGACCCCCTCCCTTTCCCAGAACGCACCGCCAGCACTGCACCTTCACTCAGTACCAGGTAGCCGAGCTGGTCTGGGATTCGCTCCAGCCCCTGGGTCAGTGCAGAAGTCTAGTGGGTAAAGATGCAAGTAGTGAGAAGCATGCTAGAGGGATGGATGGCCCGATACCCTTCACCTGCAAACCCAAGTCTCTTGGTTGACGATGGCCCCAGGTTTTCTCATTCCCCAGCCAGGTCCCTTCCCGGCCCCCTCCCCCCTACATGGTCCTTAATACTGATCTTCCCGAGCCTCCATCTGCCCCCACTCTCGGCCCCCGGGCTCCCCTGGCCTTCCACATCCCACCTTTGCTACCCCAAGGGGCCTTCGCTGCCCCACTGGCCCCTGCCCCCAGACCCTCTCTCCACCTCCCCTTGTCCCCGCCCCTGACCTGCAGACTACCCGCAGCCCCAGAACACCCTCCCACAGACCCCTCCCCAGCATTCCCGTCGCCATCCCTCCCATCTTCATCCCCTCTTCCTCCCCGAGCGGATAAGAGGTGAGGGTGGAGCGCAGGCCCACGAGGGGGAAACCACACAGACTGGGGAGCAGAGACGCGGAACCCCCGGCGGGTCCTCCCGCGCATGCGTCCTCACTCACCATCGCAGTCTTCGGTGCTGGGGGAGCTCCCTACCAGATAGGTAGCTTCCGGCTTCAGGCCCCGGTCACGTGCTTGCACCCGGCGCGCTCCTCCTTCTGCTGCGTCACTGGCCTTTAGCCCCGCCTCTAGCATGAGGATTGGACCGTGGTCACGTCGTCAGACCCAATCAGCCAGTGCGAAGCGCTGCTTCCTGGAGGCGCACGTTGATTGGTGATATCCCCTCTTTAACGCCCATCTCCCTGCCCCTCAGTGCCTGAGCGAGAGGAAGAGGGCGGAGCGTCCGCGGAGGGGAGGATCTAGGAGGGACGGGAGTAGGACGGGATTGACCGCGTGGTCCTGGGCGCGCTGTCTGGAGCCAGAGTTCCGCCTGAGCCAGGATGCCCGCCGGTGTGACCCCCCCCCAAATGAATCCCTTCCCAGGTTTAAGACTGGACCCAAAAACTAGAGAATAAAAGGAAATAACGTGCAATGCATGTGAAAAGCTATTCAAGGCTGGGCGCCGTGGCTCACGCCTGTAATCTCAGCGCTTTGCGAGGCCGAGGAGGACGGATCATTTCAGGGCAAGAGTTCGAGACCAGCCTGAGCAACATAGCGAGACCCTCCCTGGCCCCCCGCCTCCAACCACCTCTACAAAAAAATAAGAAACTAAGCCGGGCGTGGTGCCTCAGGCCAGTAATTCCAGCTACTAGGGAGGCTGATGGAGGAGAGTCTCTTGGGTTTAGCAGTTGGAGAGTGCAGTGAGCTATTATGGCTATTATGGTGCCACTGCACTCCAGCCTGGGTGCCCTTCCTCTAAAAAAAAAAAAAAAAAGAAAGAAAAGAAAAAAAAGGTACTCAAATGCTACTTTTTTTTTTTGAGTCAGAGTCTCACTCGGTCGCCCAGGTTGGAGTGCAATGGCGCGATCTCTGGCTCAATACAACCTCCGCCTCCCGTGTTCAAGCAATTCTCCTGCCTCAGCCTCCCGAGTAGCTGGGATTACAGGCGCCCGCCACCACGCCCGGCTATTTTTGTGTTTTTAGTAGGGATAGGGTTTCACCATATTGGCCAGGCTGGTCTCAAACTCCTGACCTCGTGATCTGCCCGCCTCGGCCTCCCAGAGTGCTGGGATTACAGGCTTGAGCCACCGTGCCCGGCCCTCAAATGCTACTTTTATGCCTACTCAAGACAGCTCTTTGTTGAAGACAAGAATTTGTTCCTGAAGTGGTTTTTTGTCCCCAGATTCAGTCCGGGACAATGTGATGGTGAATAGAATCCCCAGCTAGCCAATGCAGCTGCAATACTGAATATTCTGTGCAGGAAAAAATTAGAAACAGTACCTTGGAATGATACACACACACACTATACACATACATACATACATATATCACACAATATATGTAAACATTGGAAATTTTTGTTTTAAATAATTTCTAGACCTGTTGTCATATTAATGTGGTGGAGGCAGTGTTAGCGAAATAATATGAAGAATGATTCTAGAAGCCTGGGCAACATAGCAAGACCCCTTCTCTAAAAATTTAAAAATTAACCAGGCATGATACTGCACATGTAGTCCCAGCTACCCGGGAGGCTGAGGTGGGAGAATCGCTTGAGCCCAGGAGGTTGAGGCTGCAGTGAGCCATGATCATGCTACGGTGCTCAAGACTGGGTAAAAGAGCAAGATTGTCTCAAAAACAAGCAAAAAAATCTGAATATAATAATTGTTGAGGTCTGGGTGTCTTTTAAGACTTGTTAGAAACAGCAATTTCAAGGCTGGGCGTAGTAGCTCACACCTGTAATCCCAGCACTTTGGGAGACCAAGGCGGGTGGATCACCTGAGGTCAGGAGTTCGAGACCTGCCTGGCCAACAGGTAGGTAGTGAAACCTCATCACTACTAAAAATAAAAAAAAAATAAAAAATAAAAAAAAAAACTAGGCGGGTGTGGTGGTACATGCCTGTAATCCCAGCTACTGGGGAGGCTGAGGCAGGAGAATCCTTGAATCCAGGAGGCGGAGGTTGCAATGAGCTGAGATTGTGCCATTGCACTCCAACCTGGGCAACAAGAATGAAACTCCGTCTCAAAAGAAAAAAAAGATTTTGATGTAGTAAATTATGGTGGCAGTATTCTTGATATTTAACCATCTTTGTGTTTCTGGAATAAAATCTACTGGAACAAACTATACTACCCATTTGTTTTACTGCTTTATTTAGAATTTTTAAAATCTATTATGATAAATGAGATTGGGCTATAGTTTCTTTTTGGTATATTCTTTATCTGCTTTTGGTACAAAGAGCAGGTTGCCAGATAAAATGAATCAGAGAGTTTCCTATCTTTTTTATCTATGGTCTGCAAATCAAACTGGTTGGACCAACTCACACTCCTCTAGCAATGTGTCAGAGTTCCCAGTTATCTCCAGCTCCATTAACACATGGTATTGCCACACTTTTTTTTTTTTTTTTTTTTTTGAGACAGAGTCTCGTTCTGTTGCCCAGGCTGGAGTGCAGTGGCACAATCTCAGCTCACTGCAACCTCCACCTCCCGGGTTCCCGGATTCAAGCAATTCTTCTGCCTCAGCCTCCCTAGTAGCTGGGACTACAGGAGCGCACCACTACACCCAGCTAATTTTTGTATTTTTACTTAGTAGAGACGGGTTTCACCATGTTGGCCAGGATAGTCTGCATCTCTTGACCTCGTGATCTGCCCCCATCAGCCTCCCAAAGTATTGGGATTACAGGCATGAGCCACCATGCCCAGCCAGTATTGCCACAGTTTTAGGGTAAAGTTTTTGGATATGCGATGGCTTCTCATTGTGGTTTTTATTTGCATTTACCTAAATATTAATGAGGTTGATCACATTTTCAGACAGGTTTGGCCTTTGGATATCATTTTTTTTTTTTTTTTTTTTTTTTTTTTTTTTTTTTTTTTGACGAGTTGCTCTGTCCCAGCTGGTGCAGTCTCAATCTCGCTCACTGCAGCTCCCCTCCGTCACCATTCTCCTCTCAGCCTCTCCAGTAGCTGGCTACAGGCCCGCCACCCGGCTAATTTTATTTTTTATTTTTTTTTTTTTTTTTTTTATTTTTATTTTTTTTTTTTTTTATGAGACGGAGTCTTGCTCTGTCACCCAGGCTGGAGTGCAGTGGCGCAATCTCGGCTCACTGCAAGCTCCGCCTCCCAGGTTCATGCCATTCTCCTGCCTCAGCCTCGCCGAGTAGCTGGGACTACAGGTGCCCGCCACCACGCCCTGCTAATTTTTTGTATTTTTTTAGTAGAGACGGGGTTTCACCGTGGTCTCGATCTCCTGACCTCGTGATCCGCCCGCCTCGGCCTCCCAAAGTGCTGGGATTACAAGCGTGAGCCACCGTGCCCGGCCGGGATATCATGTTTTGTGAAGTATCAGTTCAACTTTTTTTTTTTTTTTTTTGAGACTGTCTCGCTATATTGCCCAGGCTGGAGTGCAATGGTGCACTCTCGGCTCACTGCAACCTCCGCCTCCCGGGTTCAAGCAATTCTCTTGCCTCAGCCTCCCAAGTAGCTGGGACTACAGGGGCACGTCGCCATCCCGGCTTTTTTTTTTTTTTTTTTTTTTGTATTTTTAGTAGAGACAGGGTTTCACCATGTTGCCCAGGCTGGTCTTGAACTCCTGAGCTCAGAGCAATCCACCTGCCTCGGCCTCCCAAAGTGCTAGGATTTCAGGCATGAGCCACCGCGACTGGCTTTTTTTTTTTTTTTTTTTTTTTTTTTTTTTTTGAGACAGTCTTCCTCTGTTGCCCAGGCTAGAGAGCAGTGGTACAATCTCGGCCCACTGCAACCTCCACCTCCCGGGTTCAAGCAATTCTCCTGCCTCAGCCTCCCGAGTAGCTGGGATTACAGGCACCCACCACCACGCACGACTAATTTTTGGGATTTTTAATAGAAACGGGGTTTCACCATGTTGACCATGTTGGCCAGGCTGGTCTCAAACTCCTGACGTCAAGTGATCCACCCACCTCGGCCTCCCAAAGTGCTGGGATTACAGGCATGAGCCACCATGCTGGCCCAGTTCAACTCTTTTCTCATTTTTCTATTGAGTTTGTCTCTCTCTCTCTTTTTTTTTTTTTTTTTTTTTTTTTTTGCCCAGGCTGGCTGGAGTGCAGTGGCGCGATCTCAGCTCACTGCAAACTCCACCTCCTGGGTTCACATCATTCTCCTGCCTCAGCCTCTCGAGTAGTTGGGACTACAGGCGTCCGCCACCACGCCTGGCTAATTTTTTAGCTCAGGAGTTAGAGACCAGCCTGGCCAATGTGGCCTGTTGTGGGAAGTCAGGGACCCCGAATGGAGGGACTGGCTGAAGCCATGGCAGAAGAACGTGGATTGTGAAGATTTCATGGACATTTATTAGTTCCTCAAATTACTACTTTCATAATTTCTTATGCCTGTCTTTACTGCAATCTCTGAACATAAATTGTGAAGATTTCATGGACACTTATCACTTCCCCAATCAATACCCTTGTGATTTCCTATGCCTGTCTTTAATCTCTTCATCCAGTCATCTTGGTAAGCTGAGGAGGATGTATGTCGCCTCAGGATCCTGTGATGATTGCGTTAACAGAAATTGTTTGTAGAGGATGTGTGTTTGAACAATATGAAATCTGGGCACCTCAAAAAAAGAACAGGATAACAGCAGTGTTCAGGGAACAAGAGAGATAACCTTAAACTCTAACTGCCGGTGAGCCGGGCAGAACAGAGCCATATTTCTCTTATTTCAAAAGCAAGTGAGAGAAATATCGCTGAATTCTTTTTCTCAGCAAGGAACATACGTGAGAAAGAGAATGTGTCCTTGAGGGTAGGCCTCTGAAATGGCCACTTCAGGAGGCGGCCGTCTTTCATGGTCAAAGCTATAGGGATGAAATAAGCCCCAGTCTCCCGTAGCGCTCCCAGGTTTATTAAGACGAGGAAATTCCCGCCTAATAAATTTTGTTCAGACGGGTTGTCTGCTCTCAAACCTGTCTCCTGATAAGATGTTATAAATGACAATGCGTGCCCGAAACTTCATTAGCAATTTTAATTTGCCCCGTCCTGTGGTCCTGTGATCTCGCCCAGCCTCCATTTACCCTGTGATATCTTATTACCTTGTGAAGCATGTGATCTCTGTGACCCACACCCTATTCGTACACTCCCTCCCCTTTTGAAAATCACTAATAAAAACTTGCTGGTTTTGTGGCTCAGGAGGCATCACGGAACCTGCCGACATGTGATGTTTCCCCTGGACACCCAGCTTTAAAATTTCTCTCTTCTGTACTCTGTCCCTTTATTTCTCAGACTGGCCAATGCTTAGGGAATATAGAAAAGAACCTACATGTGGCCGGGCGCAGTGGCTCATGCTTGTAATCCCAGCACTTTGGGAGGCAGAGGCGGGCGGATCACGAGGTCAGGAGATCGAGACCACGGTGAAACCCCGTCTCTACTAAAAATACAAAAAATTAGCCGGGCGTGGTGGTGGGCGCCTGTAGTCCCAGCTACTCGGAGAGGCTGAGGCAGGAGAATGGCGTGAACCCGGGAGGCAGAGCTTGCAGTGAGCCGAGATTGCACCACTGCACTCCAGCCCTGGGCGACAGAGTGAGACTCCGTCTCAAAAAAAAAAAAGAAAATAACCTACATGAAATATTGGGGGTGAATTTCCCCCGATATCTGGCTGAACTTCCCCCGATAGCGGCCAAATCCTGTCTCTACTAAAAATTCAAAAATTTGCTGCGCGTGGTGGCAGGCACCTGTAATTCCAGCTACTCAGGAGGCTGAGGCCAGATAATCACTTGAACCCAGGAGACGGAGGTTGCAGTGAGCCCAGATCGCACCACTGCACTCCAGCCCGGACGATAGAGTGAGACTCAGTCTCAAAAAAAAAAAAAGAAAAAAGTAATAATAAAACCACAGAATAAAGTTAAAGATAACTTTAGGCTGGGCACAGTGGTTTACGCCTGTAATCTCAGCACTTTGGGAGGCCAAAGCAGACGGATCACGAGGTCAGGTGTTCAAGACCAGCCTGGCCAACACATTGAAACCCCGTCTCTACTAAAAATACAAAAATCAGCCGGGCGTGGTGGCATGTGCCTGTAATCCCCGCTACTCGGGAGGCTGAGGCAGGAGAATCGCTTGAATCCCAGAGGCGGAGGTTGCAGTGAATGGAGATCACACCACTGCACTCCAGCCTGGACAATAGAATGTGACTCCTTCTCAAAGAATAAATAAATAAATAAATAAATAAATAAATAAATAAATAAATAAAATAAATAAACAAATAAAAAGATAACTTTATTGGTGACTAGGGTTGTGTCAAAAGAACTCAAAAGCCAACTTGAAGAGGCTTTTACTGGACAAAAAAAAAAAGGAATATTTTGAAATCAATCAGGACAATAACTGCAGTGAACTGAAACATAACAAACATGCCTAAATCCACAAACTTACTTTTAAATTTTTGTTTGTTATTGTTTGTTATAGAGATGAGGTCTCACTATGTTGCCCAGGCTGGTCTTGAATTCCTGGTCTCAAGTGATCTGTCTGCCTCAGCCTTGCACAGTGCTGGAATTTCAGGTGTGAGCTGCACTGCCCAGCCACTGAGATCTTAAAATTGGACTTTCATTTCCTTGAACATAGTGTTACAATCTGTGTCTGATAATTCCAACATCTGGAGTCCTCGTGTGTCTGTGTGTGTCCATGTTTCTGTAGTCTGTTGTTTCTATTGTTCTGGCTGCCCTGCTTTATTACCTGCCTTGTGATATTTGATTGTTTTCTGGACATTTTATTTGAAAAAATACTTTTATGTATATCGTAAGACCTAAGGCACTATTATCTTACTCTGAACAGTTTCCACTATTAGATATCTAAGGTACTTAACAGTTCAGACACATGGTTTGAAGTTCTGTGGCCACACAGAAAAATTCCTGGGAGTACAGTCCACCCCAATAAACACAGTAAAATTCTTCAGTTTTCAACCCAGTACAGGGACTGTTACATAGCGTCTTCCATTTGGTGAACGTTAAGCTCCAACTCCCATTGTGCTAATGCATGAAAGCCACCAAAAATACATCTCTGCCTTTCAGTGAATGCCCATGGATTAGAGTCTCAACAAACAGCAGAAGATGCTTCTCTAAAGTTTACCTTCCCAGTTGCTGAAGGACTTTCACCCATATTCACTCTATCTCTCTTGTTTTTTGGACATGGGGTCTCACCTTGTTACCCAGGCTGGAGTGCAGTGTCGCAATCTCAGCTCAATGCAGCCTTGATCCTCCTGCCTCAGCCCCCCAAGTAGCTGAGACTACAGGTGCATGCCACCACACCTGGCTGTTTTTTTTTTAAGAGATGGGGTCTCACTATGTTGCCCAGGCTGGTGTGAAACTCCTGGGCTCATGTGATCTTCCCACCTTGGCCTCCCACCTGCTGGGATTACAGGCATGAGCCACTGAACCTGGCCCACTCTACTCTTGAGAATGGCAAAAGCCAAGCTTTATGTCTCTGCTGTCTTTACTCACAAATATCCCTGGTTTAGAATCAACCCTAAGCCATCTATTTGAGCTCCAGTCCTTTTCCCTGTTCTCTCCTGATAATTCTTCAGTGTCATACAAGGTCTTTGATGCTTTTTAAATATTTTTATTTTATTTTATTTTTTGAGAGAGTCGCTCTGTCACCCAGGCTGGAGTTGAGTGGCACAATCTCAGCTCACTGCAACCTCCACCTCCTGGGTTCAAACAATTCTCCTACCTCAGCCTCCCAAGTAGCTGGAACTGCAGGTGTGCGCCAGCATGCCTGGCTAATTTTTGTATTTTTAGTACAGATGGGGTTTTGCCATGTTGGCCAGGCTGGTCTCGAACTCCTGACCTCAGGTGATCCACCCGCCTTGGCCTCCCAAAGTGCTGGGATTACAGGTGTGAGCCACTTTGCCCAGCCATAAATATTTTTATTTTAAATCTTTTTTCAGTTGTCTTTATTAGGGGTAGTCAGGCCAAAAGCCACAGTTCATTTGCAGATTGTTCTTTTTTTTCCCACTTAGTAAACAGCATAGACCAACCACACCTTCCTTTATTGGGAATCTTATCTTGGCTTTCATAATATCACTTCCTTCAGTGCACATGTGAGCAACTTGAAAATGAGGTCCACACAGGATCCATTTTGCTGGTGAGGGTAGTATTACAGGCACCTGGCCCTCAATAGTGGTGGTAGTTTGCAAGTCTAGACTCCTGGCACAGAAACGCATGCATCCTTGGTGCAGTATAAATGACAGCAGGAGTCTCTCCTACCCCACTGAGTAGGGCTGCAGCAGTGGGGGTCTGAGCATGATTTTAGCGCATGGTTCTTGGAAGATCAGCATTCAAGTTTTCATCTCCAGTCTCCTAATACTTATATGGGCTGCCCAGGATCCTTTTATTAATTCCCTTTATCTGTAATCAGCCAGAATTAGCTTCAGTTTCTTGAGAGGAAAAGCAATGACTAATCAGAGTGTGTGATTGTGCTGCCCCAGTAACTGGCAGCTTCAGTTTCATATGGTGACTGTCATGATTAGAAGTGAGCTATGGGCCGGGCGCGGTGGCTCACATCTGTAATCTCACCACTTTGGGAGGCCGAAGTGGGTGTATCACCTGAGGTCGGGAGTTTGAGACGAGCCTGACCAACATGGAGAAACCCCATCTCTACTAAAAATACAAAATTAGCCGGGCATGGTGGCGCATGCCTGTAATCCCAGCCACTCGGGAGGCTGAGGCAGGAAGGAGAATCACTTGAACCCAGGAGATGGAGGTTGCGGTGAGCCAAGATTGCGTCATTGTATTCCAGCCTGGGCAACAAGAGCAAAACTCCGTCTCAAAAACAAACAAACAAACAAACAAAAAAGTGAGCCGGTGAGGGCTGGGCGAAGTAGCTTATGCCTATAACCCCAGCACTCTGGAAGGCCAAGGTGGGCAGATCACCTGAGGTCAGGAGTTTGAGACCGGCCTCGCCAACATAGAGAAACCCCGTCTCTACTAAAAATACAAAAATTAGTTGGGTGTGGTGGCACATGCCTATAATCCCAGCTACTTGGGAGGCTGAGGCAGGAGAATTGTTTGAACCCGGGAGGCGGAGGTTGCAGTGAGCTGAGATCACGCCATTGCACTCCAGAACAAGGCTCTATCTCAAAAAAAAAAAAAAAAAAGTGAGCTATGAGGCTCTTTTCCGACTGGAACCATGGAGGATGTCGAAAAGAAGGTTCCTGCTGTGCCAGAAACCCTTAAGAAAAAGCGAAGGAATTTTGCAGAGCTGAACATGAGAAATAAGTTTGCCCAAAGATGCTTCGAGAGGCCAGGAGGAAGGTTAGGTAGGAAAAAACGAAGCACTATCACAAGGACTATAGGCGAATGGACAGAACTGAAATTCCAATGGCTAAGATGACAAGAAAAGCTAGCAACTTCTATGTACCTGCAGAACCCAAATTGGCGTTGGTCATCAGAATCAGCAGTATCAATGGTGTGAGCCCAGAGGTCCGAAAGGTGTTGCAGCTTCTTCATCTTCCTCAAATCTTCAATGGAACCTTTGTGAAGCTCTACAAGGTTTCAATTAATATGCTGATGCCAGGCATGGTGCTTCACGCCTGTAATCCAGCATTTTGAGAAGCCGAGGCAGGATGATCATTTGAGGTCAGGAGTTCGAGACCAGCCCAGTCAACATGGCGAAACCTCGTCTCTACTAAAAATAATTAAAAAACAAAAAAATTAGCCACACATGGTGGTGTGTGCCTGTAGCCTCAGCTACTCGGGAGGCTGAGGCAGGAGAATCGCTTGAGCTCGGGAGGCAAAGGTTGCAGTGAGCCAAGATCGCGCCACTGCACTCCAGCCTAGGTGACAGAGCAAGACTCCATCTCAAACAAACAAACAAACAAACAAAAAACATGCTGAGGATTGTGGAACCATATATTGCATGGGGATATCCAAATCTGAAGTCAGTAATTGAACTAATCTACAAGTGTGGTTATGGCAAAATCAATAAGAAGTGAATTGCTTTGACAGATAACACTTGATTGCTTGATCTCTTGGTACATATGGCATCACCCACATGGAGGATCTGATTCATAAGATCTATACTGTCGGAAAATGCTTCAAAGAAGCAAATAACTTCCCATGTTCCTTTCAATTATTCTCTCCACGAAGTAGAATGAAGAAAAAGATCACTCATTTTGTAGAAAGTGGAGATACTGGCAACAGAGAGGGCCAGATCAACAGGCTTATTAGAAGAATGAACTAAGGTGTCTACCATGATTATTGTTCTAATGTGTTCAGTTAACAAACAGTACCTGCTCTCAAATTGAAAAAAAAAAAAGTCCAGGCGCAGTGGCTCACGCCTGTAATCCCAGCACTTTGGGAGGCCAAGGCAGGCCGATCACGAGGTCAGAAGATCGAGACCATCCTGGCTAACACGGTGAAACCCTGTTTCTGCTAAAAATACAAAAAAAAAAAAAAAAAATTAGCTGGGTGTGGTGGCGGGTGCCTGTAGTCCCAGCTACTCGAGAGGCTGAGGCAGGAGAATGGTGTGAACCCGGGAGGCGGAGCTTGCAGTGAGCCAAGATCGTGCCACTGCACTCCAGCCTGGGCGACAGAGCAAGACTCTGTCTTGAAAAAAAAAAAAAAAGAAGTGAGCTATGAGAATACACAGGAAAGGTATGTGACTCAGCCTTTGGGGTCGTGTGAAGAATTCCACAAAAAGGAGATATCTTGGCCAGGCGCGGTGGCTCATGCCTGTAATCCCAGCACTTTGGGAGGCTGAGGCAGGTGGATCACCTGAGGTCAGGAGGTCGACACCAGCCTGGTCAACATGGAGTAACCCCGTCTCTACTAAAAATACAAAAATTAGCTGGGTGTGGTGGTGCATGCCTGTAATCTCAGCTACTGGGGGCGCTGAGACAGGAGGACTGCTCAAACCTGGGAGGCGGAGGTTGCAGTGAGCCGAGATTGTGCCATTGCATACCAGCCTGGGCAACAGAGCTAGACTCCGTCTCAAAAAAAAAAAAAAAAAAAAAAAAAAGGAGATATCTTTTTTGTTGTTGTTGGAGATGGGGTCTCACCCTTTTGCCTAGGCTGAAGTGTAGTGGCTCAATCTTGGCTCACTACAACCTCCACCTCCTGGGTTCAAGCGATGCTCCTGCCTCAGCCTCCCGAGTAGCTGGGAGTAGGTGCACACCACCGCACCAGCTAATTTTTGTATTTTTAGGAGGCGTGGGGTTTCACCATGTTGACTAAGCTGGTTTTCAACTCCGGGCCTCAAGTGATCTGCCCGCCTTGGCCTCCCAGAGTGCTGGGGATTACAGGCATGAGCCATCGTGCCCAGCCCAAAGGGGAGATATCTAAGCTGAGTTCTCAAAGAGGACTTTGTGTCAGCCAGGTACAGAATGTCAGAAGGGCACTCACAGCTGGGGAACAGAGATGCCCAGGTATAACATAAATCACACAGAAAAATGTTTGAGCTGGGGATGGGATGAGGCAAGAGGTGAGGCAGCAGAATTAAGCAAGAAGAAGGTCCCCAAGGACTTCATACACCAGGCTTAGATTTGTGCATTATAATTTCTAAAAATGGCTTCAGGTAAAACTGAACAACTCATTTCTCTCAAAGCATCTCAGCTGAAGCTCAGGCTTTATTTTGTAAAAAGGTTTGTACATTTTGGAAGGTTGATTTCCTGGCAGATGGGACTAACACACTTCAGGAAGGTGTAGGTTTCTAGACACACGAAGTTACTTCCTGGACTAGTAGCAGGGCTAGAGACAGTGACTTGCAATATATACCCTAGGGGAAAGCAGGTGCCTGTCACCACCTAGATATGGCTTCAGGTGAAGTTTTGTGTGTGTGTGTGTATTCAGCTCCCAGCCTTGTTTGATCACTCAATGGAACAGGTAGCTGAATGTGACCATAGCTTATGATGGAACCTACTGACCTGGAAAGAAACCAGCATGCTGAACCACTACCTTACAAACCCTTGAGCACAACCTTCCTCCCTCAGTTTTTGCAACAATGACCCTACTTTACCCTCAGGGACTCTATTATCTCAAGTTTTCTCCAAACAACTCTACTTTCGTCTTTGTACCTTGTATTAATATTTTAGTTAACAGGACTTTTTCTCCAGACATATTTGTATCTTATCTTACAGGGAAATAAAACATTTTACTTTTGGCACTAGAAAAAAATATATAAATAAATGTGTTTAAAAAAAAAAAAAAGAAGTGGGCCAGGTGCTGCGGCTCATGCCTATAATCCCAGCACTTTGGGAGGCCGAGGCGGGCGGATCATTAGGTCAGGAGATCGAGACCATCCTGGCTAATACGGTGAAACCCCGTCCCTACTAAAAAATACAAAAAATTAGCCGGGCGTGGTGGCAGGCGCCTGTAGTCCCAGCTACTCCAGAGGCTGAGGCAGGAGAATGGTGTGAACCCAGGAGGCGGAGCTTGCAATGAGCCAAGATTGCACCACTGCACTCCAGCCTAGGCGACAGAGCGAGACTCCATCTCAAAAAAAAAAAGAAAAGAAAGAAAGAACAAATTTTAAAAGCAAGAAAACATCTTATAACCTTTAGTGTTGGCCTTGCTCCTAGAAAACTTAAGTCTAAACATATTGCTCTGGCCGGGCGCAGTGGCTCACCTGTAATCTCCGCACTTTGGGAGGCCGAGGTGGGCGGATTACCTGAGGAAGGGAGTTCCAGACCAGCCTGACCAATATGGTGCAACCTCATGTCTACTAAAAATACAAAAATTAGCCAGGCGTGGTGGCATGCGCCTGTAGTCCCAGCTATCTGTGAGGCTGAGGCAGGAGAATCACTTGAACCCAGGAGGCGGAGGTTGCAGTGAGCCAAGATCATGCCCCTGCGCTTCAGCCTGGGCGACAGAGGGAGACTCCATCCCCAAAAAATAAATAAATAAAATAAAAAAACATATTGCTCACATGAAGCAACTTTTTAATTTTTTAATTTTTAATTTTTTTTAGATGGGGTCTTGCTGTGTTGCCTAGGCTGGAGTGCAGTGGTGCAATCATAGCTTACTGCAGCCTCCAACTCCTGGGCTCAAGTGATCCTCCCACCTCAGCCTCCTGAGTAGCTGGGACTACAGGTGTGCACCCCCACGCCCAGCTAATTTTTGTATTTTTTGTAGTGATAGGGTTTCCCTTTGTTGCCAGGCTGGTCTCAAACTCCTGAGCCCAAGCCATCGAGCTCAATATACCATCCATCCCTGCATAATTCCTTCATATACTCAGGTACTGACTTCAAATCCAGTTTCTCTCTAGAAAGCAGACAAACGCAACATTCTCCCCAGGGCATTGCTTTCTTCTACAGATATCCAGTAGAAAAGGCTTTCTGGGATGGGCGTGGTGGATCATGCCTGTAATCCCAGCACTTTGGGAGGCCAAGGCGGGCAGATCACTTGAGGTCAGGAGTTTGTGACCAGCCTGGACAACATGGTGAAACCCCATCTCTACTAAAAACACAAAAATTAGCTGGGTGTGGTGGCGTGTGCCTATAATCCCAGCTACTCAGGAGGCTGAGGCAGGAGAATCGCTTGAACCTGGGCGGCAGAGGTTGCATTGTGCCACTACACTCCAGTCTGGCTGACACAGTGAGACTCCGTCTCAAACAAACAAACAAAAATGCTTTCTGGTGGGTGGGTGGGAGGAGAAGGTGATTATTCTTTTTCTGGGGGTCTGGACCATAAAGTTCCACAGTCATTAGGTTCCTCTTGCTGGCAGCCTTATTCCTTCTTTGCGCTTGCATTCCCAGACTCTAAATTTACTCTACTAAGAAGTGTGGTTCTCCCCTTCCTAAGGCAGCTGCCTTTCTCCCCACTGAACTTCCTTCTGGGTGCTTGACCAGCTACATCTTCCACATATTTTCAGATGCTGTACTTTGGCAGTAGGTGAAGCATCGCCAGGACACTACCCTGTGAGTTTTTATGAAAAGAGGACACAAGGCTTTGGGGACTTACAGAGGCAGGGGAGAAAGAACAAGGGTTGGGTTGAGGAGTATCCTGCAATGGGGGAAGGGGATTTAAGTTTCAGAAAGAAAATGTAGGCAGGGGAAACAGACACATGGACAGACTCAGGTTTAGGGAGCAGTGTATTTCTTCCATTTGTCAAGCAATCAGTATGGATTAAAATCATGATCTGGGGCCGGGTGCAGTGGCTCATGCCTGTAATCCCAGCACTTTGGGAAGCTGAGGCGGGCAGATCGCCTGAGGTCATGAGTTCGAGACCAGCCTGGCCAACATAGTGAAACCCTGTCTGTACTAAAAATACAAAAATTAGCTGGGCGTGGTGGTGGGCACCTGTAATCCCAGCTACTCGGGAGGCTGAGGCAGGAGAATTGCTTAAACCTGGACAACGGAGGTTGCAGTGAGCTGAGATCGCACCACACCACTGTACTCCCCCCTGGGCAACAGAGCTAGACTCCGTCTCAAATATATATATATATATATGTATATGAAATTAAATTAAAAACATAAAAATACAAAAATTAGCCAGGCATGGTGGCACGCACCTGTAGTCCCAGCTACTCTGGAGGCTGAGGCAGGAGAATCATTTGAGGCAGAGGTTGCAGTGAGCCAAGATGGTGCCACTGCACTCTAGTCTGGGCTACAGAGAGAGACTCTGTCTCAGAAAAAAAAAAATAAATAAGAAGGCAATGCAAATTCAGACTTAGAAAAAAACCATTCATGCTGGGCATGGCAGCTCAAGTTTATAATCCCAGTACCCTGGAGAGACTCTGTCTCTACAAAAAATCAAAAAATTAGCTGGGCATGGTGGCAAGTGCCTGTGATCCCAGCTACTTGGGAGTCTGAAGTGGGAGGATCACTTGAGTCTAGGAGATCGAGGCTGCAGTGAGCTATGATCACCCCCACTGCACCAGCCTGGGTGACAGAGTGAGATCCTGTCTCAAAAAGAAAAAAAAAAAAAAAAAGTAAAAGGAAGAAAGGAAAAGAAAAGGATCAACTGAGTGGTAGGATGTCTGGAATTTCTAAGGGATGATGGTCTGAATTCCTGGGTCTTCCCTTAGCCCCAGAAACTAAATGTTGAGAAGGACAAAAACTCCCAATTAAAGGTGGGGCTGCAGGGAGAGAAATTAGAGAGTAGACAACACTTGCTTATTTTGTGTTTTTTTTTTTTTTTAGACAGAGTCTCGTTCTGTTGCCCAGGCTGGAGTGCAGTGGTGCAATCTCGGCTCACTGCAACCTCCGCCTCCCGGGTTCCAGCAATTCTCCTGCCTCAGCCTCCCAAGTAGCTGGGATTACAAGAGCACGCCACCATGCCCAGCTAATTTTTGTATTTTTAGTAGAGACAGGGTTTCACCATGTTGGCCAGGCTGGTCTCTGGTTGCAGGAAAACGAGCTCAGGGCTCCCACTGATTCTACATGATGACAAGTTGTAGAATTATTTCATTATATATTACAAACACTGCTAAACACGACTTCTAATTATTTAATCATACAACCGGAAAATTCAAAAACTGCCATTATTGATACACATCTTCTACATTGATGGTTTCTTACTGGTCCTTGGATTTAAAAAATTTTCTACCTAGGGTCTTGGGCACAGGTCTGATGTCTAATAAACAACTTCAGGCTTCATGGCTGGGTGTGGTGGCTCACGCCTGTAATCCCAGCACTTTGGGAGGCCGAGGCAGGCGGATCATGAGGTCAAGAGATTGAGATCATCCTGGCGAACACAGTGAAACCCCGTCTCTACTGAAAATACAAAAAATTAGCCGGGTGTGGTGGCGGGTGCCTGTAGTCCTAGCTACTTGGGAGGCTGAGGCAGAAGAATGGCATGAACCCGGGAGGTGGAGCTGGCAGTGAGCCAAGATTGTGTCACTGCACTCTAGCCTGGGCGACAGAGCGAGACTCCATCTCAAAAAAAAAAAAAAGAAAAACAAAAATAAAAATAAAAACTTCAGGCTTCCACAGACCTATTGGTCAGACAGTTCAAGTGGCATAAGATTGTGGTTGTGGTATCAGCCATTGCAATTTGAGCGAGTATTTCTCTTTCCACTTATCTCTCTCCACCCTTAAAGCTTAAAGTAGTTCCTCTAATCTGGGACAAGGAGGCTGAGAAAAGCTCTCCATTTCTTCATTCTATTTCCCGCTATTAATCCAGGAGCAGAAGTGTCAGAGTGGAACAAGTTCTTAGAAAGAGAATGAGGGCCAGGTGCAGTGGCTCATGCCTGTAATCCCAGCACTTTGGGAAGCCAAGGATCACTTCAGCTCAAAAGTTCAAGAACAGCCTGGGCAACATAGGGAGACCCTGTCTCTACAAAAAACACAAAAATTAGCTGGACCTGGTGGCAGGCACCTGTAGTCCTGGGTATTTGGGAGGCTGAGGTGTGAGATTCGCTTGAGCCCAGGAGGTAGAGCCTGCAATAAGCCGAGATAGCACCACTGCACTCCAGCCTAAGTGATAGAACAAGACCCTGTCTCAAAAAAAAAAAAAAAAAGAGAGGAAAGAATGAAAGAAAGACAGAAAGAGAGAAGGAAGGAAGGAAAGAAGGAAAGAAAGAAAAAGAAAGGAAGAAAGAAAAAAGAAAAAGAAAGGAAGAAAGAAAAAAGAAAAAGAAAGAGAAAGAAAGAAAGAAAAGGGAGGGAGGGAGGGAGGAAGGAAGGAAGGAAAGATGGAAGGAAGGAAAGAAGGAAGGAAGGAAAGAAGGAAGGAAGGAAAAGAAGAAAGAAGGAGAATGAATGAGCAAATTGTATCAGGCAGAGGTAGCTGTAAGGGAGTCCAAAACACTAGCCCAAAAGAGTTTGTTTGAGATTATAGAAATCTAAGTTGTTCATGCTTTCTCTTTCCCAGGTTGTAACACTTCTGCTCCAACTCAACCAGCTCCTTTCCAGTTTTTTTGTTTGTTTTGTTTTTTTTGTTGTTGTTTTTTTGGGACGGAGTTTCGCTCGTTGCCCAGGCTGGAGTGCCATGGCACAATCTCAGCTCACCGCAACCTCTGTCTCCCGGGTTCAAGCGATTCTGCCTCAGCCTCCCAAGTAGCTGGGATTACAGGCATGCACCACCACTCCCGGCTAATTTTGTATTTTTAGTAGAGACGGGGTTTCTCCATGTTGGTCAGGCTCGTCTCAAAACTCCCGACCTCAGGTGATCCAACTGCTTCGGCCTCCCAAAATGCTGGGATTACAGGCATGAGCCACTGTGCCCGGCCTCCAGTTCTTAAAACTGAGGTCACTGTGACCTTCATACTTGGTCTATAAAGATACCCTACTCTCTCCCTACCTTGGTGCATATGTAGAGAATTTCTTTTCCTCTTAGTTCTGCCAAAAAAAAAAGAAAAGTGTAATTCTTCGAAAAAGAGCTTTACTAGGAATAAATTGGGGGAGAAAGCCGAAGGAAACTCAAAGATATAAACCTACATATTTACAAAGCGACAAACCACTTATATTAAACTAAATAACAATTGTGTTTAAACTGAGTTGCCTCCACAGTATCTTTTTTCTGGACATTAATTCAGACTTTTCGGTTTTTACCTCAGATAAGTTAATGTTATTGTGACTAGTTCTGGCGAGGCTGAGAATCTTTTCCTTCCTTCCCTCCCTCCCTCCCTCTGTCTCTTCTTCCTTCCTTCTTTCTGTCCTTCTTTCCTCCCTCCCTCTCTCCCTCCCTTCTTTCCTTTCTTTAATTTTTATCATGGTAAAATACACATAACATGAAATTCACTACGGTAACCATGTTTTTTTTTTTTTTGAAACGGAGTCTCGCACTGTTGCCTGGGCTGAAGTGCAGTGGCATGATCTCTGCTCACTGCAACTTCCGCCTCCCGGTTCAAGCAATTCTCCTGCCTCAGCCTCCTGAGTAGCTGGGATTACAGGCACGTGCCATCACGCCCAGCTAATTTTTGTATTTTTAGTAGAGACAGGGTTTCACCATGTTGGCCAAGCTGGTCTTGAACTCCTGACCTCAGGTAATCCACCCGCCTTGGCCTCCCAAAGTCCTGGGATTACAGGTGTGAGCCACTGCACTTGGCCTTTTTTGTTTGTTTGTTTAAGATGGGGTTTTGCTCTTGTTGCCCAGGCTGGTGTACAATGCCATGGTCTCGGCTCACTGCAACCTCCACCTCTCGGATTCAAGCGATTCTCCTGCCTCAGCCTCCCAAGTAGCTGGGATTACAGGTCCCCACCACCACGCCTGGCTGATTTTTCTATTTTTAGTAGAGATGAGGTTTCACCGTGTTGGCCAGGCTGATCTCCAACTCTTGACCTCAGGTGATCTGCCCGCCTCAGCCTCCCAAAGTGTTAGGATTACAGGTATGAGCCACTGCGCCCAGCCTATTTTTAATTTTTTGAGGAAGTACTATAGTGTTGTCCACACTGGCTGCACTATTTTACATTCTCACTGACAGTGCACAAGAGTTCCAATTTCTCCATATCCTCGCCAACATTCATTTTCTGTTTTTTGATAGTAGGCATCGTAATGGATGTCAGGTAAGTATCTCATTGTAGTTTTGATTTGCATTTCTCTAACTAGTGATGTTGAGTATCTTTTCATGTATCTGTTGGCCTTTTGTGTATATATATAATATATTATATATATATTATATGTATATATTATATATAGTATATATTATATATATATTATATGTATATATTATATATAGTATATATTATATATATATTATATGTATATATTATATATATTATATGTATATATTATATATATATATAATATGTATATATATATATATTTTTTTTTTTTTGAGACGGAGTCTCGCTCTTTCACCCAGGCTGGAGTGCAGTGGCGCGATCTCGGCTCACTGCAGGCTCCGCCCCCCGGGGTTCACGCCATTCTCCTGCCTCAGCCTCCCGCCTCAGCCTCCGGCGTAGCTGGGACTACAGGCGCCTGCCACCTCGCCCGGCTAATTTTTTGTATTTTTAGTAGAGACGGGGTTTCACCGTGTTAGCCAGGATGGTCTCGATCTCCTGACCTCGTGATCCGCCCGCCTCGGCCTCCCAAAGTGCTGGGATTACAGGCGTGAGCCACCGCGCCCGGCCATATATTTTTTTAAGACAGGGTCTTGCTGTGTCTCCCAGGCTAGAGAGCAGTGGTGTAATCATGGCTCACTGCAGCCTCAAACTCTTGGGCTCAAGCAATCCTCCTGCCTCAGCCTTCTGAGCAGCTGGGACTATAGGCTGTCTATCTTTAGAGAAATGCCTATTCAAGTCCTTTGCGTTTACGTGTTTTTGTTTGTTTTCTTTCCTTTTTTTTTTTTTTTTAGACAAAGTCTTGCTCTGTTGCCAGGCTGGAGTGCAGTGGCGCAATCTCAACTCACTGCAACCTCCGCCTTTCGGGTTCAAGCGATTCTCCCGCCTCAGCCTCCTGAGTAGCTGGGACTACAGGCATGCATCACCATGCCTGGTTAATTTTTTGTTATCTTTAGTAGAGATGAGGTTTCACCATGTTGGCCAGGCTGGTCTCAAACTCCTGACCTCATGATCCACCTGCCTCAGCCTCCCAAAGTGCTGGGATTACAGGCCTGAGCCACTGCGCCCGTCTGCCCTTTTTTGAATCAGGTGTTTGTTTGGTATTGTTTGAGTTTTAGGACTTCTCTACATATTCAGGATATCAATCCTTTATCAAGGGTTGATTATTTGGAAACATTTTCTCCCATTCTATGGATTGCCTTTTTAGCCTGTTGATAGTGTCTTTATTTATTTATTTTGAGACAAGGTCTCACTCTGTTGCCCAGGCTGGAGTGCCATGGCATGATCTCGGCTCACTGCAACCTTGCCTCCCAGGCTCAAGCAATCTTACCTCAGCCTGCCCAGTAGCTGGGACCGCAGGTGCGCATCACTATGCCCAGCTAATTTTTATTTTTTGTGAGACAAGTTCTCACCATGTTGCCCAAGCTGACCTTGAATTCCTAGGCACAAGCGATCCTCCTGCCTCAGCCTCCCAAAGTGCTGGGATTACAGGTGTGAGCCACCGCACCTTGACTAACTTCCTTCCCTGGGAGGAACTGCTGAGCCTTTGTTTGTCCTGCAATTTCAAGCCATGTGGATATGTTTCCCATGAGGCAGGGCCAACTTAGGCTCATGCTTACTGGAGACTTGGGAGTTTTGCTGGGGGCTAGAGAGAGAGCTGGAGCCCACCCACTCCTTTTGAGGCAGGAGAATAGGGAACATAAGGCAGAAGAATAGCAAAGGGAATTAAAAGTTGGCTAAAGGGCAGAATAAGTAAAAGCAGAGAGCAAGGTGCTTTTACTTTGCTATAAAGCAAGGTGAACGAAAGGAATACAAAAAAGACAAAAAAAAAATAGCGCTAGGCACGGTGGCTCACGCCTGTAATCCCAGCACTTTGGGAGGCCGAGGTGGGCGGATCACCAGGTCAGGAGATAGAGACCATCCTGGCTAACACGGTGAAACCTCGTGTCTACTAAAAAAAAAAAAAAAAAATACAAAAAAATTAGCCAGGCATGGTGGCGGGTGCCTGTAGTCCCAGCTACTCGGGAGGCTGAGGCAGGAGAATGGCATGAACCCGGGAGGCGGAGCTTGCAGTGGGCCGAGATCGCGCCATTGCACTCCAGCCTGGGCGACAGAGTAAGACTCCGTCTCAAAAAAAAAAAAAAAAAAAAAGACAAAAAATATAAATAAAAAAGTTAAAAATAAAGCAAGGTGAAGGCGGGGTGAGCAAGAAGCAAGATAAGAAGCAAACGTTTGGCCAGGCGCAGTGGCTCATGCCTGTAATCCCAGCACTTTGGGAGGCCGAGGCAGGTGGATCATTTGAGGTCATGAGTTCGAGACCAGCCTGGCCAACATGGTGAAACCCCATCTTTACTAAAAATACAAAAATTAGGCGGGCATGGTGGTGTGTGCCTATAATCCCAGCTACTCAGGAGGCTGAGGCAGGAGAATTGCTTGAACCTAGGAGGCGGAGGTTGCACTGAGCTGAGATTGCGCCAAAGTACTCCAGCCTGGGCGACAGAGACTCCGTCTAAAAAAAAAAAAAAAAAAATTACACAAAACTAATGCTGATCGCATCTGGCAGAGGTCAGTCTGCTCTGCCCTCCAAGAGTGGAATACTGTGCTTAATACAGTTTTGCTGCTTCGCTTTGCTATCTGTGTGTGTCTTGTCCAATTCTTTGTTCGGGACACCAAGAGTCTGGAATAGCATGGCACCATCTGGTAACACTTTCCCAGTTCTCCCTTTGATCTGTGCATTTATGCAGCTTTGCCCTTTGTGATCTGTCCGTCTTCTCTGGCATCTCTCCGTCTTTTTAGCCCACTGTGCAAGGAATCCTCAGGACTTCAGAGATCCAATTTCATTAGCTACTCCCTAACTCAGTGCCTTTCTTGTGTGTGTAAACAAGCTCCTTGTTCTACGTCTAGGATGGAGATGTTGGAGGCAGGGTTGCCAACAGAGGAGATAGGAGGGGAAAGGGGGATTTACTCCAGGTTTTGAGGCCCAGAGAAGGAAGGATTTGTCAGAGGTAGGGAGAGCTGGAGACCAGGGAGTTGGAGGCAAGCCTAGACTCCCCTCTGGTGGCAAGGGGAGGGTGTGCAGGTGCACCAGTGAGGACCAGGAAACACAGATGCGAGTTATTCTCTGTGGGATTTAGCAAATCCCACAGACATATAGTTGTTCTTTGTTTGTTTGTTTTTTGAGATGGAGTCTCCCTCTGTCATCCAGGGTGGAGTTCAGTGGCACAATCAACTCAGTGCAACCTCCACCTCCGGGGTTCAAGCGATTCTCCTACCTCAGCCTCCCGAGTAACTGGGATTGTAGGTGTGTGCTACCACGCCCAGCTAATTTTTGCATTTTTAGTAAAGACAGGATTTCACCATGCTGGCCAGGCTGGTCTCAGACTCCTGATGTCAAGTGACCCACCTGCCTCAGCCTCCATAAGTGCTGGGATTACAGGCGTGAGCCACTGTGCCCAGCCACAGACATACAGTTTTAAATACGATAAGGAGCCTGCAGATGTGTTTGGTGGTGGCTTAGACACTAGGCTTTGGGTCAGGGCCAGTATAAGACAAGTGGAGCACCTGCTGGAGACCTACCAGCAAGAGGAGGACTATGTTTGGTGAACCAAAACCTCCTTCCAGGCTGGGCGCAGTGGCTCATGCCTGTAATCCCAGTACTTTGAGAGGTCAAGGTGAGAGGATCACTTGAGCCCAGGGAACACAGTGAGACCCCCATCTCTATAAAAAATAAAATAAAAAATTAGCCAGGCATGGTGGTGTGTACCTGTAGTCCCAGCTACTCTGGAGTATGAGGTGGGAGGATCGCTTGAGCCTGGAAGTTCAAGACCAGCCTGGGCAACACAGTGACACCTCATGGCTACATAAATTTATTTATTTATTTATTTATTTTTAAGACGGAGTCTTGCAGGTATGAGCCACTGTGCCTGGCCCAAGACTCTGTCTCTAAAAAAAGAAAGAAAGGAAGGAAGAAAGAGAGAGAGAAGAAAGGAAGAAAGAGAGAGAGAAGAAAGGAAGAAAGAGAGAGAGAAGAAAGGAAGAAAGAAAGAAAAAGAAAGAAGAAAGAAAGAGAGAGGGGAGAGAGTGAGAAATAAAGAGAGAAAGAAAGAGAGAAAGAGACAGACAGAAAGAAAGAGAGAGGGGGGAGAGAGAGAGAGAAAGAAAGACAGAGAAGGAAGGAAGGAGAGAGAGAGAAAGAAGGAAGGGAAGGAGGGAGGGAGGGAGGAAGGAAGGAAAATAAAGAGGCGGGAGGAAGGAAGGAAAGAAGGAAGGAAAATAAAGAGGCGGAAGGAAGGAAAGAAAGAAAGAAGAAAAGGAAAGAAAAAGAAAATAAAGAAAGAGAAAGAAAGAAAGAAAGAAAGAAAGAAGGAAAGAAAGAAAGAAAGAAAGAAAGAAAGAAAGAAAGAAAGAAAGAAAGAAAGAAAGAAAGAAAGAGTAATAGTACCTAGCTCAGAGCTGCGATGAGGAACAAATAAGTTAATGGATGGGGCTGGGCATGGTGACTCACGCCTGTAACCCCACAGTTTGGGAGGCTGAAGGCTGAAGTGGAAGGATCACTTGAGCCCAGGAGTTCCAGGTCACAGTGAGTTATGATTGCACCACTACACTCCAGCCTCGGTTACAGAGCAAGACTCAGTCAATAATAATAATAATAATAATAATAATAATGTACAGAAAGTGCTTAGAGCAAGTAGAACTGGTCTGCTCTGTGAGCTCTTAGGATCTCACTTCAGGCATCTGTTGCTGTTTCACCCCGCCCTACTCTGTGCCAGAGCTTGCCCAAGGTACTGGACGTCCCAAGCATAGGAGAGCCAGGCAGGTGTGGCCCCATCCCATGCCCATGGGAGCCATCAGACTGCTGAAAGAAAACAGACATTAAATCATCACACTTGGGGAAGGGCGCAGTGGCTCATGCCTGTAATCCCAGCACTTTGGGAGGTCAAGGCAGGGCGGATCACTTGAGGCCAGGAGTTCAAAACCAGCCTGGGCAACATGGCGAAACCCCGTCTCTACTGAAAATGCAAACATTAGCCTGGCCCAGTGGTGTGTACTTGTAGTCCAAGCCACTCAGAGGCTGAGGCACAAGAATTGCTTGAACCTGGGAGGCAGAAGGCTGCAGTGAGCCATGATCAAGCCACCACACTCCAGCCTGGCTGACAGAGGGAGACTCTGCCTCAATAAATAAATAAATACATAAATACATAAATAATCACACTTGGCGAATGTGTAGTCAACATGAATTTGCAACCCCAAGGTCAGGTGCTTTCTTTACATCAACTTTATTTATTTATTTATTTATATTTTTTGGGCTGGGCGCAGTGGTTCACGCCTATAATCCCAGCACTTTGGGAGGCCGAGGTGGGCGGATCACGAGGTCAGGAGATCGAGACCATCCTGGCTAACACAGTGAAACCCCATCTCTACTAAAAATACAAAAAATAGCCGGGCATGGTGGCGAGCGCCTGTAGTCCCAGCTACTCGGGAAGCTGAGGCAGGAGAATGGTGTGAACCCGGAAGGCGGAGCTTGCAGTGAGCCGAGATAGCGCCACTGCACTCCAGCCTGGGTGACAGAGCGAGACTCTGTCTCAAAAACAAAACAAAACAAAAAAAAGAATTGGGATGTGGGGCTGGGCGCCGTGGCTCACACCTGTAATCCCAGCAATTTGGAAGGCCAAGGTGGGAGGACTGCTGGAGCCTGGGAGTTCGAGACCAGCCTGGGCAACACAGTGGGACCCCTTCTCCACAAAAAATAAAATTAGCCCAGCATGGTAGCATGTGCCTGTAGTCCCAGCTACTTGGGAGGCTGAGGCAGGAGGACTGCTTGAGCCCAGGTCGAGGCTGCATTGAGCTGATTGCACTGCTGCACTTCAGCATGGGCAAACTCTCAAAAAAAAAAGAGAGGGCCGGGCGCGGTGGCTCACGCTTGTAATCCCAGCACTTTGGGAGGCCGAGGTGGGCGGATCATGAGGTCAGGAGATCGAGACCACAGTGAAACCCCGTCTCTACTAAAAATAAAAAAAATTAGCCGGGCGTGGTGGCGGGCGCCTGTAGTCCCAGCTACTCGGAGAGGCTGAGGCAGGAGAATGGCGTGAACCCGGGAGGCGGAGCTTGCAGTGAGCCGAGATCGCGCCACTGCACTCCAGCCTGGGCGACAGAGCAAGAGACTCCGTCTCAAAAAAAAAAAAAAAAAAAAAAAAAAGAGAATTGGGATATGGGTGGTGGCAGGAAAGGTGAAGGGAGGGGGAAGCCTGGTAGAGGTTTAGTTCCCACATGAAAAGCAGTGCTGAGATGAGGGTGGGGACAGAGCCCAGAGCTATACATCAGTGCATGTGACAACTGTCATTTTATGTTCGAGTCTCCGTTCAGGGCGTCAACAAGCCTTGCAAAGATATGAGATAGATGGCATTTTGGTTTATCAGAACCACCCTCTTGGAAAGAATGACTATATATATATATAAAGACTCTTATGTGCTGATATGTAAAATGAAATATTTCTCCTAATTGTCAAAAGTAATATATGCTTCTTGTAGAAAATTTGAAAGGATACAAAAAATTTTAACAATGGTAAAACCCCATCTCTACTAAAACTACAAGAAATTAGCTGGGTGTGGTGGCGTGTGCCTGTAATCCCAGCTACTCTGGAAGCTGAGGCAGGAGAATCGCTTGAGCCTGGGAGGTGGTGGTTGCAGTGAGCCGAGATCACGCCACTGCACTCCAGCCTGGGTGACAGAGCAAGACTCTGTCTCAGAAAACAAACAAACAACAATAACAACAAAAACATGCTGAGGATTGTAGAACCATATATTGCATGGCGATACCCAAATCTGAAGTCAGTCTGGGGACGAGGACCTCAGCCTCCTGAAGCATGGGAGTACATGGGTGTCCCAGCCTGTAGCTGGGACTACAGGCACGTGCCACCAAGCCCAGCTATTTTTTTTTTTTTTTTTTTTTTGAGAAAGCAGAGTCTTGCTCTGTTGTGCAGGCTGGAGTGCAGTGGCGTGATCTCGGCTCACTGCAACCTCCACCTCCCGGTATCAAGTGATTCTCCTGTCTCAGCCTCCCAAGTAGCTGGGATTACAGGCGCCCGCCACCACGCCCAGCTAATGTGCGTGTGTGTTTATTTTTAGTAGAGATGAGGTTTCACCATGTTGGCCAGGCTGGTCTGGAACTCCTGACCTCAAGTGACCTGCCCACCTCAGCCTCCCAAAGTGCTGGGATTGCAGGCGTGAGTCATTGTGCCGGCCTATTTTGTTTTGTTTTGTTTTTAGAAATAAGGTCTTGCTGTGTTGTCCAGACTGAAGCACAATGGTAAGATCACAACTCACTGTAGCCTGATCAAGTGAGCCTCCACCTCAGCTTTCTGAGTAGCTGAGACTACAGGCAGGCACCACCACAACTGGCTAATTTTTAAATTTTCTATAGAGATGAGGTCTCACTATGCTGCCTAGGCTGGTCTTGAACTCCTGGGCTCAAGTGATCCTCCCTCCTCAGCCTCCCAACTTGCTGGGATTATGGGCATGAACCACCACACCCAGCCCTACCATGGGTCTTCTTGCCGCTCCAGTGAGTCAAGCTGTCTTGTCTCAGGGCTTTTATACCTGCTGTTCCTGAGCCTGGAATGACCTTCTCCCAGATCCACGCATGGCTAGCTTTCTTCTCATTTGGTTTTCTGATCAAACATCAGCTCCTTACGAAGGCTTTTCCTGACACCCTAAATAAAAGAGCCCACTCTCTCACCCAAGCCCTCTATTCCCCCCTTACTCTGCTTTTTTTTTTTTTTCACATCACTAACAACCACCTGTAATTATTTGATTTGCTACTATTATTGCTGCTATTTGTCTGTCTCCTATAAAGAATGTGATCTCCATGAGGGACACGGAGTTTGTCCAGCTTGCTCTTGGTTGTATCCCATAACTTAGGCAGTGCCTGAGACACTGCAGGGGTTAAGTATCCACTGAATGAAGAATTAGTGAATAAAGGCAGGGGGCAGGGCCAGGCGAGGTGGCTCACACCTGTAATCCCAGCACTTTGGGAGGCCAAGGAGGGTGGATTGCCTGAGGTCAGCAGTTTGAGACCAGCCTGGCCAACATAGTGAAACCCCGTCTCTACTAAAACTACAAAAAATTAGCCAGGCGTGGTGGTGGGTGCCTGTAATCCCAGCTACTTGGGAGGCTGAGGCAGGAGAATGGCTTGAACCCGGGAGGCGGAGGTTGCAGTGAGCTGAGATTGCACCATTGCACTCCAGCCTGGGCAACAAGAGCAAAACTCTATCTCAAAAAAAAAAAAAAAAGGCCGGGCGCGGTGGCTCACGCTTGTAATCCCAGCACTTTGGGAGGCCAAGGCGGGTGGATCACGAGGTCAGGAGATTGAGACCACAGTGAAACCCCGTCTCTACTAAAAATACAAAAAAATTAGCCGGGCGTGGTGGCGGGCGCCTGTAGTCCCAGCTACTCGGAGAGGCTGAGGCAGGAGAATGGCGTGAACCTGGGAGGCGGAGCTTGAAGTGAGCCGAGACTGCGCCACTGCACTCCAGCCTGGGCGACAGAGAGAGACTCTGTCTCAAAAAAAAAAAAAAAAAAAATTGCAGAGGGCCCGAGAAGGTAGGATTTCTTGAGGTCAGGAGTTCAAGACCAGCCTGGGCAACACGGTGAGACCATTTCTGAAAAAAAATGAAAAAAAAAATTAGCTGATAGCCAGGCATGGTGGTTCATACCTGTAACCTCAGCACTTTGGGAGGCTGAGGTGAGCAGATCACTTGAGGCCAGGAGTTTGAGACCAGCCTGGCCAACATGGTAAGACCCTTTCTCTACTAAAGATATAAAAATTAGCTGGACATGGTAGTGTGAGCCTGTAATCCCAGCTGCTGGGAAGGCTGAGGCACAAGAATCACATTAACCCAGGAGGCGGAGGTTGCAGTGCAGTCTGCAGTGCAAGATTGTGCTATTGCACTGAAGCCTGTGGGGACAGAGTGAAACTGTGTCTCAAAAAAAAAAAAAAAATTAGTGGGGCATAGTGGCACTTGCCTGTCGTCCCAGCTACTTGGGAGGCTGAGGCAGGCGGATGGCTTGAGCTGGAGGCTGCAGTGAGCTATGACTGCACCACTACACTCCAGCCTGTGTCACAAAAAAATATGAACAAATACATAAGTCAGATGACTAAGAGGTCATCTCTGTGCCCTGCATCTTCTCTCAGCAACCTCCATCCTATAAGAAAGGGGCGGCCGGGCAAGGTGGCTCACGCTTGTAATCCCAGCACTTTGGGAGGCCTAGGCGGGCGGATCACGAGGTCAGGAGAGCGAGACCACGGTGAAACCCCGTCTCTACTAAAAAATACAAAAAATTAGCCGGGCGTGGTGGCGGGCGCCTGTAGTCCCAGCTACTCGGAGAGGCTGAGGCTGGAGAATGGCGTGAACCCGGGAGGCGGAGCTTGCAGTGAGCCGAGATTGCGCCACTGCACTCCAGCCTGGGCGACAGAGCGAGAGAGACTCCGTCTCAAAAAAAAAAAAAAGAAAGGGGCAGTTGGCCAAAGTATGCCTCTGCTGCAGTTGTAGATTACCACGTTTGCATGATTATTACTGTCAATGCTTCACATTTACACTAGGGCACTATGATTTTCAACGCAGTTTCCGTTTTTATTTTGGAGGCCCCTCCCAGGAACCTTCTCCCATTTTACTGAGGTCCAGGGAGAATGCACAGGGAGCTGAGCCCGTCCTTTGATCTTAGTTTGGTGGCAGAGACAGGCAGTGATACTGACGATGTGATGGCAGTGTCAGGTGCACTCTGTCCTCACTGGAAAACTGGCCTCCTGGAAGGGCTGGAAGCTCCCACCCTTGACTGCTCTGACTCTGTCTCCAGCAGCTCCTCGCTGTTAGGGCTTCCCTGACAAGAGTCCAGTCCCTCTCGGGGCTGATTAGTGCAGGGCGGGCTCCTCGTCTCCGACCACCGGCTCCTGCTGGCTGTTCCCTCCACCCTTCGTCTCCGGCTGCGAGGCTTCCCTTAGCACTCGAAAGGGGGGCCCGTGACCAGGTACGACCACGTCGGCAACGACCAGGACCCTCTTCCGGCTCCGCTCCTGGGCTGCGGGGTCTTCACTCAGTGCCTGCCACGAATCCTCGTCCCCATCTCGCTCAAACACATCTCCCGCCACCACCACGGTGCCCAGAGCCGTGCCGGCCACCACCACGCTCACGTCGCGCTGGCCCCCGTGGCCCGGCGTGGCCCACACCTCGAGCCCCGGGCCCAGGCGCAGGGGCTGCCCCTCACCCAGCCCGTGGGGCAGGTAGCGGCCTCCGGGAAGGCAGAAGTCGTGCGAGACCAGCAGAGCCGCGCCTGGGAACAGCCCCAAATTCCCGATGTGATCCGAGTGCCCGTGGGTCCCCACCACCAGCGTCACGTCTCCCGGGGCCACTCCCTGCCCCGCCAGCGCCCCCAGCAGCGCTTCCCGAGCCCAGGGGCCCCCGGTGTCCACCAGGATGGGGCCACGGGCCGCCTCCTCCAGGGCGGCCTCTGCGCCGCCACTCCCGCGCGGGGACTCTCGGTGGCTGGAGGCCGGGCCCCGGGTCTGGGGTAGGACCAGGGTCACGGAGCCGTCGGCGCGCACGGCGTCGCCCACCCCCTCGGGCTCCGCGTAGCCCTGCAGCAGAACCACCACGGAGTAGGGGTCGCCGGGCACCAGCAGAGGGGATGCCCCGCGTAGCAGCTCGGTCCGCATGAGACTGCTCCTGGCAGGGAGGGACAGGCTGGGGAGAAAGGAAATGGAGCAGTGGGCGACCGTCCTGTCCCTCCGCGATCCCCCACCCGTGCCCGGCCCCGCCACTGCCCCTAAGTCTCTGTTCTCTGCCACTCGCCTCCCATTAAGTTGGTATCACCCTCAACCCCTGCCCAAGATGGTATCGCCCAGCCTCCCTTCACACTTGGGCCCGTCCCTCCCTCGGCGTCCTCGGCCCCCGCCCCGTTCCTCTCGCGGTACTACGTCCTTCCCCGTCACCCTCCAAAGGCTATCCTTTGTATTTCCCTCAGTCGAATCTTAGCCGCGCTCTACCTTGGGCCTCTGCTAGGTCTTGCCTCACTCGAGGAAAGCGCAGAAATCGAAAACGCGCGTGGGAGTTTGTCCTCTGCGAGTTCCCGTGCACCCAGATATGGCGGCCGAAGCGGCTCCGCGATGGCAGCTGTAGTTCCGGCGCCTTCACCGTGTGTCAGAGAAGGCTGCCTGGACTCCAGCCTCCTGGCGGTTCTCCGCCCCGCGACCGCAGCAACTTCCTTGAACTGCAGAATTATGAAGCGCCATTAGCTTTGAGGAGGGGTCATGCTCAGTTGCCCAGGCTGGAGTGCAGTGGCGCAATCAGCCTCACTGCAGCCTCGACCTCCTGGGCTCATGTGATCCTCCCGCCTCAGCCTCCCGAGTATCTGGGACCACAGATGCGCACCACCAAGCCCAGCTAAGGTTTCTATTTTTTCTTTTTTGTAGAGACGGTCTAGTTCTGTTGCCGGTACTGGTCTGGAACTCCTGGGCTCCAGCGATCCTCCAGCCTTGGTCTCCTAAAGTGCTAGGATTACAGGTGTGAGCAACCGCGCCTGGTCTTTTTTTCTTTTGAGACAAAGTCTCACCTTGTCGCCCAGGCTAGAGTGCAGGGGCACCATCATAGCTCGCCCCAGCCTTGAATCCCTGGGTTCTAGCGATCCTCCTGCTTCGGCCTGCCGGAGTGCTGGGAATACAGGCGTGCCCGCCCCTCTAAATTTTTTTTTTTTTTTTTTTTTTTTTTTTTTTTTTTTTTTTTTTTTTTTTTTTTGAGACAGTCTCGTTTTGTCGCCCAGGCTGGAGTGCAGTGGCGCGATCTCAGCTCACTGTAACCTCCACCTCCTGGGTTCAAGCAATTCTCCTGTCTCAGCCTCCCGAGTAACTGGGATTACAGGCGCCCACCACCGTGCCCAGCTTTTTTTTTTTTTTTTGAGACAGAGTCTTGCTGTGTCACCCAGGCTGGAGTGCAGTGGCACGATCTTGGCTCACTGCAAGCTCTGCCTCCCAGGTTCCCGCCATTCTTCTGCCTCAGCCTCGCGAATAGCTGGGACTACAGGCGCCCGCCACCACACCCAGCTAATTTTTTGTATTTTTAGTAGAGACAGGGTTTCACCGTGTTAGCCAGGATGGTCTCGATCTTCTGATCTCGTTATCCACCCGCCTTGGCCTCCCAAAGTGCTGGGATTACAGGCGTGAGCCACCGCGCCCGGCCACCCGGCTAATTTTTGTATTTTCAGTAGAGATGAGGTTTCTCCATGTTGGCCAGGCTGCTCTCGAACTCCTAAACTCAGGTGATCCACCCGCCTCGGCCTCCCAAAGTGCTAGGATTACAGGTGTGAGTCACCGCACCCAGCCTCCAGGCTAGTCTTGACCTTTTGGACAAAAGTGATCCTCCCATCTCCACCTCTGTAGTAACTGGGACTATAGGCGATGCACCACCAGCCCTGCAGTCCTCTTAATGTGTGTGTGTGTGTGCGTGTGTATAGAATTGGGGTTTCACTATGTTGCTCAGGCTGGAGCTTGAGCTTAACAAGACAGCGGCCATTCTGGGTGCTGCCTCATCGACCGGCTAGCTATGTGTGCCCGGCTGTTGTTTGAAACTGGGCCCAGCTAGTTTTTAGAAAAAAAGAAAAAAGTTTAATAGCGACATAGAAAATTTAGCACCTATGAAACTATACGGTGGGCTCTGGGTTACATTGATCTGAAGTAGACTAAGTATCTACCCCACCTAACTTATCAGCAACTCCAGGCCATGACCCAGTGTCCCATTCTCCTTCACGGTTTGCTGGTGTGTAGCCTCCTGGATACAGGCAATGTATATAGATCGCAGAGAATGTCCGTTCTGGCCTCTTCCTTGGAAGGGTCTAAGAACAGACCTTAAGGAGCTAAGTGACTTTCCCAAAGCCCACAGCTCCAGTGCCACTGCTGAACTCTGGGTGGGGGTGGGATCAGTTAAAGAGGAAAGCTTTCAGTACTGTCAGCACATACACCTGCCAATTAAGGGGCTGGATGGAGTTCTTCTGTAGGAGCAGGACCTCCAACCCTACCCTCTGCCCGGGAAGCCATGTCATGCTATTTGACCAGGATCTTGCCTGAGGTTAGATGGGAGAGAACAGCTACAAGCTTGGGTGGAGTCACTCACAAACACACCCTGAAAGCTGTGGAGCAGGGAGAGCGCAGACTTTAGAGGGCTCTCCATGATCCCTTCCCCTCCTGGGGGCTCAAAGGCAAGGGTCAAAGATCTTCTCGGTCAAGTTTGGGGTGGCCCCCTGTCTTGGTCATCTTGTGTCCCCCTTCCTCTTCCTCCTCCTCCTCCTGCTCTTCCTCCCCTTCTGTTTTCTCTTCCCCATCTGTGATCTCCTTTCCAGTCCAAGTTTCCTGTAGACATGCTAGAATGGATGACAGAAAACAATTTAGATATTAGTAACTGGAGGCAGGGGAGGCTATGGCTTGGCGGGAAAGGAGTCAACCCTTACACTTACCAGTTTCAGCAGCTGGGAGCACATGACCTTCACAGAGAAAATTTTGTAGGGGCTGCTCCTGATGGTGGAAGTACCAGTCTCCCACAATGTCTTCAAACTCCTCCAACATGGTCTCACACTGGTCAAGTAGAAGGGCCAGAAGAATATCTGCTCTGGAGGGATTTGGGATCCCTCCTGTCTTCTCCCCCTGCTCAACCTGACTGATTTTGGAGAGGCAGGTAGCCAGGAAGCTAAGTTTGGCCTACTAGATGTGCGATCCTCATTCATTCAACAAACATTTACTAGCACCTACTCTGCCAAGTAGGTTATTAAACTCTTGAGTTTCAGCTCCTTGCCTGTAAAATATGTATGGTAATTGCACCTACCACATCAGGTTGTTGAGGGTAAAATGAGGCTACAGATGCAAAGTATGTGGTCCAGAGTCTGGGACACAGTAGGTACTCAATAAGTGATGGTGGATATTATTAGCAACCATTGTTACTTTTTTTTTTTTTTTTTGAGATGGAGTCTTGCTCTGTTGCCCAGGCTAGACTGCAGTGGTGGGATCTCAGCTCACTGCAACCTCCGCCTCCCGGGTTCAAGTGATTCTCCTGCCTCAGCCTCCTGAGTAGCTGGGACTACAGATGCACACCACCACACCAGGCTAATTCTTGTATTTTTAGTAGAGACAGGGTTTCACAATGTTGGCCCAGCTGGTCTCGAACCCCTGATGTCGTGATCTGCCTGCCTCGGCCTCCCAAAGTGTTGGGATTACATACATGAGCCATCGCACCCGGCCCGTTATTAATTTTTAAAAATTTTCCTTAAGGCAGGACCCGATGGCTCATGCCTGTAATCCCAGCACTTTGGGAGGCCAAGGCAGGCGGATCACCTGAGGTCAGGAGTTCGACCAGCCTGGCCAACATGATGAAACCCTGTCTCTACTAAAATTCAAAAAATTAGCCGGGCGTGGTGGCAGGCGCCTGTAATCCCAGCTACTCAGGAGGCTAAAGCAGGAGAATGGCTTGAACCTGGGAGGCAGAAGTTTCGATGAGCTGAGATGGTGCCACTGCACTCCAGCCTGGGCAATAAGAGTGAAACTCCGTCTTGAAAAAAAAAAAAATTCTTTAAAATTATTATTTCTAGAGAAGGGTCTCTTATGTTGCACAAGCTGGTCTCGAACTCTGGTCTCAAGCAGTCCTTCTCCCTCGGACTTGCAAAGTGCTAGCATTACAGTTGTGAGCCACTCCACCCAGCTCATTATGATTTCTTTCTTTTTTTTTTTTTTTTTTTTTTGAGATGGAGTCTTGCTCTGTTGCCCAGGCTGGAGTACAATGGTGCAATCTCAGCTCACTGCAACCTCCACCTCCTGGGTTCAAGCAATTCTCCTGCCTCAGCCTCCCAAGTAGCTGGGATCACAGGCGCGCACCACCACACCCGGCTAACTTTTGTGTTTTTATTAAAGACGGGGTTTCGCCATGTTGGCCAGGCTGGTCTCGAACTTATGACCTCAGGTGATCCACCTGCCTCAGCCTCCCAAATTGCTGGGATTACAGGTGTGAGCCACTGCGCCCCACCACTCCTGGATCCACTTTAATCAATGGCACAGTCCTCACTCTGCCCCCTTCCCCATGCTCAGGGGTAGACGTCCCCTACAGTCAAACCCTAGAACCTAGCTCCCCTCTCAGGTTCCCTTCTCACCTCCCTGGATGGTGCAGTATCTTATCCTACCTGCTTCTTGAGGTATGTGACCTCCACGCTGGGCTCATCCCACAGCTCCAGAGGGATCCCCAGATCCACCTTCACCCCCTTCTGCACTAGGCCTTTCAGTGTTGCCATGGTCTGACTCTGACCCTGAGAGATTAAGAATTTGGCATCAGCCCAGCCCACCACCCCACCCCTCCCTTCCCCTTTCTGCCATTTCAGTTTTGTCAACTGCTGGAGATTCAGGGGTGAGTTCCATGATGGTGAGATGATGGGCAGATAACCTCTGGAGGACCTCAGGGGATACAGATCTTTGTATTTGAGAAGTGGGGTCCTGCCCTGGGGAAGGGTCTGACCTTGGCATATCTCAGTGAGCCCTTGCGCTCAGCATGAACACTATAGTCCAGGATCCGCTCACATAAATTTTCTAAGGCCTCTTCCAGCCTTGTTTCTCTGTAGAAAGAGAGGAAACAAAGATTCCCTGGATGCTGTAGGAACTCCCAGGGCTCCGTTGGGAGCTGGAAAGGGGAGGAGCACGAAGGACTCACGAAACGCTGTAAGGCACGTGTCTCTTCCTCTTGCCTGTGTCCAGCACCTGCCCCATCTCCAGCACCTCTCGAGATCGACCGGTGCGACTCAGCTCAGCCTGTAGCTCTGTGCTCAGCAGCTTACACACTGGTGAGGAGGAGAAACATCCAGGGGAGGTGAAAGACAGACAAATACACCAGCCATTCATTCTGCAGATGACCATACAAGTGCAGACTCTGGAGCCAGACTGGTTGGGTTGGAATCCTGGCTCAGCCATTTAGCAGCTGTGTGGCAATCTTCCTGCTTGCTGTGCCTCGGTTTCTTCTTTTTTTTTTTTTTTTGAGACGAACTCTTGCTCTGTCGCCCAGGCTGGAGTGCAGTGACGCGATCTCGGCTCACTGCCAGCTCCGCCTCCCGGGTTCACGCCATTCTCCTGCCTCAGCCTCCTGAGTAGCTAGGACTACAGGCACCCACCACCATACCCAGCTAATTTTTTGTATTTTTAGTAGAGACGGGGTTTCACCGTGTTACCCAGGATGGTCTTGATCAGCTGACCTTGTGATCCACCCGCCTCGGCCTCCCAAAGTACTGGGATTACAGGCGTGAGCCACCACGCCCGGCCGGTTTCTTCATCTTTAAAATGGGATAATAGGCCAGGAGTGGTGGCTCACACCTGTAATCCCAGCACTTTGGGAGGCTGAGGCGGGCAGATCACTTGAGGAGTTCGAGACCAGCCTGGCCAACATAGTGAAACCCCATCTCTACTAAAAATACAAAAACCAGCCAGGTGTGGTGGTGCGCACCTGTAATAGCTACTCGGGAGGCTAAGGCAGGAGAATCACTTGAACCCAGGAGGTGGAGGTTGCAGTGAGCTGAGATCCCACCACTGCACTCCAGCCCAGGCAACAGAGGGAGACTCCATCTCAAAAAAAGTAAAATACATTAAAAATAAATAGGCCGGCACAGTGACTGATGTCTGTAATCCCAACACTTTGGGAGGCCGAGGTGGGTGGATCACAAGGTCAAGAGATTGAGACCATCCTGGCCAACATAGTGAAACCTTGTCTCTCCTAAAAATACAAAAATTAGCTGGGCATGGTGGCGGGCGCCTGTAATCCCAGCTACTTGGGAGGCTGAGGCAGGAGAATCGCTTGAACTCGGGAGGTGGAGGTTGCAGTGAGCTGAGATTGCACCACTGCACTCCAGCCTGGGCAACAGCATGAGACTCTGTCTCAAAAGAAAAAAAAAATACATATATATATATATATATATATATATATGACAAATACAATTGGATAATAATAGTATGTCCCTCATGGGAGTGTGATGAAGATTAAATAAATCATATATAAAGGCTGGCACATAGTGAGCACTGTATAAGTATTCACTGTTATCCTGCAGTTATTTATTGAGCTCCTTCTGTATGCATACTAACAATATAGACAGCAATAAGACCTATTATCTCTATCTACAGGTCTCTGTCAGTGTAGTTGGGACAGATAAACCAAGGGTGACAAGCTATGGTGAAGCTGGGCCTGAACTCATGGGCTCAAGTGATCCTCCCACCTTGGCCTTCCAAAGTGCTGGGATTGCCGAGCGCGGTGGCTCACGCCTGTAATCCCAGCACTTTGGGAGGCCGAGGCGGGCGGATCACGAGGTCAGGAGATCGAGACCATTCTGGCTAACATGGTGAAACCCCGTCTCTACTAAAAATACAAAAAAAAAATTAGCCGGGCGTGGTGGCGGGCGCCTGTAGTCCCAGCTACTCGGGAGGCTGAGGCAGGAGAATGGCGTGAACCGGCGAGGCGGAGCTTGCAGTGAGCCGAGATTGCGCCATTGCACTCCAGGCTGGGTGACAGAGCGAGACTCCGTCTCAAAAAAAAAAAACAACAAAGTGCTGGGATTACAGATGTGACCCACTGTGCCCAGGCCCGTTGGCTGTATTCTGATAGAAGGTCTGCAGAGGTGTTAAAGCAAGGACTGATACAATTAGGTGATTAAGTCTGTTTAAAAAGATTGACAGGTCAGGAGAGAAGAGCGGCACACGGAGGTGAAAGGAGACAGAGATGAGGACCAAGTCATGAGACTATCATGACTGCCTTTCATGATACTGAAATACAGCTGGGGGGGCGGGGTGAAGCGAAGAGAAAAAGAATCCAGGGAAGAAACGTAAAGTCAGGAGGGCAGCAAACTAGGGCATCAGGGCCAGCCCCCTTTCTCAACTGGGCCCCACACTAGTGCAGCTATGGAAGGTGCTGCTTGCTGAAAAATCCATATAGTACGCACCGTCTGCAAAGTCTCACCGGATGGGGAACCTCTCCTAGTTGTGTGGCTTCCTTTTGTTTATGAGCTTCAAAGGCTGAGTTACTCACCCTCAAACCCCCTCAGCGGGGTGTGGGGCCTGTAATTTGGGAGCGTCTATGCTAGGGTAGGGCAGCGGATGTCCACAAGGCCTGAGCCTCACACCCGGCTCCTGCAGCCTCTGCAGATTAAGGTCTGGTGACATGAGGTAAACACTCACTGAAGATGCTCTAAAAGTTGGCAGTCCAGGGCCGATGGTCCCTGAACTACAATTCCCACAATCCATTGGCGGGCGGCGGGGGGGGGGGGGGTTCCAAGCCAGCCAAAAAAATGCAGGCTCTCTCTGGATGCAGCTTTGAGGTGGCACTACACGTTCGCTTCTTGACCCCATCCAAATTCAGCCAAGCTCCACCAGAACCTCCCTCAAGCCTTCAAGGAGGTCGGGTGACCCACCCAATACAGTCCAGGATGTCCGGCCTAGAACAAGGAGGTGTGGCCGGGCGATGCCTATAGGGGCTACCCCCTTCAAATACCTTCGCATTTGCTGGGCAAGCGTTCTGTGTCATCGTCCTCCTCCTTCGGCATCCCAGCCCAAGCCCCGTGCACGGCCAAAAAAAGGAAAAGCAATATTCCCAACCGCACAAGTCCCATGACAAAGCGCCGTCCACAAACAATCACCGCTTGCCTTCAAACCAACTTCGGGAAGGTAGTGTGGGTCCTTTAAATTCCCAGGAGGCTGGCGGCAACCTTAAATCCAGCCTACGAAGGTCAGCGCATGCGCAGGATCAGCCCAACAGGGGTGGGGCCTCGTTGCTCCGGGTTTCCCTGCCTCCGTTTTGTGGCGCCTCTTGAAGGTCCTGGCAACCGGGTAGTGAAGGAATAAATTGCAGTAATTACACCAAGAGGGAGTGCTCTTTATATGTAGCTGTAGAAACAAACTTTCAAAATATAATTTCATTCTGCGAGCCTAGAGGACTTATTCTGGCACGGGGAAGGGGCAGTGACTTGCTCTTCGGCTCTGCCAGGACCTGCCCCCAGGAGGGGATGGGGCCAAGATGGCGCCGAGCGCTGGGTGAGCAGCGTCTTGGCTGCGGCTAGAGTTTTCCTGCTGCCTGCGCTCGGCTGGCGGGGGCGGGTCTGAGTGGTACCCAGGAGGAGACCCTTTGAAAGTCCCTTGTGGGGACTGGAAAGAGGACGGTTGGTTGCGTGTCTGTGCTCGTGGGGACCCCGTGTGTGTGCCTGCATTGGAGAGATGTTGCAGGAGATGGGGTGGGCTCTCTGAACCTCCTTTCGCGCTGCTCGGGGATCTTCGACCTGCTTCTCTGCTGGGATCTCGCTCAAGTTAACCCTTCCCTGGGACGCCTTCCTGCCGCCTCCGCTGATCTGAGGAGATCCTGTGACTGTAGCGTGTTTTATGAGCCTTTACTGGCAGAGGGTACCACCGGGTATTGAAGGATTCGTAGGAGTTCGCCAGGGAAGTGGGACACGACAGCCTCTTGTAAACCCGGCGCCAGGCACAGAGTATGTCTCGAATAATTGTGTTCCCTATAGATAAGACTTATAAAAGTTGGGGAGGAGATCAGGGATGGTTTGAAAAGAACCAATTTGTTTTTCGGCCTTCCTCTTCCCATCCTTCCAGCACGGCCCCACCCTACCTGTACTACTCCTGATCAGTATTGATGTTAATCTTCCTAATGTCCAACTCCAAGTGTGCTACTTTACTTTTTTTTTTTTTTTGAGACAGGATTTCCGTCTGTTACCCAGGCTGTTGTGCAGTGGCACCATCTTGGCTCACTGCAGCCTCCAACTCCTCAATTCAAGCGATGCTCCCGCCTCAGCCTCCTAAGTAGCTGGGATGACAGGTTCACACCACCACGCCCGTCTAATTTTTTAATTTTTGCAGAAATGGGGGTCTCACTATGTTGACCAGGCTGTCTGAAACTCCTGGCCTCAAACAATCCCCCCACCTCTGCCTTCCAAAGTGCTGGGATTACTGGGGTGAGTAACCTCTCTTGGCTCCAATTTGCTTTGTTTTTTTGTTTTTTTTTTGAGACGGAGTCTCCCTCTATTGCCCAGGCTGGAGTGCAGTGGCACGATCTCGGTTCATTGCAACCTCCGCCTCCTGGGTTCAAGCGATTCTCCCACCTCAGCCTTCCAAGTAGCTGGGACTACAGGCGCCCGCCACCATGTCTGGTTAATTGTTGTGTTTTTACAAAAAGACAGGGTTTTGCCATGTTGGCCAGGGTGGTCTCGAGCTCCTGACCTCAGGTGATCTTCCTGCCTAGGCCTCTCAAATTACAGGCGTGAGCCACTGCACCTGGCTCCACTTTGCTTTCTTTTTTTTTTTTTTTTTTTTTTTGAGATAGAGTCTCGCTCTGTTGCCCAGGCTGGAGTGCAGTGGTGTGATCTCGGCTTACTGCAAGCTCTGGCTCCCGGGTTCACGCCATTCTCCTGCCTCAGCCTCCCGAGTAGCAGGGACTACAGGCACCCGCCACCATGCCCGGCTAATTTTTTCTATTTTTTAGTAGAGACGAGGTTTCACCATGTTAGCCAGGATGGTCTCAATCTCCTGACCTCGTGATCCACCCGCTTTGGCCTCCCAAAGTGTTGGGATTACAGGCGTGAGCCACCGCGCTCGGCCCAGTTTGCTTTTAACTACAGTGTAGGCTCAAAGCTTGGGCCTATGACCTATTAATAATAGTGATACCAAGTATTTACTGAGCACCAACATCTCTAAGCCTTACAACTAATTCATTTACTTCACAAATATTTATGATGTCCCAGGCTGGGCTCCTGGAATACATCAGTGAACATAATAAAGAGCTCTGTCGGCCGGGCACAGTGGCTCACGCATGTAATCCCAGCACTTTGGGAGGCCAGGTGGGCGGAACATCTGAGGTCAGGAGTTCAAGACCAGCCTGAGCAACATGGTGAAACCCCATCTCTACTAAAAATACAAAAATTAGCCAGGTGTGGTGGCGCATGCCTGTAATCCCAGCTACTTGGGAAGCTGAGACAGGAGAATTGCTTGAATCTGGGAGGCGGAGGTTGCAGCGAGCCAAGATTGCGCCATTGCACTCCAGCCTGGACAAGAGTGAAACTCTAGCTCAAAAAAAAAAAAAGAGCCCTGTCCACATGGTGGACGGAGACGGAGATGGGGTCTCACTCTGTTGCCAGGCTGGAGTGCAGTGGCGCAACCTCTGCTCACTGCAACCTCCACCTCCCGGGTTCAAGTGATTCTCCTGCGTCAGCCTCCCGAGTAGCTGTGACTACAGGTGCTTGCCACCATGCCCATCTAATTTTTTTATTTTTAGTAGAGATAGGGTTTCACCATGTTGGCCAGGCTGGTCTTGAACTCCTGACCTAAAGTGATCTGCCCGCCTTGGTCTCCCAAAGTGCTAGGATTACAGGCGTGAGCCACTGTGCCTGGCCTGAGACGGGGTTTTGTTATGTTGCCCAGGCTGGTCAGGAATTCCTAAGCCCAAGCAGTCTTCCCACCTCACCCTCCCAAAGTGCAGAGATTACAGACATGAGGTGAGCCACTGCACCTGCCCATTATAAGGATTTCGGGTTTTACTGTATGGCAAGTGGAGAGCCATTATGAGGGTTTGAGTAAAGAAATGACAATCTGCTTTACAGTTTGACAGAAACATTTTGGCTGCAACGTTAGGAATGGATGTAGAGAAAGGCAAGGGTAGACTCCGGTTGACATTGTTAGGAGGTTTTCGGAGTTACCCAGTGGATAGATGATGGTGACCTGGGCCAAGCAGTGGGAGCAGAGGAGTCAGGTTGGACTAGCTGGTGGATTGATTGATTTTTGAGACAGAGTCTCGCTCTGTCGCCAGGCTGGAGTCCAGTGGCACGATCTTGGCTCACTGCAACCTCCGCTTCCCAGGTTCAAGTGATTCTCTTACCTCAGCCTCCCGAGTAGCTGGGACTACAGGCGCGTGCCACCACGCCAAGCTAGTTTTTGTATTTTTAGTAGAGATGGGATTTCACCATGTTGGCCAGGATGGTCTCCATCTCTTGACCTGGTGATCCGTCAGCCTCGGCCTCCCAAAGTACTGGGATTACAGGCGTGAGTCAACGCGCCCGACCGGATTTATTTTTTTATCTTTTTTTTTTTTTGAGACGGAGTCCATCTGTCACCGAGGCTGGAGTGCAATGGTGCAATCTCAACTCACTGCAACCTCTACCCCCGAGGCTCAAGTGATTCTCCTGCCTCAGCCTCCCAAGTAGCTGGGATTACAGGCACGTGCCACCATGCCCAGCTAATTTTTGTATTTTTAGTAGACACCAGGTTTTACCATGTTCCTCAGGCTGGTCTCGAACTCCTGACCCCAAGTGATCCACCCACCTTGGCCTCCCAAAGTGCTGGAATTACAGGCGTGAGCCACCACGCCTGGCCTACCTGGTAGATTTGATGTGAAGGCTCAGATAAAGAACAAGTGTCTGGATGGATGGTATTGCTATGAAGATAAGGAGAGCTGAGCCTGGGCCAGGCACTTCGGCTCAGGCCTTTAATTCTAACACTTTGAGAGGCCAACGCTGGAGGATTGCTTGAGCCCAAGACTTCAAAGTGGTGGGATTGAAGCCCTGAGGTGTAACAGAAAAAGACAGAAATCTGGGCTGGGCCGGGTGGCTCAGGCCTGTAATTCCAACACTTCGGGAGACTGAAGCAGGAGGATTGCGTGAGCCCAGCAGTTCGAGACCAGCCTGGACAACATAGTGAGACTCTGTCTCTGCCCCTGCCCCCCCAAAAAAAATTGGCTGTGCATAGTGGTACACACCTATAGTCCCAGCCACTTGGGAGGCTGAGGTGTGAGGATTGCTTTAGCCTGGGAGCTCCTGGGCTCTATGAGTTTTCCCACCTCTGCCTCCTGAGTAGCTAGAACTACAGCCATGCGCCTGCATACCCAGCTAATTTTTGTATTTTTTGTACAGATGGGGTCTCACTGTGTTGTCCAGGCTGGTCGTGAACTGCTGGGCTCAAGTGATCCTCTTACCTTGGGCTCCCAAAGTGTTGGAATTACAGGCATGAGCCACTAGGCCCAGTCCAGTTTTTTTTTTTTTTTTTTTTTTTTTGAGACGGAGTCACCGTGGCTGGAGTGCAGTGGCGTGATCTCGGCTCACTGCAACCTCTGCCCTCTGGGTTCAAGTGATTCTCCTGCCTTAGCCTCCCTAGTAGCTGGGATTACAGGCGTGCACTACCACGCCCTGCTAATTTTTGTATTTTTAGTAGAGATGGGGTTTCTCCATGTTGGCCAGGCTGGTCTCGAATTCCTGACCTCAAGTGATCCGCCCGCCTCGTCCTCCCAAAGTGCTGGTGGGATTACAGGTGTGAGCCACTGAACCTGGCCCCAGCCCAGATTTCTATCTTTCTCTGTTACACCTCAGGGCTGACTCACGTAGGGATGGACATAAGACACTCCGAGTTCCTCCCTTCTCTCCACTGTCCTGCCTTTGCTGGCCCTCTCCCCGTGTCTCATGTTTCTTTTTCTTCTGCCTGCCCCATTCCTCTGCCAGGGTCTCTGTCTCTCCACCGGGGGCTTCATCCTTCCAGGGAGGAGAAGAGGGACTCCAGAATGGCTGAGGAGAAGAAGCTGAAGCTTAGCAACACTGTGCTGCCCTCGGAGTCCATGAAGGTGGTGGCTGAATCCATGGGCATCGCCCAGATTCAGGAGGAGACCTGCCAGCTGCTAACGGATGAGGTCAGCTACCGCATCAAAGAGATTGCACAGGTGACCCGGCCCTTCTGTCCAGCTCCACATTGGGTCCATGTCGCCCGGGTCCCCGTCCTTAGGATTTTGGGCTGATGTCTGTTCTGTCACCCACCCCAGGATGCCTTGAAGTTCATGCACATGGGGAAGCGGCAGAAGCTCACCACCAGTGACATTGACTACGCCTTGAAGCTAAAGAATGTCGAGGTGATTTGGGGAGACAGGCAGGGGGCGGGTGATGAGGACAGGGCAATGGGGACGGGGTGAGACGCCATCCTTCAGCCAAGTATCCTCCGGCTCCCTTCTGACCCGTGCCCCTCTCTTCTGCCACAGCCACTCTATGGCTTCCACGCCCAGGAGTTCATTCCTTTCCGCTTCGCCTCTGGTGGGGGCCGGGAGCTTTACTTCTACGAGGAGAAGGAGGTTGATCTGAGCGACATCATCAATACCCCTCTGCCCCGGGTGCCCCTGGACGTCTGCCTCAAAGGTTGGGGGAGGGGAGAGCAGGGTGGCAGGGAGGAGGGAAAGGAGAACAGATGTGTGTGGGTGTGAGGAGCCTCACAATAGAAGAAAAGCTCAATGTGAGATCCCTGGTGAGTTGCAAGGGGAGCAGGAGTGGAAACACGCTTCCATAGCATGGGGCAACTCCCCAATGTCCATGCGTGGCAATTCACCTTGACACCTGCCTTCCTTGCAGCTCATTGGCTGAGCATCGAGGGCTGCCAGCCAGCTATCCCCGAGAACCCGCCCCCAGGTAACCTCCATGCCCCACCCTCTGGGTCTCTGGGTCCCTTTCCCCCTCCTTCCACCTTTTTTTTTGGGACAGAGTCTCACTCTGTTGTCTGTGCTGGAGTGCAGGAGTGCTGGAGTGCAGTGGCTCAATCTTGGCTCACTGCAAACCTGTGTCTCCTGGGTTCACGCGATTCTTTGTGTCTCAGCCTCCTGAGTAGCTGGGACTACAGGCACATACCACCACGCCTGGCCAATTTTTTGTAATTTTAGTAGAGACGAGGTTTCACCATGTTGGCCAGGCTGGTCTCGAACTTCTGACCTAAGGTGATCCACCCACCTTGGCCTCCCAAAGTGCTGGGATTATAGGCATGAGCCACTGCGTCCGGCCTCCTCCCACCTTTTACTTTTCCTGCTACTCTCGTCACCCCTCCCGCTGTGCCTGCTTTCCCACCAGCTCCCAAAGAGCAACAGAAGGCCGAAGCCACAGAACCCCTGAAGTCAGCCAAGCCAGGCCAGGAGGAAGACGGAACCCTGAAGGGCAAAGGTCAAGGGGCCACCACAGCCGACGGCAAAGGTCAGTCCTCCTAGGCCAGGCCTCTCTGGACTCTTGCCTAAAGCCACATGGCTATTTGTTTTGTTTCCTTTTTTTTGTTTTTGAGACAGAGTCACTCTGTCACCCAGGCTGGAGTGTAGTGGTACGATCTCAGCTCACTGCAACCTCCACCTCCGGGGTTCAAGCGATTCTCCTGCCTCAGCCTCCTGAGTAGCTGGGACTACAGGTGCCCACCACCACGCCCGGCTAATTTTTGTAATTTTTTTTAGTAGAGACAGGGTTTTGCTATGTTGGCCAAGCTGGTCTCAAACTCAGCCTCATGTGATCCACCTGCCTTGGCCTCCCAAAGTGCTGGGATTACTGGTGTGAGCCACCATGCCAGGCCTCCATGTAGCCATTGGTGAAGTGGCTGAGATCAGGGCCAGAGAGCCCCAGAAAGGATGGGGAAGCCTAAGAAGAAGCCGGGTCTCCTGGGTCTCAGGGGAAGTGGAGGGTTAAGGTTCTTCTGTTACTGAGGTTTCTTCTGGAGCTTTCTTTGTCAGACCCACCTCTCCAATCACACAGGGAAAGAGAAGAAGGCGCCACCCTTGCTGGAGGGTGCCCCCTTGCGACTGAAGCCCCGGAGCATCCACGAGTTGTCTGTGGAGCAGCAGCTCTACTACAAGGAGATCACCGAGGCCTGCGTGGGCTCCTGCGAGGCCAAGAGGGCGGTGAGGGCCCCACCAGCCTGCCCTGGCCCTGAGACTCCTCCTCCTGGGGGCCCTATGAATTGCTCCCCACATCCCACCCCCACCTGACTAGCTTCCCTCCTCCCACAGGAAGCCCTGCAAAGCATTGCCACGGACCCTGGGCTGTATCAGATGCTGCCACGGTTCAGTACCTTCATCTCGGAGGGGGTGAGAGCATGAGGTTCCACAGTGCAGGGACGGCAGTGGAAGCTCCTGTGAGAGTCTCCCTGCCCCATGCCCAGCACTCCTCCCTCCCGCAGGTCCGTGTGAACGTGGTTCAGAACAACCTGGCCCTACTCATCTACCTGATGCGTATGGTGAAGGCGCTGATGGACAACCCCACGCTCTATCTAGAAAAATATGTGAGTGATCCTGCCCATCTTCCCTTCCGGGGACTAGGGACCCTGCTGCCACCAACAGGAAGTCAGTGGTTAGCAGTGGCTCACGCCTGAAATCCCAGCAACTTCGGGAGGCCGAAGTGGGAGGATTGCTTGAGCTCAGGAGTTTGAGGACAGCCTGAGGATAGTAGTGAGACTGCTATCTCTACAAAAAAAAAATTAACCAAAACAAAATTAGCCAGGCATGGTGGTGCACACGTGGCCCCAGCTACCTGGGAGGCTGAGATGGGAGGATTGCTTGAGCCCGGGAGATTGAGGCTGCGGTGAGCCATGATTGTGCCCCTGCACACCAGCCTGGGTGACAGAGCAAGACTTTGTCTCAAGCAAACACACAAAACCAGAATCAGCTGCCCCGCCCTTTCTCCCTTAGGTCCATGAACTTATTCCGGCTGTGATGACCTGCATTGTGAGCAGACAGCTATGCCTGCGACCAGATGTGGACAATCACTGGGCACTCCGAGACTTTGCTGCCCGCCTGGTGGCCCAGATCTGCAAGCATTTTAGCACAACCACTAACAACATCCAGTCCCGGATCACCAAGACCTTCACCAAGGTGAGCCAGGAAAACTTGAGCGTCGTTTGTTTCAGTTTGTTTCATCATTGGCCACCACTGGTTGGGGGAAGTCACACTGGAAACAAGGGGCAGAGGGAAGAGGGACTGGAACTTGTGGTGGTCTAAGGGTCTTGAGGCTTGTCTGTAATGCCTTTTTTTTTTTTTTGAGATGGAGTCTCGCTTTTTGCCCAGGCTGGAGTGCAGTAATGCGATCTCTGCTCACTGCACCCTCTGCGTCCTGGGTTCAAGCGATTCTTCTGCCTCAGACTCCTGAGTACTTGGGATTACAGGCGCCTGCCACCACAACTGGCTAATTTTTTTTTTTTTTTTTTTTTTTGAGATGGAGTTTCGCTCTTGTTGCCCAGGCTGGAGTGCAATGGTGCTATCTTGGCTTACCACAACCCCCGCCTCCTAGGTTCCAATGATTCTCCTGCCTCAGCCTCCCGAAAAGCTGGGATTACAGGCATGTGCCACCACACCCACCTAATTTTGTATTTTTAGTAGAGACAGGGTTTCTCCATGTTGGTCAGGCTGCTCTAGAACTCCCGATCTCAGGTGATCTGCCTGCCTTGGCTTCCCAAAGTGCCAAGATTACAGGTGTGAGCCACTACACCTGGCTACAACTGGCTAATTTTTGTATTTTTAGTAGAGACAGAGTTTCACCATGTTGACTAGGGTGGTCTCGAACTCCTGACCTCAGGTGATCTGCCTGCCTCGGCCTCTCAAAGTGCTGGGATTACAGGCGTGAGCCACTGCGCCTGGCCTCATTGTAATATCTTAATGATTTACAAGGAAAGTTGTCTGTGAAAGACTTAGGTCCCTATCAATGATCCTTTCAGACCCCTTCATCTTAGTTTATTTCCTTCCTCTTACAGAGCTGGGTGGACGAGAAGACGCCCTGGACAACTCGTTATGGCTCCATCGCAGGCTTGGCTGAGCTGGGACATGATGTTAGGCCTCTGGGAGGAAGAAATGGGGGAGGGGATGCAGTCATGAGGTTATAGAGGGCATTGTGCTCCCACCTGGGAGACCCTGGTGACCCTCCGGCTTTCATTTCTCCCTTTCCTTTCCGACAGGTTATCAAGACCCTGATTCTGCCCCGGCTGCAGCAGGAAGGGGAGCGGATCCGCAGCGTGCTGGACGGCCCTGTGCTGAGCAACATTGACCGAATTGGAGCAGACCATGTGCAGAGCCTCCTGCTGGTGACTGAAGCCCCTGTCCCCACACCTGCCCACTGAGACACAGGCGGTGTTTAGCAAGCACATGGCATATTTTATTCACCTACTCCTATCTTTGTCTCATATTTTCAGAGCACATTGCAGAGTCTGATACTATTTTACAGATGGAAAGACTGAGACTCAGGCTGAGTAAGAAATAAGGGGGCTGGGTGTGATGGCTTCTGCCTGTAATCCCAGCACTCTGGGAGCCTAGGAGTATGAGGCCAGCCTGGGCAACATAGCAAGATCCCACCTGCAAAAAACAAAAAGTTAGCCGGGAGTGGTGACATGTGTCTGTGGTCCCAGCTACTAGGGAGGCCGAGGTGGGAGGATTGCTTGAACCCAGGAGTTCAAGGCTACAGTGAGCTATGATCGTGCCACTGCACTCCAGCCTGGGTTACAGAGGGAGACCACCACCCCCAAAAAAAGAAGGGCTTACAAGCTCAGCCTGTGGCATTTGGACCATCCTTCCCCAGTGCTCCTGTGTTACTCTGTGGTCTTCTCTGTACAAGGCAAATGCCCTCTTGATTAACCATCCTGCCACGGTATTTAGCAAGTTCATTCACACGTTAGTGCCCATGTTTTCTTTTTTTTTTTTGAGATGGAGTCTCTCTAACCCAGGCTGGAGTGCAGTGGCATGATCTCAGGCTCACTGCAACCTCTGCCTCTCAGGTTCAAGCAATTCTTGTGCCTCAGCCTCCCAAGTAGCTGGAACCACAGGCACGCGCCACCACGCCTGGCTAATTTTTTGTATTTTTAGAAGAGACAGGGTTTCACGTTGGCCAGGCTAGTCTCAAACTCCTGACCTCAGGTGATCTGCCAGCCTCAGCCTCCCAAAGTGCTGGGATTACAGGCGTGAACCACCACGTCCAGCTGTCACCCAAGCTGGAGTGCAGTGACGCAACCTCTGCTCACTGCAACCTCCACCTGGGTTCAAGCATTCTAGTACCTCAGCCTCCCCAGTAGCTGGGACTACAGGTGCGTGCCCATGCCTGGCTAGTTTTTTGCATTTTTAGTGGAGATGAGGTTTCTCCATTTTGGCCAGGCTGGTCTCACACTCTTGACCTCAAGTGATCCGCCCACCTCAGCCTCCCAAGTGCTGGGATACAGGCGTAGGATGCTGCACCTGGCCCCATGCCCATCTTTTCTTATGAGAAAGCCCACAGTGTTCTGTACACACACTAATAGCTCAGCATAATTTGGCCTCCAACAGGGGCACTGAGATGATAAGGAATGTCCTTTTTTACCCCATCCCCAAGGTTCTTCTCGAGTGTCACCAGCCCTCCCTCAACCTGGCTTTTTTTCTGTCTGCAGAAACATTGTGCTCCTGTTCTGGCAAAGCTGCGCCCACCGCCTGACAATCAGGACGCCTATCGGGCAGAATTCGGGTCCCTTGGGCCCCTCCTCTGCTCCCACGTGGTCAAGGCTCGGGCCCAGGCTGCTCTGCAGGCTCAGCAGGTCAACAGGACCACTCTGACCATCACACAGGTCCGTGGCTGGGTGGGGAGGAGGAATAAGAGGAAGTGGAAGAGAACCCCAGTGTGGGATGGGCACTCACACACAGCCACATGTGCCCTGAGTCAGCAGTCTCAGGGCAACCAGGCCCCGAGTGAGGATGCCCCAGCCCCAGTGAGAGCCACTGAGGAAGAGTGAGGGGAGCCCAGGCCTCTCTCTTCAGACTCCTCTTAGTAGATGATGCCACTTCCCCCTTTCCTCTTCTCCCTGCAGCCCCGGCCCACGCTGACCCTCTCACAGGCCCCACAGCCTGGGCCTCGAACCCCTGGCTTGCTGAAGGTTCCTGGCTCCATCGCACTTCCTGTCCAGACACTGGTGTCTGCACGAGCGGCTGCCCCACCACAGCCTTCCCCTCCTCCAACCAAGTTTATTGTAATGTCGTCGTCCTCCAGCGCCCCATCCACCCAGCAGGTATGGAGAGCTGTGTGGGACAGGGAGCACCCTGGGGAGGCCCAGGAGTAGAGCACGGTCCCCTCTGGGCCCTAAGTCAGGAGCTGGAAGAGGTGCCCACCAGGGTCCTGCAGGGCCGTAGCTGCCCTGCATGAGCAAGGTCTCCAGCCACAGCTGTCTACAGGGTCAACTACAGGAACAACTTGTTCAGGCAGGGAGCAAGTGAAATGTCCTCGCCAGGCCTCTGGGGGGCAGGGAGGGCACAGGGCAAGTGGCCTGCCTTTCCTTTCTATCCAGGTCCTGTCCCTCAGCACCTCGGCCCCCGGCTCAGGTTCCACCACCACTTCTCCCGTCACCACCACCGTCCCCAGCGTGCAGCCCATTGTCAAGCTGGTCTCCACCGCCACCACTGCACCCCCCAGCACTGCTCCCTCTGGTCCTGGGAGTGTCCAGAAGTACATCGTGGTCTCACTTCCCCCAACAGGGGAGGGCAAAGGAGGCCCCACCTCCCATCCTTCTCCAGTTCCTCCCCCAGCATCGTCCCCCTCCCCACTCAGCGGCAGTGCCCTTTGTGGGGGGAAGCAGGAAGCTGGGGACAGTCCCCCTCCAGCTCCAGGGACTCCAAAAGCGAATGGCTCCCAGCCCCCCAACTCCGGCTCCCCTCAGCCTGCTCCGTGATGCTCCACCTGCCAGCCTCCGGATTCCTACACATGCAGATGTGTACACACGTGCACGTATACACATGCATGCACACTAAGCGGAAGGAAGTTGTAGATTGCTTCCTTCATGTCACTTTCTTTTTAGATATTGTACAGCCAGTTTCTCAGAATAAAAGTTTGGTTTGTAAGTTCCGATCCACTGCAGTCCTTCCTGCATCAGATACCACGGAACGGCTGGGCTCATTGCCCCCTCCTGGTCTTGGGACTGAGGACTTTTCCTGCCCAGATTCAGTCAGAAGGCCAGGAAGCTGGAAGAGAAAAGACTGTCCTCCCGTGGGACAAACTGCCGCCTTGGCCGCCGTGTCCTTGTTTGGGGAGCCTCAGATCCGAATGACGTAGGCGTCGCTGTGGCTTAGGTGTCGCACCCACTTGTGGGGGTTGGCATTGCCGCATGGCCTGAAGGCCAGCCTGAGGAATCGGACCTGGAGGCCAGAGCACGTGTGCCGGGGAAGCTCGAAGGAGAGACTGGCAGGGCCCAGCCCCAGAGGAGAGGCCGAGGTGGAGAGCCCATGGCTGGGAGGTCCTGGGGGCCCTGGGACGTCCATCTGTGAGGGGCAGAGGCAGGGGGAGGAAGGAGGGCAGGGAGCTGACCACGCTGGGGGAACCAGGCAGCAGCTGCTTCCGGAGGGTGGGGTGGGGGCTGCAAGTGAAGGTGGGAGGAGAGGGGCTGGGGATCCACAGCGAATACCTGGAAAAGGCCTGAGAGTTGAGAGCCTCCTTGCACCCGAGGCAGGTCCCAGCGAAGGGCTCCCTCTGCCAGTTCAGCCTTCTGCTCTGGGCTGCTCAGCTCCTGAGACAGGCTGGAGTTTGGAGAGGGAAGGTGCTGGGCTTGGCACCTTCTTGAGGCAGGCCCGTCATGCTGAGCTCACTCTCTCCCCAGGAAATCTCCCCATGGTGGGTGCACACACTCACCTGACCACCCCTCGAGGCAGGGGGAGGTGCAGCCTGACATTGAGGGCTTGGCTACAGAGGAGATGGGAACAAAGTCAGCTGCAGGAAGGCACAGTCCCTTGTCCTGTTCCTCTTCAATGTCACAACAGGATTTCAGTACAGGTGCCCCCCACCCTCCCAAATGCTACAGCCTCTACCTTAACTGGCTTCTGAGGCTGGCAGCTGCATCTGAAGGGAGAAGCAGCAGGTGCCCTGACCCCGTCTCCTGTCCCACAGAGCTGAAATCAGCCAGGCCGGCCTCACTCTTACCTCTTTGAGGGCAGGTCACATCGCAACTTTAGATAAACCTGGAGCCTGGATGAGAGGGTAAAACACCATGACTCAGGCCATCTCCTACTGGCATCTCACCATTCCCCACCGGGGACCTCCATGCGGGGCTGTGTGGGTGTGGGCTGTACCCCCAAGAGGGAAAAGGGCTGAGGCCCAGCCCAATTTCATTAGCCAAAGCTTTTTCTTATTCTTTTTTTTCAGAGAGAGAGACGGGGTCTCACTATGTTGCCCAGGCTGGTCTGGAACTCCTGGGCTCAAGTGATCCTCCCGCCTCAGCCTCCCAAAGTGCTAGGATTACAGGTGTGAGCCACCGTGCCCAGCCCAAGCCTTCTTCCAATTTGCACTCCATCACCACTACCACCACCCCCACTCTGCAGTGAGTCTTGGAAACATACAGGTCTTGGCTTGGGTTCCAAGGTAGTTCTAGAACCTAGGAAATTGTCTCACCGGCCTGAGCCTCGGTCCCACTGCACAGAGGGGAAGAGCCGGAAGGGGAGCGGTGAGGGGAGGTCATCGGAGAGTTGGTACCGCATCACAGTCAGCTGAGAGACCAGAGAGCAACAAGGTTAGTTTGGTTTCACGACCCCACTGCCCCCTTCCCCATGGTGGACAGAATTTATGAGGCCACCCCAACCCTGACCTCGCCCTGAGGTGGTTGCAAACGGAGGATTCGATGAGACTCAAACTCGTCCAGATTCACGGAGCTGTGAAACGAGACTTCATCGACCCGGATTCCTGGCCCATAACCTGGAAAGAGAGAGACTTCTCTCCTGACCCATGTTTTGGGAGAGGAGCAAGGAGAAGGGAGGCTCCGTCTGACTTCTCTCCATGAACTCTGGCAATGACCTACTCAAAGGGGAGAAAGACCCACTTTCTCCTCACCTCTCAGCTCTGACTTCCCCACACAAAACTCTTCAGTCAAGCCAATGCGCATCTCTGTCGGAGGAGAGACCATCAGGAGAGCTCAGCAACACCATGGTTTAAGTCACCAAGGAACCCACCCTAACCCCAAACCTGGGTCCCACCTGCAGATGCCTCACCTGAGCCACTGGGAAGGAAGCTCTTGAGCCGAATCTCTCCCTGCACATCCACCTTCAGCAGGGATCCCTGAGAGGCAGGGGGTCACGGTTAGAGTCTTTTTTTTTTTTTTTTTTTTTTTTGAGACAGGGTCTCGCTCTGTTGCCCAGGCTGGCAGTGGCGTGATCTCGGCTCACTGCAACCTCCACCTCCCAGGTTCAAGACATTCTCCTGCCTCAGCCTCACAAGTAGCTAGGATTACAGATGCTTGCCACCATAAGTGGCTAATTTTTGTATTTTTAGTAGAGACAAAGTTTCAGTGTGTTGGCCAGGCTGGTCTCAAACTCCTAACCTTAAGTGATCCATCCACCTTGGCCTCCCAAAGTGCTGGGATTACAGGCATGAGCCACCGTGCCCAGCCTTTATTTACTTATTTTTTTTAAGAGATAAGGTCTTGCTCTGTCATCCAAGCTAGAGTGCAGTGACTCGATCTTGGCTTACTGCAGCCTTAATCTCCTGTCTTAACCTCAAGTGATCCTGCCTCAGCCTCCCAAGTAGCTGGGACAGCAGGTGTACACTACCATGTCTGGGTAATTTGTTTATTTGTATTTTTTGTAGAGATGGGGTCTGGCTATGTTGCCCAGGCTGGTTTCAAACTCCTGGCCCCAAGTAATTCTCCCACCTTGGCCTCCCAAAGCACTGGGATTACAAGCATGAGCCACTGTGCCCGGCCGTTGCTAGGAGTCTTAGCCACCCCACCACGTTTCCCAAGTCCCATCTGTCCTCAGCTCCAGGTTTGGGAGCTCAAACTTACATTAGATGCTATCAGTACAGACAGTCTCTCGACCACATCCAAAAAAACTTCATTCTTTTGGCTCTGAGAAAGAGAGAGGATTTGAGTGGTTGGAAGCAGAATAGCCTATGTTCTGAAATGGACAGACAGGGAGAAAGGACAGGACAGTCAAAAGCTACAGCTTTAGGGTGGGGACATGGGTGATGGAAGGGATCATCTACCTCCACCCACATCTGGGGGAGGTGGGAGATGTGCCAAGATCTTTTTCTTTTTTCTTTTTTTGCATTTTTAGTAGAGACGGGGTTTCACCATGCCAGGCTGCTCTCAAACTCCTGGCATCAGGTGATCCGCCCACCTCGGCCTCCCAAAGTGCTGGGACTACAGGCGTGAGCTGCTGTGCCCGACCTAAGATCTTGGACTCCCGGATCCCAGAGCAAAACCAGAGGGTCTGACCCCATGGATCCTCCCTTCACCTGGTCAGAGCGACTGGACAGGACGGGGCGGCTGGCTGCACTGCTGGGGGCCACTTTGCTCTGTTGTGTCTCAGCCCCAAACTGTAAAGCATCCAAAGCAATCAATCATCAGGTCTGACAACCCCAGCCAACCCCTCTTCTTCCTCACTCTCCTCTTTCCCTCTACTGACCAAGCCAACGCTGCTGAGGTCAAAGAGGCTGAAGGGCTTGCTGACCACAGCTTCCGTCTGGATGAAATTCCTCAGCATCTCTGTGGATGTGGTCTGTACATAGCCATAGTCCTAGTGGTAAAGGAAGGACAGTCTGAGTGGTCAGTGGAGGGAAGGGGTAAAGAGGGGGAGTGGGGCCAGGCATGGTGGCTCACTCCTGTACTCTCAGCACTTTGGAAGGCCGAGATGTAGGAGAATGGCTTGAGGCCATGAGTTCAAGACCAGCCTGGGCAACACAGCAAGACTCCCATCTCTACAAAAAATAATTAGCTAGGCACAGGGGAGGCTGGGGCAGGAGGACAACTTGAGCCCAGGAGTTCCAGGCTGCAGTGAACTATAACTGCACCACTGCAGTCCAGCCTGGGCAACAGAGCAAGACCCTGTCTCTAAAAGCAAAAAAAGGCTGGGCGCGGTGGCTCATGTTTGTAATCCCAGCACTTTGGGAGGCCGAGGCGGGCGGATCACGAGGTCAGGAGATCGAGACCATGGTGAAACCTCGTCTCTACTAAAAATACAAAAAAAAAATTAGCCGGCCGTGGTGGGGGGCGCCTGTAGTCCCAGCTACTCAGAGAGGCTGAGGCAGGAGATGGCGGGAACCGGGGAGGCGGAGCTTGCAGTGAGCCGAGATTGCACCACTGCACTCCAGCCTGGGCGACAGAGCGAGACTCCGTCTCAAAAAATAAAATAAAATAAAAAATAAAAGCAAAAAAAAAAAACAAAAACAAAAAGAAGGTAGACTTGGCCTCCTAACCACAGCATCCCACAGTAGAAGAGCAGATGTATCTTCAGGGGAATTAGGCGGGGGCCACAGAAGGGGATCATTGATTCTCACCAGCACTTCATCCAGGAGTTCGTAGACCAGAGCCACATTGCGGGAGATGGTCCCCTCGCCCAGGGAGCCACAGTAATCGCCCAGAAGGGTGGCCAACCTGAGGAAACATTTACTTGGAGCGTGTATTTTCTCCTCCTCTCAGACCCCTCCTAGCTACCAGGTGCCCAGCCCAACCCTCCTCACCTGGAGAGCAGTTCTAGGAGGCTGAAGGGAGAAACGTTTTCTGAAGTTGTGACCACCAAATAGAGGCCGCTGTGTCTAATATGAATGAAATGACGGCCATCGTGATGCTGAGACACAGGCAGGGAAAAGAGAGGCGTTAAGAAAAGGGAGGTGGAGTGATCAGAACCCAGGAGACCTGAGCTCGGATCCCGATGCCTCTTACTGGTCACAACAGCAGTGACTTTGGGAGACACATGACAGGTGCCTGGGCCCAGCTTCCCAATGTGGAACCGGGGTTAATTACAGTAACTACCCCGAGTTGCTGAGGATGAAGTCACGCAGGGAGCTGGGCCTGGTGTGTTGCTGGCGCCCGATGGACTCTTTCTTTTTTTCCCACCCCCACCCCCACCACCCCGAGACGGAGTCTCGCTCTGTCTCTCAGGCTGGAGTGCGGTGTCCGGATCTCGGCTCACCGCAACCTCCGCCTCTTGGGTTCAAGCGATTGTCCTGCCTCAGCTTCCCGAGTAGATGGGATTACAGGCGCCCGCCACCACGCCCAGCTAATTTTTTGTGGGTTTTTTTTTTATTTTTAGTAGAGGCGGAGTTTCACCATGTTGGTCAGGCTGATTTCGAACTCCTGACCTCAGGTGATCCGCCCGCCTCGGCCTCCCAAAGTGCTGGGATTACAGGCGTGAGCCACCGCGCCGGGCCTCTCGTTAGCTTTATTTGGAGGAATGCACCCCCCAAGTGGAATCTACAAAGGAACCAGTCCTGGGAGGGAGCTGGCGCCCACCCGGCCCGCCGGGGCCCCGCTCCTCACCCGCCTCCCGCCACTGGTTACCATGACAACCGGGGACTCGTCTCCTGGCAGTCCCGTCAGCTTCCGGTAGAAGAGCTCGGCCACATCCCGGCCGCCACTGTCCCCGCGGACTGGCGGGTGGAAGGACTCAGTGAAGGATCCTGCGACACGGGCTGGCCCTGGGCGCCCCTCCCACCCGGCCCGTCCACCCCTTCCAAGCCCCACGGGTCCAGGATACAGTCTTTGTAGATGAGCGGGTCCCCCTTGGAGGACAGAATGAAGAACTGGGAAATCATGGCCGTTCTGGAGAGTAGACAAGAAGACGGCGAAAGTCGGGCCTGCCCCGCCCTGAGGCCCCGGAACAAAAGAACGCGCGTGCGCTGGCCCTTTAAGAGCGACTCTCCTTCCCCCGAGCCAGCTCGGACCGCGGGAAACCCGGCGCCCGCCCTACCCCGCCCGGAGATTCCCTTCCGACGCCCGCACCGCCTCCCCGTCACTCATTCCAGGCCTGCCCGGTGATTGGCTTGCGGCTAGCGGGAGGGGGGTAGAGGGCCGGCTTCTCCGATTGGCCCGCACGCAGCGGCGCCGGTCACGTGGGGGCGACGTTTCGCGCCAATTTCGGTTGGCCGGCCACAGTCCACCGCGCGGACGTTCTCAGCTTCCCCAGGAGCAAGACCTCTGAGCCCGCCAAGCGCTGCCGCACGGGCCTCGGCAGCGATGGCACTGAAGGACTACGCACTAGAGAAAGGTACGGGTCTACAAGCCTGGGAGGGCGTCCTGCGCGGGGAGCCTCCCGAGGAATACCTGTTGGTGTGAGCTGGGGTCTTGGGAGACCGGGGTCGGCGGGTTCTGGGGTGCGCAAGGCCAGAGGCAGGTTCGGGCTGCGGCCCGGCTAAGGCCCACGCGGCCTGGGAAGCGCGCGGGGGGCATCGATGTTGAAGAAATACTAGCAATCCCACCTGGTAAAAGTGTTAGGGTCGTGGGGTTGGGGGCTTGGGGGGCGCTAACCCGGCTGGGGGCTGCATAGGGAAGAGTCGCGCCCAGGACCTCAGGGGACTCTTAAGGGCTCTGGGCCCCCGGGCTAGCTTTCCTCCGCGCTTTTGGGCATTCTCAGGTTCCCGCGTCCTCCCGAGGCGCGCGGCGGCCCCGGGGGCGGGCAGGCAGGGGCCGCTGCGCGCCAGGATTGGCCGTTTGAGGCCGCCCTCCGAGCGGAAGTGGAGCCGGGCGGAAGTGGCGCGACGCGGCTGGAGGAGTGTCGTGACGCGGCTGGAGGAGTGTCGTGTAAACAGTGTCCTTCCGCGCAGCGGCCTCGGAGAGAGCTGCGGCCCGTGGGGGCGTGCCTGGGATCCAGGAGCTTCGCTCGGGCCCGGGAAAGGCGGCAGTGGGCTGGGATCGCGGTATCCCTGGGCGTGCTGGCCAATGGCTGGACTGGCTCCCACCCTGGGCGGAGGAATCCCGAGCTGTGAAGCGGTTGGAATCCGGGCCCATGTGCTTCTTTGTTTACTAAGAGCGGAAGCGCTAGCGGGAGCGGGGGTGGGGTGCGGTACCCGCCTGGTGGCAGAGGTCCCGGCGAAATCGGGGGCTCAGGGGACCCAAAGAAGGCGGGGGATCATAGGGGTGGAAAGAAAGCTGAGAACCTTGAGACTGGAGTGTGGGGGGGCCAATGGGGAAGGGCGATAGGATTTGAAACTAAAGTAGGGACCGGAATTCCCCTGGGGAGAAGATGTTGGATCGCCCTGTGCACTGCCACGGGCTCTTTATTCTTCGCTGGTTAAAAACAGACTTCTGAAAAAGAGTTATGCCCACTTTGGGGAGAATTCGGTAGATTTATTTAAATGCTCATATTATTAATTAGTTCACAGGCCATGTTTTAAGGGAAAATAGGTATCTAAGATTTCTATCGGATGGGCGGTAATGTGTCTTAAAGTTTGTGTCTTATGATTTTACATTTCATGTTACAGAAAAGGTTAAGAAGTTCTTACAAGAGTTCTACCAGGATGATGAACTTGGGAAGAAGCAGTTCAAGTATGGGAACCAGTTGGTAAGTCTAAGATTGGGTAAAGGGAATGGGGAGCGGGGTGCTTAAGGAGCCATAAGCAGCAGCTTGGCTTGTTTTATTAAAGCCATAACAAATAGAGGGTTTGAGGGCTGAGAAGCGAGTATCGCTCTGTGTGGCGCTGTGTTCTCCCCTGTGGATGCCCAGAGCCGGTGCTGAGTTCTCAGTGATGCATTTTTACATATGAACACTGGTGAACAAGGTGAATGTGGCTCTGAGGTGTTTCTGTTTCTTCCCCACCTGAGGTTCGGCTGGCTCATCGGGAACAGGTGGCTCTGTATGTGGACCTGGACGACGTAGCCGAGGATGACCCCGAGTTGGTGGACTCAATTTGTGAGAATGCCAGGCGCTACGCAAAGCTCTTTGCTGATGCCATACAAGAGCTGCTGCCTCAGTACAAGGAGAGGGAAGTGAGTGGCTAGAGAACAATAGCAAACAAAGGGCAAGGCGTTTAAGCTTCTGTAGAGAGGCTGCTCAGATACTGATGTTTTCTGAGCAGGCAGAAAGGAGGGGCACTTCTGCCTGGTGTGCTCTGTGCTCTCCTTTTCCCATCCTGTCGCTTTTTTTTTTTTTTTTTTTTTTTTTTTTTTTTTTTTTTTTTCTTCTCTTTTAGGTGGTAAATAAAGATGTCCTGGACGTTTACATTGAGCATCGGCTGATGATGGAGCAGCGGAGTCGGGACCCTGGAATGGCCCGAAACCCCCAGAACCAGTACCCTGCTGAACTCATGCGCAGATTGTGAGTGGTCTCTGTTGGGAAGGATGTAGGGATTGGTTCTCCAGGATCTTGTCTGTGACTCTTTTCTCTCCTTAGTGAGCTGTATTTTCAAGGCCCAAGCAGCAACAAGCCTCGTGTGATCCGGGAAGTGCGGGCTGACTCTGTGGGGAAATTGGTGACTGTGCGTGGAATCGTCACTCGTGTCTCTGAAGTCAAACCCAAGATGGTGGTGGCTACTTACACTTGTGACCAGTGTGGGGCAGAGACCTACCAGCCGGTACGTGTGGAGCAAGGAGCAGGAAAGCACTTACCCATTAGTCGTTTTGTAGAGATTAACTTGATCCTGTGATGCCTATTGTTTTATTTGGTTGTAAAAGTTGCGGCCAGCTGCCTGGCCGCCCCGTCTGGGAGGTCTACCACGGAGGCCAGAAGCAATGTGGGGGCTGGACGTGGTGGCTCACGTCTGTGGTCCCGGCACTCTGGGGGGCCGAGGCGGGTTGATCACGTCAGGCTAGGAGTTCGAGACCAGTCTGGCCAACATGGCGAAACATATGAAAAATACAACAGACAAACCAACCAACCAACTCAGTGACAACAAAACAGGTCTACCCTGGAGTCATACTCTAATTTTTTCTATTTTCCTCCCTTTCTGATCCTTTATCCCACTTTTTCTTCCTCTTCCTTCTTCTTCGTGAAATGGAGGATTATTATGACTGATCCATATAAAGTCTCTCTCTCATTTATTTTAATTCCCACTCCCCATTTCTATTCCCCGTCTTCCCATGTGCAACCTTCCTAATATGTTTGATACGCATCTTTTTGTTTGTATGTATTTTTAGAAAATGTTTATTGTTTCTGTGTGTAAAAAAAAAAAAAAAAAAAGTTGCAGCCGGGCGCGGTGGCTCAAGTCTGTAATCCCAGCACTTTGGGAGGCCGAGGCGGGCGGATCACGAGGTCAGGAGATCGAGACCATCCTGGCTAACATGGTGAAACCCCGTCTCTACTAGAAATGCAAAAAATTAGTCGAGTGTGTTGGTGGGCGCCTGTAGTCCCAGCTACTCGGGAGGCTGAGGCAGGAGAGTGGCATGAACCCGGGAGGCAGAGCTTGCAGTTAGCCGAGATCGTGCCACTGCACTCCGGCCTGGGGGACAGAGCGAGACTCCGTCTCAAAAAAAAAAAAAAAAAAAAAAAGTTGCGTGTGTGTTCGCCTTTCATTCTTGGGTATGTAGTGGTCTTTCTACCTATTTTCTGGGTGTTGTTGACCCAGAGTAAGTTCAGAGGGTTCTTGACACTTCCAAGATGTCTGCCACGAAGAGAAAATGTGATTCAAAGGACCGACCCAATGGGGCTCTTTTCCTTCTGATTTCTTTGGTGCTTCTGTTCTCACATCCTAGATCCAGTCTCCCACTTTCATGCCTCTGATCATGTGCCCAAGCCAGGAGTGCCAAACCAACCGCTCAGGAGGGCGGCTGTATCTGCAGACACGGGGCTCCAAATTTATCAAATTCCAGGAGATGAAGATGCAAGAACATGTGAGTTTGGGGTACGTGGCCCTGGGCAGGTGGATCGGGAGTCCACTTGAATCCTGTAGTCACTTGTGGAATGGCAGGAAGAAGAACAAAAGAGGGAAGTGCAGGAGGGAGGTGGAACTAGAATTTCCTGAGAGCCTTGGGAAGGGGAAAGGAGGTCTCAGCACCCCTCCTGTGGGCTTGTCTGTGGCTGGGTAGCTTGGGAGCCTTTGAGTGGGATGCCTAGAGAGGGAAGGTTGGGTCTTTGTCCATTTCTCCTAGCCTTATGTGCCCTTCCCTCCCCTAGAGTGATCAAGTGCCTGTGGGAAATATCCCTCGTAGTATCACGGTGCTGGTAGAAGGAGAGAACACAAGGATTGCCCAGCCTGGAGACCATGTCAGTGTCACTGGTATCTTCTTGCCAATCCTGCGCACTGGGTTCCGACAGGTGGTACAGGTAAGGAAGAGTTTGACATGAGGAATGGATCATCCCCTTTTCCCTCACCTACTTATTCTACCCACACAGAGAAAAGTGAGCAGCAAAACCCCAAACAAAACAGAACCCAGGGATTTGTCAAGAAATTGTTAGGGAATCCAGTGATGGGCAAGTTGAAGGGATTCCATCTGTATCCTGGCATTTTCCTGCCCAAGGGTTTACTCTCAGAAACCTACCTGGAAGCCCATCGGATTGTGAAGATGAACAAGAGTGAGGATGATGAGTCTGGGACTGGAGAGCTCAGCAGGGAGGAGCTGAGACAGATTGCAGGTGAGGGGCAGGGGAGAGAGAGGAAATTCCGTTTACATCCTAGCTCCCTTTTCCCCCAGAAAATACAACCATCTTAACTTCTCTACAGAGGAGGATTTCTACGAAAAGCTGGCAGCTTCAATCGCCCCAGAAATATATGGGCACGAAGATGTGAAGAAGGCACTGCTCCTCCTGCTAGTGGGGGGTGTGGACCAGTCTCCTCGAGGCATGAAAATCCGGGGTAAGAAGAAAAAAGGGAGAGGCTCAGGGTGGATGAAGTCATTTAGGAGGAAAAAAGGATGACAAGTGTTCCTGTAGGTCACAGTATAAGAGTGGACATCTTGCCTTCGTGGACACAGGGAGGGCTTAGAAATAGTGCTGGGTGTTAGGGGGAGGCAGAACTCAAAATTGCTCTGTTGTTGGCCAAGCATTGGGAGAAGAGTCATTCCAGAGCTGCCTTCTCTTCCTCCAGGCAACATCAACATCTGTCTGATGGGGGATCCTGGTGTGGCCAAGTCTCAGCTCCTGTCGTACATCGATCGGCTGGCCCCCCGCAGTAAGTAGTTGGGCTTTGGGAGAGGTGAATATAGTGACAGACAGGACCACAGTGTTTATTCAAAAAGTAGGGGTGCATGGTGGCTCACGCCTGCAATCCCAATGCTCTGAGAGGCTAAGGCAGGAGAATCATTTGAGACCGCCTCTATGTCTACTAAAAAGTTTTTTTGTTTGTTTGGGTGTTGTTTTTTTTTTTTTTTTTTTTTTTTTTTTTGAGACGGAGTCTCAGTCACCCAGACTGGAGTGCAATGGCATGGTCTCGCCTCACTGCAACCTCTGCCTCCCAGGTTCAAGCAATTCTTCTGCCTCGGCCTCCCGAGTAGCTGGGACTACAGGCGTGTGCCACCACACTTGGCCACTTTTTGTATTTTTAGTAGAGACAGAGTTTTACTGTGTTGGGCAGGCTGGTCTTGAACTCCTGACCTTGCGATCTGCCCATCTTGGCCTCGGCCTCTGAAAGTGCTGGGATTAGAGGAGTGAGCCACTGCGCCCGGCCTCTACTAAAAAGTTTTAAAAATTAGTTGGGTGTGGTAGTGAGTGCCTATAGTCTCAGCTACTTGGGAGGCTGAGGCCGGAGGATGGCTTGAGCCCAGGAGCGAAGGTTTCAGTGAGCCACAGTTGTGCTCTGAAGAGAACCAGTGGGAGGAGAAGGGGGACATTGCCAGTGCCCCACAGATCTCGAGCGTCTCAAGAAGGCCTAGTGGAGGGAGTGGAATGGTCCCAGCGCAGGCCCCGCCTCCCTGGCCCGTTTGTTGTCTTTTGCTTGTTCCCTTTCTTGTTCTTTTTCTCTTATGGTCCTTATTTCTTCTCTTCCAGGCCAGTACACAACAGGCCGGGGCTCCTCGGGAGTGGGGCTTACCGCAGCTGTGCTGAGAGACTCCGTGAGCGGAGAACTGACCTTAGAGGGTGGGGCCCTGGTGCTGGCTGACCAGGGTGTGTGCTGCATTGATGAGTTCGACAAGATGGCCGAGACCGACCGCACAGCTATCCACGAGGTCATGGAGCAGCAGACCATCTCCATTGCCAAGGCCGGCATTCTCACCACACTCAATGCCCGCTGCTCCATCCTGGCTGCCGCCAACCCTGCCTATGGGCGCTACAACCCTCGCCGCAGCCTGGAGCAGAACATACAGCTGCCTGCTGCACTGCTCTCCCGGTTTGACCTCCTCTGGTTGATTCAGGACCGGCCTGACCGAGACAATGACCTACGGTGAATGAAGCTCAACACCCAAAGAGAGGTCCCCTGTAATGATCTGTGTAGGGAGGAGGAGAGGTGAATCAGAAAACAAATTCCATGCTCCTGGAAACCCCAGAGCCTCCCCTTTGCAGTAGGGGCTGGTCCACGGTTCTCAGGGAAATGGTGGATTGGGGCTGAAATGCTGATGAGGATTTCCCGGGAAAGCTTGTCCCTCCTACACTGTGAGGAAGTGGCAGAGCCAAAGGAGGGACACCTAAGAGGACATGGGTGTGTAGCCCTAAAAAGGGTGTTTCTTCTCACCTTCCCTCTGTCCAGGTTGGCCCAGCACATCACCTATGTGCACCAGCACAGCCGGCAGCCCCCCTCCCAGTTTGAACCTCTGGACATGAAGCTCATGAGGTAGGAGAGCTGGGTGCAGACGGGCAAACGTTGTTGGCGTGGGCCATGCGAGCCTCCTGAAAACGTGCTTATTAGTCTTAGGATGTGTGTTTTTCACACCACCACTTCCCGCTACAGACATGTCCAGAGCCTCAGATCAGCTTTTAAGTGGAAAGTTCCACACTTCATATGATAGGGACACGGGAAACTTTGTTTCCTACACAAGTTATTTTTTTTTTTTTGAGACGAAGTCTCGCTCTGTCACCCAGGCTGGAGTGTAGTGGCGTGATCTCAGCTCTCTGCAACCTCTGCCTCCCAGGTTCAAGTGATTCTCCTGCCTCAGCCTCCTGAGTAGCTGGGATTACAGGCGCACAGCACCACGCCTGGCTAATTTTTTGTATTTTAGTAGAGAGCGGTTTCACCATGTTGTCCAGGATGCCCGCCTCTGCCTCCCAAAGTGCTGGGATTACAGGCATGAGCCACTGCGCCTGGCCCACAAAAATATTTTTAATAAAATTACCTTCAGGTTATGTATATCAATTGTATATGAAATAGAGGTGAATTTCATGTTTAGACTGGAGTCCCATCCCCAAGCTATCTCATTATGTATATGCAAATACTCCAAAATTTGAAGTTTAAAACACCTGCTCCCAGGCATTCTGGATGATAATCTCTATCTCTCTTGCTATTTCCCCATGAGCCTCCAGTGTTCCTTCAGATTTTTACTCCCTTTTAAATATTCTGTAAACAATTCTCTTTAAATAAAATATATCTGTTTTGCCATGTCATGCGCTCAGAGGAGGGGTCTGGATCCTCTCTTAATGACAGACGGATTTGTCTTACAGAGGCCATTTTCCCGAAAAAAACAGGAAATAACTTGGAGGATACTGGGGGGCTATACATTTGGCGAAATCCATCAGTGATATTCAAGCCAAGCAAATAATCACCCACTAATTTGTTTTTTCCACTTAAAATTCCTGGAGGGGACCATGTTAAATGGGGAGCCCTGGTACAGAAAACAATATGGACTCATATTCACTCCCTTCCCCATCTCCCTCTTCTGCTTCCCCATGAACCTTCCCCCACAGGCGTTACATAGCCATGTGCCGTGAGAAGCAGCCCACAGTGCCAGAGTCTCTGGCTGACTACATCACAGCAGCGTACGTGGAGATGAGGCGAGAGGCTTGGGCTAGTAAGGATGCCACCTATACTTCTGCCCGGACCCTGCTGGCTATCCTGCGCCTTTCCACTGCTCTGGTAAGTGCCCAAATTGCTGGAGGGCCATCTGTTTTGACTCTTAAAGGGGCAGCTCCTTACCATGCTCTCATCGCCACCTCCCTCCCTCCCGCTCCAGCCCTGCCGGGGCTAAAGTGCTGACAGTGCAGATAGTGGTCCTCTCCGTGCTACCGCACTGTGGGTACTTGCTGCTCCAGCAGGGCACGCACAGCGTCCGTGGAGGGAAAGGCCTTTTCCCCACTTCTTAACCTTCACTGAGGGGGTGGTTGGGGTCTGTTTCACTCCATGTGTCCTAGATCCTGTGCTACAGACCTTCCTTTCTGTCCTCCCATCTTGGACCTCAGTCCTGGGGGCTCCAAAGTGCTGTTCGTGCAGGTAGTGTGATTACCCGACCTACTGCTGAGCTAGCACTTCCCGAGCCCCCGGGACACGTTCTCTCTGCCAATTGTCTTCTTGGCTGAGCTCCCCAAGCTCCATCTGTCATGCTGGGGAGCCCAGTGGAGTTCAAAAGGGTCTGGTCTCCCTCACAGGACAGCTGAACTCCGGGACTGGCCAGTGTTGAGAGGCGGAGACTTGGGCAATTGCTGGACGCTGCCCTGGGCATTGCACTTGTCTCGGTCTGACAGTGCCGGCCCAACACTGCGGATGCTGGGGGGAGGGGGGACTCCACTCCTGTTTTGTGAGTAGGCGACCGATGGACAGCCCAGCCTTAAAGCCAGAACAAGGGTGTCCCCTGACCTCGTTCCACTGCCCTCCTCCCGTTCCCATCTCTCCCCTACCTTCCCCTTAGGCGCGTCTGAGAATGGTGGACGTGGTGGAGAAAGAAGATGTGAATGAAGCCATCAGGCTAATGGAGATGTCAAAGGACTCTCTTCTAGGAGACAAGGGGCAGACAGCTAGGTGAGTGGTTTAGTGAAGGACGAAGCTGTGTCACTTTGGCTTCTGTGTGTCCATGTGTCTGAGGTTGGCCTCAATTCTAACACTGGCCGCCATTGTTCTCTGTTGATGTCGAGCATTCCTGTTTGTACCCTGACCTTACACACCCACTCATTTCCTTCAGGACTCAGAGGCCAGCAGATGTGGTATTTGCCACCGTCCGTGAACTGGTCTCAGGGGACCGAAGTGTCCGGTTCTCTGAGGCAGAGCAGCGCTGCATATCTCGCGGCTTCACACCCGCCCAGTTCCAGGCAGCTCTGGATGAATACGAGGAGCTCAACGTCTGGCAGGTCAATGCTTCCCGGACACGGATCACTTTTGTCTGATTCCAGCCTGCTTGCAACCCTGGGGTCCTCTTGTTCCCTACTGGCCTGCCCCTTGGGAAGGGGCAGTGATGCCTTTGAGGGGAAGGAGGAGCCCCTCTTTCTCCCATGCTGCACTTATTCCTTTTGCTAATAAAAGTGTTTGTAGATTGTCACCTTCTAGCCTGGGCCTGACTTCCATTAAAACTGGGTATTGTGCATTTTTTAGATTCCTACCTGTTCCTTTTTATGCTCCTATTTCATCAGTAAATTATCTGACTAAACTGCATCTCCCTGCCAGGCCCCCAGTATAGATGCTGGGGATGCGGCAAGGACTGAGTGGTCCCTGCTGTTTGGAGATACTTAAGATGGGGCTCCACTTTTTGAGCCCCCTGACTCCCTTATTTAGTCTTATACTGCCTGTGTGCCAGTCAGGCTCTGGGGATACGGCGCCAGTATGAAATGTAGAGTCTCTTGGTTTTTCCCCTTTTCTAGCAGACAGGTCATTACTTAGTTCCCAACTCCCACTCTAAAGCTCTGGTGATGAAAATCGGCACAAGTGATCACATACAGCAATCCCAACCTTTAGACCACTTCCTAGCTGTCTCTCCAAAATATGTAGTAAACGGTCATTGAGACACTCTCCCTCCTGGTAATTCACAGTGCCCATAGGATCAAGGCTTGGACTTGTTTCTAATAAAGATCTGCTTACTATCCCTTTTTTGCGTGTGTGAAAAACAAGTTAATTTAGCTTGGGAAAGTAGTCAATTGTCATGTTTATAAGGTTGGGCTATGTAAGATGATGTGGAGGGTGACATTAAAGTGTAGAACAGAGACCACTTAGGTGGAAGCAGGCAGCCTTGGACTTTAGCTAAAGACAGTCCATGTGACTGACATGGGGTCACTTCAAATGGCAGTGCCTCCCTCACTGAAGAGCATCAGAAGGGCTTGTGAGCAGGGCCAGAATGAGCCTCGATGAACATCCAAGTTGACAAACCAGTGTGGTGCCTAACAGAGAGGACAGAGCCACCAACGGGTGCTCGGGGGCTGCTCCCCTTTTATTAATGACAGCGGTTTCTCTCAAGGAAGTGTAGCGCCCTCCCCTTTGGGACAGTTGCCTGACCCCTGTCCATCAGCCCTTCAAGTACCCTCATCAGAAGAAGAGCCCGCGCATTCGCCTGCCGATGCCTTGTCGATCGTAGAGGACGTTGAACTTGTTCACAAACTGGTTCATGGTGTTGCACGTTTTGGTGATGGTGCCGAGGTAGGCCATGAGCCCCACGTCGTTGCATTGCTGGGAGGGAACAGAAAGAACCAGTTCCTCAGGGGATCCCTTGTGGCATGCCCGGGGAACTGTTCCCCGGTCCTGCACGTGAAAGTGACAGCATAAGCCCCGCCTCCCCATCCGGGTTTTACACTCACATCATAAAAATCTGTCTTGAACTTGTCTGTGCTGAGCACCGGGAGACAGTGACACAGAGCATAGGCCTCCCGCAGGATCTCATGATTAAAGGGGACCTCTCCTAATGGCACAAAAAGAGACTGCATTAGTTTGGATGCTGTCACTTCCCCAGGAGGGAGAGGAAGAATGCCAGGGAAGTGCCAGGGAAGCCCGTCCTACCCGCTTCAGAGGCCTTGACATACTCCAAGATGAGCTTGACGCGGCTGTGCAGCATCTTGATGGCGCTGTGCTGTGCTATCAGGTGTTCAGCCACTGCAAGGGGATGAGGACAGGAGGAGGTTGAGACGGGATGTGGCCACACCTTCCAACCCCACTTCCAAGGAATGCCCTCCATTACCAGTGGAGTTCTCTCCACTGCCTGTTGCTGTCATTCGGGCTACGTGGTCTACACCAATGCGTTCCGCTTCCTCTGTGGCCAGAGTGTAGGTCAGCTCAGCAAACAGCATTGTGGCCTACAGGGCAAGGTAACCCACAAAGGGAGAATCAAAAGCAGGAAAGAGGCCAAGAGCAGGATCTGAGGGTTGAAGGGTAGGGTATTACCTCTCCATTGATTATATCAATGACAGACTCAAAAACGCTGACAGGAAGCTGTGAAGGAGATGGAGAAACCTGAACACTATGTGCCAACATTTGGGCTAGCTGCCTTTACACATTTCCTCTCATCTCATCTTCCCAAGAAACCAATGAAGTAGGGATTACCTCCTTTCACAGTTTGGAGATTAAATGACTAAGCCAGAGTCACAGCTGGTAAGTGGCATCTGGCATTCCCCAAGAGGTGTCACACAGTAAAAGGTACAGTGACAATCATGACAGAGTAGGCATGGAGTATTACTCACATCTGTATGCTTGGTCATAGGGTTCAACTTCAGAAAGAGGGGGCTCTCGATGATCTCACACACCTAGAAGAGAGGGACAATGCACAGGAAGTCAGTGCCCCCCACCTTTCTGCTTCCTCTCACTCTCCATTCTTTGCCCCAGCACGCACAGGTGTGAGCATGCATACCTGCTTATGGACGTGGATGTCCGAGGGGTCAGGTGGCCCCCCTGTGGTATACCAACCCAGAAACTCCAGCTCCTTGAACACCTGTTTAACTGGAGGGAAAGGGGCCAGAACACATAGTAATTTTTTTTTTTTTTTTTTTTTTGAGACGGAGTCTCGCTCTGTTGCCCAGGCTGGAGTGCAGTGGCACGATCTCGACTCACCACATCTCCGCCTCCCAGGTTCAAGCAATTCTCCTGCCTCAGCAACCCGAGTAGCTGGGACTACAGGCACGCACCACCATGCCAGACTAATTTTTGTATTTTTAGTAGAGATGGGGTTTCACTATGTTTGCCAGGCTGGTCTCGAACTCCTGACCTCATGATCTGCCTGCCTCGGCCTTCCAAAGTGCTGGGATTATAGGCGTAAGTCACTGCGCCCGGCCTGACATAGTAATTCTTTAAACCATCCTTCCTCAATGTGAAGCTCCTGGTGTATTTTCACCAGCTTTTCTCTTCCCTCCTCAAATCCTGGCTCAGTTTAGAATAACTACTCCCTTCTATGCTGTCTTCTCTCATCCTTTACTTTCTTTTTGAGAAAGAACTCTGAACGTGTTCTTTTTCTGAGATCTCTCCAGCTACTCTTCACTTTTTCTCCTCTGTTCTTGGTCTCCTCTCCTGTTTCTTTCCAACCCTCTCCATCTTCCCACCCTGTACATTTTTTTTTTAACTCCCACTCCTCTTCCCCACATCTATTCCACTCTCACACTGCTCCTCCTTGGTGTAATAATATTCCTTGTCAATGATAATCTTCTCTTCCACGGTGTGGGACAGCAGCTCAAAGGAGTTCATCACCTCGATATTTCGGCCCTCCTGCTTGCCAATCAGAGCCCCAATCACTGGGAAAGAGAATGACATGGAAAAGTGAGGGTAAAGAAACTTCTATGACCTGAGGGTCTGAGATCAGTGGGAACCATGTATTGGGGAAACGATGATTTGGGGGAGGGGGAAATTGGCTCCAGTAAAGGAAGGGGAAAAGACCACTGTCTGGGGGAGGTGAGCAAGGAGAGGAGACTGGAGTCTATGCCCAACACTCACCCTGCACAGGCCGCCCCTCCTGGGAGCGCATGCGGATCCAGTGGTCTGAGATGTTGAGAATGACAAGGGGATGGAGAGCGACGGAAACACTCCCGGTCACTCCGGAGGCCATCACGCTGGGGACTACTAAGGGTGGAGGGAAAGGAGAGAGGGTGAGAGTCCGGGCCCCATGTTCTTCCCTGGAGATGGCAGTGGGGGACGGCGGAGCCCGGGCCACACTTTCCTCCCGTAACTTATCCCAGAGAAAGATGTTGCTGCTCCGCCCTCCTCCCTTCTCCCGGGAGCACAGGGAGGCCTCAACGCACCCCTGAAGGAGGTCTCCGGAAGCCGCCCCCGTACGGCCCGTTACCTGCTGCATCCACCTCCATCCCGCTGCTCCCTCCGGTCCCGTTCGTAGCTGCAGCCGCCGCCATTTTCCCCGCGCCCGCCAGCCTCGGCCCCGCCCCCTTCCCTCCCAGCTTCCGTAAGGCGAGCGGCGCATGTTCGGTGTCCCAGCGGCGCGCGGCGGGCCTGGCGTCCGGGGAGCAGGCAGTTCCCGGGTCGCGGCGGGCGGCACTCCTTGCGGGGACGCCCGACGCCCTCTGGGCCTCGGTGCCTAGCGGGTTTTCCCAGACCCTGTCCCCGGCTGTCGCCTGCGGGGGACCTTTGACAAATTAACGACTTGATCGTCCTCGTCTGTGAAATTAGGGTAAGAACGCCTAGTTCATAAGGCTGTTGCAGAAGGAGTGACATGTGTTATTTCCCTCACAATAAAATCCAAACAACCTACCACAGCCTGCAAGGCCCTGCCTGATCTGGCCCCGGCCTGGCCTCTTCTAGCCCTTGATCTTCAGGCTTCAGCTGCACTGGCCCTCATGCCTGGTGGTGGTGGTGGTTTGTTTTGTTTTGTTTTGTTTTGTTTGAGACAGGATCTCGCTCTGTCGCCCAGGCTGGAGTGCAGTGGCCTGATATCAGCTCACTGCACCCTCAGAATCCCGGGCTCAAGTGATCCTCCCACTTCAGCCTCCCAAGTAGCTGGGACTACAGGTGCACCCCACCGCACCCAGCTAATTTTATTATTATTTTTTTATTTTGATAGAGACGGGGGTCTCACTAGGTTGTCCAGGCTGGTCTCCAACTCCCGAGCAGAAGAGATTCTCCATCCTAGGCCTCCCAAAGCACTGGGATTACAGGCATGAGCCACCGCACCCAGCTCTCCGTGTCTGTTTTTCACATGCTTCACTCTCCCATTCAAAAGCCTGTGGTTCCTTCTCTTGTTCATCATGGCATCCCCTGTGACCAACACGGTGCCTGACACATTGGTGCCTAGATACTTTTTGAGTGAATGAAGGAATAATTTGGGGTGGAATCTGGTATTGAGTTGCTCCATCTTGTGAAAGTTGCAGATACCAGGACAAAATCACATTGTCAGGTCCAAACAAATTGGAGCCATGAGAACACCAAGGAGAAGGGCTCATGCTTGCATGTCTGAGATAGGGACTGTCTCAAGGACTTTCGAAAATAACCCCACAAGGCCAGGCATACACCTGTAATCCCAGCATTTTGGGAGACCGAGGCCAGACAATCACTTGAGGTCAGCAGTTTGAGACGAGCCTAGCCAACATGGTGAAACCCCGTCTCTACTAAAAATACAAAAATTAGCCAGGTGTGATGGCAGGCGCCTGTAATCCCAGCTACTCGGGAGGCTGAGACAGGAGAATTGCTTGAACCTGGGAGGCGGAGGCTGCAGTGAGCTGAGATCGCGCCACTGCACTCCAGCCTGGGCGAGACAGAGCGAGACTCTGTCTCAAAAAAAAAAAAAAAAAAGAAAGAAAAAAAGAAAATAACTTCACAAGGCCAGGCATGGTGACTCACACCTGTAATCCCAGCACTTTGGGAGGCCAAGGTGGGAGGATCACTTGAACCCAGGAGTTTGAGACCAGCCTTGGCAACATGGTGAGACCTTGTTTCTACAAAACATGAAAACAAAATTCGCTGGGTATGGTAGAGGCATGCCGAGGAAATTTATGCTTGGGAACTGAGTCAAAACTCCCTTCCTTTTTGTTCCCAGAAAGCTGTAATTCCACAACCCTGTGTCATAGCCTCATACATAAGCCAGGTTCCTACAATGGCAAAAGGCATATACCTCCCCAGATGGTCTTCCTCACAAATTCCTTGCCAGGAAATTCCTCGTTAGCCTCTAAATCTTTCAGCATAAACATTCCCCCTATAAACCAGCCCTAATCCGAGTTCTGTGAAATCTCTTACTGACAATGTTGATTACAAGCTTATCTTCCCAATTATAGAATGAGGAGGAGACCAGGAATCATCCCTCCACCTATCCTGAGACAGATGCATAATTGACTTTTTCCTCCACTCCCTCTTCTTACATAAAACGTAGATTTACCGAACACTAATGAGAACCTCACAAAAAAGTAACCATTTGCAGCAGGGTGCAGTGGCTCATGCCTGTAATCCCAGCACTTTGGGAAGCGAGTGGATCACTTGAGGCCAGGAGTTCAAGACCAGCCCGGCCAACGTGGCAAAACCCCATCTCTACTAAAAATACAAAAATTAGCCGGGTGTGGTGGTGCCCATCTGTAATCTCAGCTACTTGGGAGGCTGAGGCAGGAGAATCACTTGAGCCTAGGAGGTGGAGATAGCAGTGAGCCGAGATGGACCCACTGGACTCCAGCCTGGGCAACAGAGTGAGACTCTGTTTCAAAAAATAAAATAAAATAACCATTTGCTGGACTGGGCGCAGTGGCTCACGCCTGTAATCCCAGCACTTTGGGAGGCCGAGGCAGGCAGATCACAAGATCAGGAGATTGAGACTATCCTGGCTAACACTGTGAAACCCTGTCTCTACTAAAAATACAAAATATTAGCTGGGCGTGGTGGCACGCACCTGTAGTACCAGCTACTTGGGAGGCTGAGGCACAAGAATCGCTTGAACCTGGGAGGCGGAGGTTGCAGTGAGCCGAGATCGTGCCACTGCACTCCAGCCTGGTGACAGAGCGAGACCCTGTCTCAAGAAAAACAAAACAAAACAAAACAAAACAAAACAAAACAAAACAAAAAACATTTGCCTCACTGCCTCTCCTTCTTCCTTATTTTCCTCTTGCATGCTTTCTTCCCTTAAATACTGAGTTCCTGGCCAGGCACAGTGGCTCATGCTTGTAATCTCAGCACTTTGGGAGGCTGAATCACCTGAAGTCAGGAGTCAGGAGTTCAAGACCAGCCTGGTCTCGACCAGTAGAGATGGTGAAACCCCGTCTCTACTAAAAATACAAAAATTAGCCAGGCATGATGGTGCATGCCTATAATTCCAGCTATTCGAGAGGCTGAGGGAGGAGAATCACTTGAACCCGGAAGGCAGAGGTTGCAGTGAGCCGAGATCGTGCCACCACACTCCAGCCTGGGTGACAGAGCAAGACTCTGTCTCATAAAAAACCCCAAAATTCACATCTGGCAAGCCTAGGCTGCTCCACCCCCTCCTTACCCCCAAGCCTAAGCAAGTTGCACACACTGCTCCTCCTGCCGCCCCTGCAAAGAGGGGTACAGACACCTAGAAAGAGCCAGACAGACTCTGGTTCTAGGTGTCTGTATCCCCACCCAAAGTGTAAGCTCCTAGAAAGCAGGTGGAAAACTATGTTATGACCCTGAACAGCCCTGTATGGTGATAGTTGTAATTTACAGGGGAATTATGCAATCTCTCCGTTTAGGAGCCTGGATGAAGGAAAGTTGAAGGGGCCAGCAACCCTCAATGGAACGGACTTGAGAAATCCTGCAGGAAGAGGGGTCTTCTGGCCAAAGGGAAGTTAAAAACGAATTTATCTTATTCTAGTCCTCAGCGATAAACCAACCAGGTCTGGACAAACGGAGAGGGTTGTCAAAGAAAACTACACAATGCCTTGTTTCTATTTGGAAAAACCAGGTCAGAAAAATGTATCTCTGTGGCGAGATGTTGGCTCACTGCAACCTCCACCTCCTGGGTTCAAGCGATTCTCGTGCCTCAGCCTCCCAAGTAGCTGAGCTATCAGGCTTGCGCCACCACACCTGGCTAATTTTTGTATTTTTAGTAGAGATGAGTTTTCAGCATGTTAGCTAGTCTGTTCTCAGACTCCTGGCCTCAACCGATCCACCTGCCTCGGCCTCCTAAAGTGCTAGGATTACAGGCGTGAGCCACTGTGCCTGGCCAGAAAAACGTATCTCTTTAAAGAATGCTAGGCAGCTTCCAAGGAGCATAGTGCTTCTCAGCTAGATAGAAGGCTAAGATAAAAACAAGATGAGAATTATTCTAGGGTTAGTAAAGTTGATCGTTTGCACCGCTCTCTCACACATTAAAGAACTCCTTTGCCTTGTTTCAAGTGCTTTTGAAACATTGTTCAGATACTTACACAGCTCATAAAACAGAGATTATTGTGGAATTTAAGGATGACTTTGACATTGAATCAGTTGATTGTGTGCGTTTTAGAACTAAGTTTGCTAAACGTTTCTTTTTTTTGTTTTTGTTTTGTTTTGTGTTTGTTATTGTTGTTTTCGAGACAGAGTCTTGCTCTGTCACCCAGGCTGGAGTGCAGTGTTACAATCACAATTCAGTGCAGCCTCAACCTCCTGAACTCAAGTGACTGTCCCATCTCAGCCTCCCGAGTAGCTGGGACTACAAATGCATGCCACCACACCAGGCTAAATTTTGTATGTTTTGTAGAGATAGAGTTTCGCCATGTTTGTTTGTCTCAAAACAAACAAACAAACCAAAAAAATCTCCCCACCCCAAAAACAAAAACAAACAAAAAGCAAGTGCTCCTTTTGGTATGTGTCAGTGGTTATCTATTCACCTGTCAGTCACTTATTTAACAAATATTTGGGAGTGCCTACCAGGCAGCAGGTACATCACTGAACAAAACAAAGTCCTGACCTCATGGAGCTTATACCCTAGTTGTAGGAAACAGACCATAAACATACTTCAGGATATGCATATATAGAGAGAGATGGAGTATCGCTTTGTCGCTCCCAGGCTGGAGTGCAGTGGTGCGATCTCAGCTCACTGCAACCTCCACCTCCCTGTTTCAAGCCGTTCTGCCACCTCAGTCTCCCAAGTAGCTGGGATTACAGGTGCCCGCCACCACTCCCGGCTAATTTTTGTTTTTGTATTTTTAGTAGAGGCGGGGTTTCACCATGTTGGCCAGGCTGGTCTCAAACTCCTGACCTCAGGTGATCTATCTGTCTCGGCCTCCCAAAGTGCTGGGATTACAGGCGTGAGGCACTGTGCCCGGCCAACAAATTGAATTTTAAAGATTGAGTTGGCTTTATTAGGGATTCATGAACTGGCAGCACCCAGTCTACAAAACAGAAAGGAAGCCAGGTGTGATGGTGCGTGCCTGTGGTCCCAGCTACTCTGGAGGCTGAGGAGGGATGATTGCTTGAGTCCAGGAGGTCGAGGCTGTAGTGAGGTAGGGTCATGCCACTGCACTCCAGCCTGGGTGACAAAGTGAGACCCTGTCTCTAAAAAAAAAAAAAAAAAGACTTCATATGTTGAAGAAGGCAGAGGAAAGCATGAACATGATGAGGTGCTTTCCTTCTATTGATGGCTGTTGTGATACCTCATTTCTTATCTTCTTAGTTTAAAAGAATTTAAGGCCGGATGCAGTGGCTCACACCTGTAATCCCAACACTTTGGGAGGCTGAGGTGGGCGGATCCCTTGAGCTCAGGAGTTTGAGACCAGTCTGGGCAACATGGTGAAACCCCGTCTCTACGAAAAAGTAGCCGGGCATGGTGGCATGCATCTGGGATTCCAGCTACTCGGGAGGCTGAGGTGGGAGGATCGCTTGACCTTGTGAGGGGGAGGTTGCAGTGAGCCGAAATCACAACACTGCACTCCAGCCTGGGTGACAGAGTAAGACCCCTGTCTCAAAAAAAAAAAAAAAATTTTAAACAAGAAACACACAGGAGGCCGGGCGCAGTGGCTCACACCTGTAACCCCAGCACTTTGGGAGGCTGAGGCGGCAGATCATTTGAGGTCAGGAGTTCAAGACAAGCCTGACCAACATGGTGAAACCTTGTCTCTACTAAAAATACAAACAAATTAGCCGGGTATGGTGTCGCACACCTGTAGTCCCAGCTACTTGGGAGGCTGAGGCACAAGAATCGCTTGAACCCGGGAGGCAGAGGTTGCAGTGAGCCAAGATCACACCACTACACTCCAGCCTGGGTGACAAGAGCGAGACTCCCTGTCAACAACAACAACAGCAACAAAAAAAAAAAAAGGAAAAAGAATAAAAGAAACACATGTCAAAGGAAATCCAGCATAGAGTAATTTATTGCAAAAGGAAAATAGTATTTTGAAAGTTAAGTGCAGAGTAGACAGTACACCCTGAGAGAGAGAGATAGAGAGTTCAGGGAGGGCTGCTCCTAAGGATGAAACGGCAAAGGCTGGCTCTAGAGAGACCCCCTTTTGGGGGGGTCTTACACGATTATTCATAAGGGGGTGGGAGAAGTGTTACTAGTAAGCATGTTCCCGGTGGTCCTCTAGGTGAACATGCGCAGTGGGTGTACAGGCTTGTTCATACATTGCATGTTTCATTAGCATCTTAAATCTCCACCCAGGGGCGTGTTTTTTACTATGATAATGAGCAAAGGGTCAGTTTGAGGACAGATGAAATCAAAATGCGCATGCTCCCTACAGGGGAAAGTCCCTACTGGAGAGAGCTCAGCTTGAATGAGCTCAATTACAATGCGAATGCTGGGGCTTACTGTGTTGACTGTGCGGTCACCACGGTTGCCGCGTCTCCAGGACACGGTCACTTCCTTGACTACCTATCCCGCCTCGCTTCCACCTGTAGCTTCCTGGTTTTTTTGTTTTTTTTTTTTTTGAGACAGTCTCACTCTGTGGCCAGGCTGGAGTGCAGTGGTGCGATGTCGGCTCACTGCAACCTCCGCCTCCTGGGTTCAAGCGATTCTCCTGTCTCAGCCTCCAGAGTAGCTGGGATTACAGGCGCCTGCCACCGCGCCCGGGTAATTTTTTTGTATTTTTAGTCGAGACGGGGTTTCGCCATGTTGGCCAGGCTGGTCTCGAACTCCTGACCTCAGGGGATCCGCCCGCCTCGGCCTCCTAAAGTGCTGGGATTACAGGCGTGAGCCTCCGCGCCCGGCCGGTAAGCTTCCTCTTCTCTGCTCTCATCACCTGTACACGGGTTTTTTCCTCATGTCAACTCTGTGATGGACTGGAATGTTTTCTTCAGATGTGGGTAATTTAAAGGGCGCATTTTTACAAGAAACCAAAAAAACTCGGTTTGTTCGGAGGCAAGTTTTAAATCAGATTTATTTTTTAATATTGATGAATCCTTCAATAATTGTATGTTTACTGCTGCCCTTCGCGAGCAAGCCTGAGAAGCGCGGGCTCGACATCCCCGCGCGCCCCCGCTGCCCGCCCCCAAGGCCGGCGACGCCGGAGCACATGTCCTGAGGCCCAGGACCGTGGTCGGCCGCTTTCGCACCTGCATGGCCAGCAGAGGGCGCAGCCGGCCAGCCCCGCAGCGAAAGATCCCCGAGTGCCGCGTCAGCGATCGGGCTCCTTGCCCTCGCCGCCTGCCAGCCTCCCTGAGTCAGCAAACCACAGAGAGGCGAGGACCTCCCATTTTCCTAGACAGAACAAGTGGGCGTTGGGGGCACGCGTGAGTGGCAAGAGCAACCGACCCGGAAGCGAAACGAGGGGGAACTTCCGTTCTTTGTTCTGTCCCCGGTGTGTGGGTCTGTGACAGGGTCTGACAGGGCCTGGTCCGTGTCCGGCCCCCCAAATCTGTCGTCCCTGCCCCCAGGGTGAGTCCACGCGTCCCCGGGTCTCGCGGCGAGACTGAGGCTGTGGTCGCCGGGGAAGGGGGTGGTGTCTGTGCCGCTGCGGCCCGCAGGGTCCCCCGGCCGGCCCGGAGCAGGGTTCGGGGAGGCGCCCCTCCGTCCCCTGCAGCCCGTCCTCTACTCCGCTTCCCCAGAGATCCCCCTAGCCTAGCGGGACCCTGCGTAGGGGTTAGTAGTGGGGCTCCGGTTCTGGTTTTGTGACTTAAACGGCGCCCCAGCTGGAGCGTTTAAAAGTTTCAGCAGAGCGGTAGGGGCGCCTCTCTCTTAAAAGCAGCTAATGACAGCGACCCTAACTTGATACTTCTCCCAGACGTTTTTATTTGATGTTAACACAGTTATTCGCGCCCTTGGCAGGAGAGGAAGTTTATTTTTACGCAGCTGCCCAAGGATCAGAGAAGTTCTGCTAAGCGTACGCAGTTAGGACGAGGGCTGGGAGTGGGTGCAGACGCCGATTCCAGGGGTAATCCTGCTGGAGCCCAGTGCATCAAGTGATACACCTGGCTCAGGCTCCGTTTTCAGTTGTATTAGATTCCTGGTTTGATCCCCTCTCCGGAAGTGGGATTGAATCCACATCGGTGTTTACAGAGTGATGAACCTGAAACCGGTGGACGAATTAGAGGAACTGAGCGTATTATTTTTTCCAGAAAAGACATCTGTGGAGAGTGGGCATCATTTGATTATACATGTTTGATGGACAGTCGGGTGGAAGGAGAAGATTCTGTTATTGTAGCTCTTTTTTAAAAAAAACTAATTTTTATTTATTTATTTTTGAGACAGTTTGTCTCTGGAGTGCAGTGGCGCGATCTCGGCTTACTGCAACCTCCGCCTCCCGGTTCAAGCGCTTCTCCTGCTTCAGCCTCCCGATTGGTTGGGACTACAGGCGCCCGCCACCACATCCGGCGAAGTTTTTTGTATTGTTAGTAGAGACGGGGTTCTGCCCTTTTGGCCAGGCTGGTCTCCAACTCCTGGCCTCAAGTGATCCACCCGCCTTGGCCTCCCAAAGTGTTGGGATTACAGGCGTTAGCCACCGCGCCCGGCCTTTTTTTTTTTTTTTTTCCTTTTAAAATTTTTGTGTGTGTATTAAGGTCTTGCTCTGTTGCCCCCGGCTGGAGTGCAGTGGTGCCATCATGGCTCATTGTAGCCTGGAACTCCTGGGCTCAAGTAATCCTCCCACCTCAACCTCCTAAAGTGCTGGGGTTACAAGCATGAGCCACTGCACATGGCCAGTCATTGAATTTCTGTGATGCACTAGGTCTCTGTGAGGTGAAGGTCCAAGGAGATAGATTTTCAGCGAATCACCTGAAGACGTCTAATGGCTCAGCTGTGCAATGTGGATCCCCTGCTGAAGTAGTTGGGAGCACAGTGTCTAGCAAGTTAGCTGACAGAACGTTAGAACTTTCTTACCCTGGGTGGAGGTGGACCTGAGAACCTACCATTCCCTTTCATTTCTCCACGGATGCAACGCAAATACTAGTTGTGGTGGTGGTCTTAATTGGTATTTATTAGCATATAATAAGTATTCTCTTTTTTTTCCTTTTCTCAATGTCTTGATTAGAAATGAAGTTTAGGCTGGACTTGGTGGCTCATGCCTGTAATCCCAGCACTTTGGGAGCCTGAGGTGGGAGAATCACTTGAGGCCAGGAGATTGAGACCAGCCTGAGCAACATAGTGAGGCTGCATTTCTACAAAAAGAATTTTAAAAAACTCAGCCAGATGTGGCAGTGCACACCTTTAGTCCCAGCTCCTTGGGAGGCTGAGCTGGGAGGATCACTTGAACTCAGGAGTTTGAGGCTGGAGTGAGCTCAAACTCACTGCACTCCAGCCTGAGCAGCAGAGTCAGACCCTGTCTCACATGGAAAAAAAAAGACGTTTGCATGAATATTTTAAATTCCTTTTCTTCCCCTTAATCACACAGCATCGGCATCAACAAAAGTCAGAATCCCCGGGAACTTGAACAGAGGCTGCTAAATTCCCAGTAATTGCCCCTTTGGCCTTCTAGGGACTGACTTCAAACAAGGAAGGAAAGAATCAGGCAGGTAAAGCTTTCCGTGTTTTGTTCTCACTGCCAGGCCATCTATCTCGGTCCCCACGGGCAGCACCAGGGAGTGAGGCTGGCAACAGAGCAGGGGAAGGGCCCCGCCTGGACCTGAGGCCATGGGGGCACAATGGAGAGTTTTCTTTCTGTGAGAAACTCTGTTTACTGATGTGGACACTGGGTGCTTGTTCTCAACAATATGCCTTTGAGTTCCAGCTTCCCTTAACCCAGCTGTGAGAGGGAGCGTTGCCTTCTTCTCTGGAGTCAGACCTTTGACCTGCCTTTCTAGGAGTTTGTACTGAAAGCTGACTTGTTGAGGGCATCAGCTCATAAATAGCTCCGGAGATTGTAAAGGTGGTTGATAAGAGGATATGATGGTTGGCTCTGAGACACCATTGAAGGGACCCTGCTGGGAGGGCAATGGTGGCAAGAAGGTGTGTCACCTTGATTGCCAGTGGCCTGGCTTGTGCCTGAGTCACTGCTTTCCACTGTGTAAGGGCTCTGGTATTGGACATTCTATATCCCCTGCTACCTGAAGACCAGAGTTGTCCAAACTTGCAACTGACTTTCAAACAGGACCCCTCTTCCTTTGTTCTTTTTTTCTTTTATTCTCTCATTTTCTTATCCATTCCTCTTCCTTTGATGCCTTATGTGAGTGTAACAGTCTGTAATTATGAAGCACATACTTTTTGCATTCCTGATTTTTTTTACTCCTTGCAGTTGTGAGTGGCAATAGAGTTAGCACTCAGCAAACATTTGCTATGTGAGCAAATGAGTAAAGGGATAATGAGAGGTAGATAAAATCCAGGGTTTTTTTGTTTGTTTGTTTGTTTTGTTTTGTTTGAGACAGAGTCTCACTGTTGCCCAGGCTGGAGTACAATGGCGCGATCTTGGGTCACTGCCACCTCTGCCTCCCGGGTTCAAGCGATTCTCCTGCCTCAGCCTCCCAAGTAGCTGGGATTACAGGCGCATGTAACACCATGCCCAGCTAATTTTTGTATTTTTTCTTTTCTTTTTCTTTCTTTCTTTTTTTTTTTTTTTTTGAGGCAGAATCTCTCTTTATTGCCCAGACTGGAGTGCAGTGGCGTGATCTTGGCTCACTACAACCTCCACCTCCTGGGATCAAGTGATTCTCCTGCCTCAGCTTCCCGAGTAGCTGGGATTACAGGCACACACCACCATGCCCAGCTAATTTTTTGTATTTTTAGTAGAGACAGGGTTTCTTCATCCTGGCCAGGCTGGTCTCAAACTCCTGACCTCGTGATTTGCCTGCCTCGGCCTCCCAAAGTGCTGGGATTACAGGCATGAGCCACCGTGCCCAGCCTGGGAGTAGTCTTTTTATGCCAGTGAATGTATATACCCGCTCCTGCATTTTGTTATAAATATTACTGAAAGTGATGGGGGCAGCCAAAGGTGGGATATTGTTGAGGAACTTGGGCCTTTTTTGTGATCCTTGTGATAGTCTCATTTCAGGAAGTATATTTACCAGGCTCTAAAAGACTAGTCTGAGGCTGGGCATGGTTTCTCACGCCTGTAATCCTAGCACTTGGGGAGGCTGGGGTGGGTGGATCACCTGAGATCAGGAGTTCGAGACCAGCCTGGCCGACACGGTGAAATCCCATCTCTACTAAAAATACAAAAATTAGCCAGGCGTGGTGGTGCATGCCTGTAATCCCAGCTACTTGGGAAGCTGAGGCAGGAGAATCACTTGAACCCGGGAGGCAGAGGTGGCAGTGAGACGAGATTGCGCCATTGCACTCCAGCCTGGGTGACAAGAGTGAAATTCCGTCTTAAAAAAAAATAAAAAAAGTTGATATCGGGCGTGGTGGCTCACGCCTGTAATCCCAGCTCTCAGGGAGGCAACAGGCAGGAGGATAGCTTGAGCCCGGGAGTTGGAGACCTGCCTGGGCAGTATAGCAAGACCCCGTTCTCCACAAAAAGGAAAAAATAAATTAAAAAATAAAAGACTAGTCCCAGTTGCCACATTTCTTCTCACTGTTCCTGGGTACTCACTGAAATACTAGCTCCCATCTTTCTGTATTCAGGAGGTTTTTTCGAATTATCTTTGAACCTTGAACTTTTGCTTCTGCAGTGCTTCCTCATTCTCTTTTAAAACCCGCTTCCTGCTGAGTCTGCACCCAGGAGACCAGAGAGCACCTTGCCCTTCCATGGAAACTCAGGCCGATCTCGTATCTCAGGAACCTCAGGCCCTGCTTGACAGTGGTGAGGAATAAGGACTCATTCATTCTATTACTCAGTCATTCCGCAATCATCCATTGAAATCACTCATTTACCAGGTACTAGGCTAACTACTAGAATCCAGACATGAATAAGACACACTCTTCGCCATTCAGTAACTCACAGCCTAGTGGGGAAGCTGACCGAACAGTAATCAATGACAGCTTGATAGGTTTGATAATTGAGGCAGATTTTTTTTTTTTTTTTTTTTTGAGATGGAGTCTTGCTCTGTTGCTCAGGCTAGAGTGCAGTGGCACAATCTCGGCTCACTGCAACCTCCGCCTCCTGGGTTCAAGTGATTCTCCTGCCTCAGCCTCCCATGTAGCTGGGACTACAGGTGCCCGCCACCACGCCTGGCTAATTTTTGTAGAGACGGGGTTTTGCCATGTTGGTCAGGCTGGTCTTAAACTCCTGACCTCAGTGCCCACCTTGGCCTCCCAAAGTGTTGAAATTACAGGTGTGACCCACCGCACCTGGCCACTGAGGCAGTTTTGAGGGGTTGTGAGCACTTCACGTGAGATTAATTAAACTGTGTCAATCATGCCATTTTTTGGGCATTCTATGCAGCCGATTTCATAGGCATAGTTTGTGCTTTTTAGGAGCATGCTTTTAGAAAAAGCGCTTTGGAATCATTTTATGGGTCATAGACAAAAAGATAGAGTGAATAGGAAGCCACTAAAATATATTTTGCGGCTGAGCGCGGTGGCTCACTCCTGTAATCCTAGCATTTAGGGAGGCCAAGGCGGGCAGATCACAAGGTCAGGAAATTGAGACCATCCTGGCCAACACAGTGAAACCCCATCTCTACTAAAAATACAAAAAATTAGCCGGGCATGGTGGCACGTACCTGTAGTCCCAGCTACTCCAGAGGCTGAGGCAGGAGAATTGCTTGAACCCGGGAGGTGGAGGTTGCAGTGAGTCGAGATCACGCCACTGCACTCCAGCCTGGGTGACAGAGTGAGATGCCATCTCAAAAAAAAAAAAAAAAAAAAAAAGAATTTCAGAAAAAGGTAAGAGATCCAACACAGAAACAGGGAACATTTTTAGTGTACAGATTTGATCTGGGGTGGAGAAAAAGGAGCTGTGGGCATTGTGTTTCCAGTCGGCTGGGGTGAAGCTGCTGGTTTTTCTCTGGTCTAAGAACTTCATGCTGGGTGCAGTGGCACACGCCTGTAATCCCAGCTATTTGGGAAGCTGAGGCGGGAGGATCACTTGAGCCCAGGAGTTTGAGACCAGCCTGGGCAACATAGCAAAACCCACCTCAAAAAAAAAAAAAATAGAACTTCGTGCAAGAGCAGGATCATATGTTTCTGGCCAAGCTTGGGTGAATGGACGAGAATGCAGTAATCACTAAGATAGGACTGGGCGGTTTCATTGAGAGAAGAGTGACTGGAGAGAAGAGGGGATCTGGGGCAGACTGGAGACCAAGAATGACCAGGCCTGTGGCCATCTGCTCAGGAAGGATGGACCTGCTCTGAGTTTGCCTTTGTTGGACACACTTCAGCTAGCTGCAGAGGAAGCAAACTTAGAAATGTGAGAGAGAGGGTCCTGTGTTGTCCCAGGACCCCAGGAGCTTTCTGTGGGTTGGGAAGTCAGCAGGTTGGGAGGTCAGAGCAAATGGACTCATTCCTGGGCCCTTTTATTGCCCTTCAGCTCTTCCTTCAAAAGTTCCTGCGTTTTCCAACAAGGACAGCCTGGGGGATGAGATGTTGGCGGCTGCACTCCTAAAGGCCAAGTCCCAGGTGAGCTGTGGTTCCCTTCATCCTTTTCCTTTCCATTTTCTGTACAATGACATCCCATTCACAGCCTTAAACCCTGATCTCCTCCATCAGGCCCATGGTTCTGTCCTGCTGAATCATGGACCTCACCTTCCATCTTGGACTCCTGTCTCTCTTTCTCCACCCAGTCCTCCTTTCCTCCCTTCCCAAATGTGCATTTTTCACCCCATCCTCAGTGATTTTTTTGGTGCCGCCATTCACATTCCTCACCCTGAAATTGCATGCCAGCACGTGTTGTTTCAGGAGCTGGTAACCTTTGAGGATGTAGCTGTATACTTCATCCGGAAGGAGTGGAAGCGTTTGGAACCTGCTCAGAGGGACCTCTATAGAGATGTGATGCTGGAGAATTACGGGAACGTGTTCTCACTGGGTAAGGAGTTATGCCTTGTCAACAAAACTCGCTGGTGTTTCTTTGCTTCTTTGTTTGCTAGTAACAATCTGCTCACTGAAAAGAGCTGACTGTTTCAGCAGATTTTTTTTTTGAGGTGCAGTGGCACAATCTTTGCTCAGTGCAACATCCACCTCCCAGATTCAAGCGTTCCCAGGTTCTCACCTCTGCCTCCCAAGTAGCTGGGACTACAGGCACGCACCACGACACCAGGCTAATTTTTGTATTTGTTTTGTTTTGTTTTGTTTTAGTAGAGACGGGGTTTCACCATGTTGGCCAGGCTGGTCTCAAACTCCTGACCTCAAGTGATCCACCTGTCTTGCCCTCCCAAAGTGCTGGGATTATAGGCATGAGCCACCGTACCTGGCCTAGGTAAGGATTCACTTAGTCTTAGAAAACTGTAAGAACAATAATCTTAACTCATTTATATAGCAGTTTGCAACTTGTAAAGAGTTCTCATATATATTCTTTCATTTAATCTTCACAGTAACACATTAATTGAGGCAGCTAGTATTATTCCTTATTTTACAGGTAAGGAAAGTGAAAGTAGTCCAGGCGAGGTGGCTCACACCTGTAATCCCAACACTTTGAGAGGCCGAGGCAGGAGGATCACTTGAGGTCAAGAGTTCAAGACCAGCTTGGGCAAAATGGCAAGACCCTGTCTCTACCAAATATCCAAAAAATTAGCCAGGCATGGTGGCACACGCCTGGAGTCCCAGCTACTTGGGAGGCCGAGGTTGGAGGATCACTTGAGCCTGGGAAGCCGAGGTTGCAGTGAGCCGAGATGGCACCACTGCAGTCCAGCCTGGGCAACACAGAGAGACCCTGTCTCAAAAAATAAATAAGTAAATAAAGTGGAGGTGAGAGTAGAGGTCTCAATGTCTTGTGCATGCATGGTCATCAGTTGCGCTGATGAGTGGCAAAACTTGGGGCCCAGTCTTTAACTCCAAATCTGGTACCCTTTTTTTTTTTTCTGAGATGGAGTTTCGCTCTTGTTGCCAGGCTGGAGTGCAATGGCGTGATCTCGGCTCACCGTAACCTCCGCGTCCTGTGTTCAAGTGATTCTCCTGCCACAGCCTCCTGAGTAGCTGTGATGATAGGCATGTGTCACCATGCCCAGCTAATTTTGTATTTTTAGTAGAAACGGAGTTTTTCCATGTTGGTTAGGCTGGTCTCGAACTCTGACCTCAGGTGATCCGCCCACCTCAGCCTCCCAAAGTGCTGAGATCACAGGCGTGAGCCACTGCGCCTGGCCAAATCTGGTACTTTTTCCATGTTATTCTCAGGACTTAATATATAATCAAGAGACTTTTCCGAAGGATTATCCCTGAACACATGAGGTGCTGCTCTTTGCCCACGTCTCTGTCCTCTCCTTCTCTGCTTCTCTGCTCCTCTTCTCTAACCTATAGGGACCTGTTGCTTTGTTCAGGACCTAGTGCCCCTGCTGCTCTGTAGAAACTTAGAAAGGTTAAGAAATTAGGCCAGGCGAGGTGGCTCATGCCTGTAGTCCCAGCACTTTGGGAGACTGAGGCAGGCAGATACTGAGGTCAGGAGTTTGAGACCAGCCTGGCCAACATGTTGAAACGCTGTCTCTACTAAAAATACAAAAAAATTAGCTGCGGGTGGTGGCATGTGCCTGTAATCCCAGCTACTTGGGAGGGTGAGGCAGGAGAATTGCTTGAACCTGGGAGGTGGAGGTTGCAGTAAGCCGAGAACACGCCACAGCACTCCATCCTGGGCGATATAGTGAGAACCTGTCTCAAAAACAACAAAAAAAAGATTAAGAAATTAGTTTCTTGGCCAGGCGCGGTGGCTCATGCTTGTAATCCCAGCACTTTGGGAGGCCGAGGCGGGCGGATCACGAGGTCAGGAGATCGAGACCACGGTGAAACCCCGTCTCTACTAAAAATACAAAAAAATTAGCCGGGCGTGGTGGTGGGCGCCTGTAGTCCCAGCTACTCGGAGAGGCTGAGGCAGGAGAATGGCGTGAACCCAGGAGGCGGAGCTTGCAGTGAGCCGAGATCGCGCCACTGCACTCCAGCCTGGGCAACAGAGCGAGACTCTGTCTCAAAAAAAAAAAAAAAAAAAAAAAAAGAAATTAGTTTCTTAACCTTTAGGATGTAGAATTCCTTGTCTCTCACCCCTCTTAGTGGGCATTTTCCCGAGCAGAGCCAGGTGGCCTTCCTAACTCTCATTTGAGACCTCCCTGTACATTTCCCTTCTGTCCTCGGCAGATCTGGGGTCTGGAATTGAGCTCTGGGACTCTCAGGGTGAGCAGATAAACTTCGTTGTCCCATGTCTCTCCCCATGAGCAGAATTCCCATTTCTGAATCCTGCCACCATCTCTCTGCTAGAATGAGAGGAAGAGCCAAGGGGCCTGGGTTTAAAGGGAACTGAGAGCAGAGAGGTCCTAAGAGGTACCTGTTCAGGTGAAGGAGAAACAGCTGTTCGCGTCAACACACATTACCCTGTCTTTACTTTTTAAAATATCAATTAAGCTAAAAACGCAAACTCTCTGGACCCTTTACATTTATCCTCTGTGCCCAGAGTTGCCTTTAGAAACTCCAAAGGAGTGAAAACAGAGACGTCAGACACTGAGATTCTTTGCATAGCCTCATGTGCGAGCATAGCCTTTTATGCATAGGGCCCAGAGGTGGACTCAGCTGTCTTGCCGTTTCCATGGGCTTGGCATTTGTGGCATGACGACAGCCATGACTCCTCTTCTTTCGGGGCCGTGGCGGCCACTAGCATCCTCCCCCTTGCTCGTTCTCATGCTGCTGCTGTCTCTCCTCAACCCTTACCCCCTTTTCTCACCAACTGTCCTGTACTTGCTCTCCCTTCTTGCAGTCACTGTGTCCCCAGTTATATCCACTGCCCTGACCTCTCTAAAGGCTTTGTCACTTCATTAAGCAATATGACCTTCCTCTTCTAACGTTGGTTCCCTGCCTCTCTGCCTGATCTGTCCTCCCCTCCACACACACTCAGCTTTCTCTCCACTTCCAGCTCTGTTCTCCTTGGTTTTGCTCTGCTCTGTCCCTTCCCTGTCTCCTTAGCCTGGTTGTCTCATTTTGCCTTAGCTGCACACATGTGGGGCAGGCCTCTTTGTAGGCATGTGCTTTTGGCACTGTAAGTATTCGTTACGATGATCCTGTCCTGTGATTTTCACTCTTTCTTCCCCAAGGAACAAGTGACATTTGCATTTTTTATTGTGTCAGATCGTGAGACCAGAACTGAAAATGATCAAGAAATTTCTGAAGACACAAGATCACATGGGGTCCTACTGGGAAGATTTCAAAAGGATATTTCTCAGGGTCTCAAGTTTAAAGAAGCCTATGAACGAGAAGTCAGTCTGAAGAGGCCACTGGGGAACTCCCCTGGAGAAAGATTGAACAGGAAAATGCCAGATTTTGGTCAAGTGACAGTTGAGGAGAAGCTAACCCCCATGGAAGAGAGAAGCGAGAAATATAATGATTTTGGGAACAGCTTCACTGTGAATTCCAACCTTATCTCACATCAGAGACTCCCCGTGGGAGACAGACCCCATAAGTGTGATGAATGTAGCAAGAGCTTTAATCGAACTTCAGACCTTATTCAACATCAGAGAATCCACACTGGGGAAAAGCCCTATGAATGTAATGAGTGTGGGAAGGCCTTCAGCCAGAGCTCACACCTTATTCAGCATCAGAGAATCCACACTGGGGAAAAACCTTATGAATGTAGTGATTGTGGGAAAACCTTCAGCTGTAGCTCTGCCCTCATTCTGCATCGGAGGATCCACACCGGGGAGAAACCCTATGAATGTAATGAGTGTGGGAAGACCTTCAGCTGGAGCTCCACTCTCACCCACCATCAGAGAATCCACACTGGTGAGAAACCCTACGCCTGCAATGAATGTGGGAAGGCCTTCAGCAGGAGCTCAACCCTTATTCACCATCAGAGAATCCACACTGGAGAAAAACCCTATGAATGTAATGAGTGTGGGAAAGCCTTCAGCCAGAGCTCACACCTCTATCAGCACCAGAGAATCCACACTGGAGAGAAGCCCTACGAATGTATGGAATGCGGAGGAAAGTTTACCTACAGTTCAGGCCTTATTCAGCATCAAAGAATCCATACCGGGGAGAACCCCTATGAATGTAGTGAGTGTGGGAAAGCCTTCAGGTACAGCTCGGCTCTTGTTCGCCATCAGAGAATTCACACTGGAGAGAAGCCTTTGAATGGGATGGGCATGAGCAAAAGCTCCCTCAGAGTTACAACCGAGTTAAATATCAGAGAGTCCACGTGAAAGAGCCACACACCCATTTTCCTCACTTCCCCTGAGTCTCAAGAGCTCTTGCCTTACCCTATAAATCTCAACAGTTTAGGATGTGTCCCTTCCAACTCAGACCTTTCATTTTAGAGAATGGGGCAGATGGGGCAAATCGTTGAATTTTCCCAGAAATCGCACCAGCCTTAGCGACAAGGCAAGTGGATGGCGTGCTGGGAATAGAAAGCAGCTCTGGGACCAGTTGCCCCATTTAGGAAAGGAGTTTGCACTAAACTTTTCCTCACAGCAGAGGAACTTTTCCAAGGTGGGGATGGAAGCACAGTTGGGACAGAATTTGATGGATTCCTTTAGTTGGAGTCTGCATGGTCAGCACAGACGGCAGTGGAAAGGACGCTCTGGGTCCTGTTATTTGCTAGGGAGGGTAAAGGGAGACTATTTCAAAGCTACTGTTCCTAGTCCAGCTTTAAGTTTCGATAAGAAACATGCTGTTTTATGATTTCATTAATTATGGAAATTTGGCATTGAGGGATTATTTTATTGAGGGTAGAAGAGATTCCAGAATCATCTTCTGTGATGATGGTGTCCTTTAGGGCTCTTGGAGCAGCCAGACCATGTTTCCAAGAGAAACCTGGTGATATTGCCAGCAGACCCCCTGCCCTCCCCAGTTGTCCTGGGGCTGAATGGGCAAATCTATCCAAACAGCTAGTAACCGGCTGTGAGGGAGAGGGTCAGAAGCACTTAGCGTTGGCCTCTGATTCCTGTCCTCTCTCGTCCTCTTCCCACTCCAATGATGAAAATGATTTTCTCTAAATGACTGGGTAAGGATGCTTTCAAGGAGCTCACTCGGCCTGCCTGCCCTGCCCTCTGACACCCAGCCCCAGGAGCCAGACCACTCCTGTCTCCGCCTCTGACTCTTCAGCAGCTGAAGATTAATGCAGATAAAGAGCAAAGCCCAAAAGGGAGAAAAAAAAAAAAAAGCGAAGCTCAGAGGAGGCAGGCTGTGCCTGAGCCTGGTGGCAGTGCTTGTTGCTGGGTGAGGATGGCACTCCGAGTTTTCCCAACCGACGGGATGACTTTCCATTGTGTTTTCCCAACCCTGCTCATCCTGTAGCATAAATGAAGTGCACTATTAAACAGAATAGTTTTTCAGAAGAGATTGAGTGTGGTTTTGTGCAATGTTTGGACCATACATTTCAGTTAAAACATGTTGGCTGGGTGCAGTGGCTCACGCCTGTAATCCCAGCACTCTGGGAGGCCAGGGTGGGCAGATCACCTGAGGTCTGGAGTTCTAGACCATCCTGACCAACATGGAGAAACCCCGTCTCTAGTAAAAACACAAAATTAGCCGGGTATGGTGGCACATGCCCATAATCCCAGCTACTCAGGAGGCTGAGCCAGGAGAACTACTTGAACCCGGGAGGCGCAGGCTGTGGTGAGCCAAGATTGCGCCATTGAACTCCAGCCTGGACAAGAAAAGCGAAACTCCATCTCAAAAAAAAAAAGACATGTTGGTTACTATAAATGAAATCTGAAAGTTGACTTAAATTTTTTTTTTTTTTTTGAGACAGTCTCGCACTGTTGCCCAGGCTGGAATGCAGTGGCACCATCTTGGCTCACTGCTACCTCTGCCTCCCGGGTTCAAGCAATTCTTGTGCCTCAGTCTCTGGAGTAGCTGAGACTACAGGTGTGCACCACCACGCCCCAGCTAATTTTTATATTTTTAGTAAAAATGGGGTTTCACCATGTTGCCCAGGCTGGTCTTGAACTGAGCTCTAGCAATCTGCCGGCCTCAGCCTCCCAAAGTGTTGGGATTATAGGCGTGAGCCACCATGCCTAGCCCTAAAATTTCTTTATAGGCTAGGTGCAGTGGCTCATGCTTATAATCCCAACACTTAGGGAGGCCAAGGCAGTAGAATCTCTTCAGACCAGCCTAGACAACGTGGTAAGACCCTATCTCTACAACAAAATTAAAAAAAAAAAATTACGGCTGAGCGCAGTGGCTCATGCTTGTAATCCTAGCACTTTGGGAGGCCAAGGTGGGCGGATCACAAGGTCAGGAGTTCGAGACCAGCCTGACCAACATGGTGAAACGCTGTCTCTCCTAAAAAAAAAAAAAAAAAAATAGAAAAATCAGCCAGGTGTGGTGGCACGTGCCTGTAATCCCAGCTACTCAGGAGACTGAGGGATGAGAATCGCTTAAATGTGGGTGGCAGTGGTTGTGGTGAACCAAGATTGCACCATTGTACTCCAGCTTGGGCAACAGAGTGAGACTCCATCTCAAAAAAAAAAAAAAATTAGCTGGGTGTAGTGGTGCACACTAGTGGCCCCAGCTACTCGGGAGGCTGAGGTGAGAGGACTGCTTGAGCCTAGGAAGTTGAGGCTGCAGTGAGCCCCTGTGATTGTACCACCTCACGATGACTGAGCAAGACAGTCTCAAAAATGAAATAAAATTATAGATTGCCTTTTTTTTTTTTTTTTTTTTTTTTTTTTGAGACGGAGTCTCGCTTTTGCCCAGGCTGGAGTGCAGTGGACCAATCTTGGCTCACTGCAACCTCAGCCTCCCTAGTAGCTGAGATTATAGGCACCTACGACCACGCCCAGCTAATTTTTGTATTTTTAGTAGGTAACAGGGTTTCACCATGTTGGCCAGGCTGGTCTCGAACTCCTGACCTCATAATCTGCCTGCCTCGGCCTCCGAAAGTGCTGGGATTACAGGTGTGTGCCAATACGCCCAGCCTATGCAAATACAGTTTAAATCTGTGTTCTCATGGCTGTAATCCCAGCACTTTGGGAGGCCGAGGCGGGCAGATCACGAGGTCAGGAGTTTGAGACCAGCCTGGCCAACATGGTAAAACCCTGTCTCTACTAAAAATAGAAAAATTAGCCAGGCGTGGTGGCACATGCCTGTAATCCCAGCTACTCGGGAGGCTGAGGCAGGAGAATCACTTGAACCCAGGAGGCAGAGGTTGCAGTGAGCTGAGATCATGCCACTGCACTCCAGCCTGGGTGACAGAGCGAGACTGTCTCGAAGAAAAAAAAAATCTGCCCATGTCCTGATGGCTCTCCCAAGCCTCAGTCGTGGGTCTCCAGTGGACTGCAGAGCAGTTACACCTGGACTTTCTACAGTTTCATAGTATGTTTCAAACCAGATCCCACTTTCCCATTTATTGCCCCCTCTTAAAAATTCTGTAAACCTGTCAGGATCAAAATTTTGTAAGTTTTCTTTGATTATACTCCTCATCCTCCTCCATCTAACCAGCATCAAGCCTGGGCAGGTTCAGTAAAGATGGAGTGGAATGATGCTGTTTTCAGAGAAGTTTTCAGAGTTGAGATTGTAGAGGAGATGGGATTTGCAAGTGATGGTAGCAGTGGCTGATACATGGCATATACTCTGTGTCAGTGTTGCCTGGCTCTTTTCCAAGTGGTTTTCATGTATTAATCAGCTGGGTGCAGTGGCTCATGTGTGTAATCTCATCACTCTGGGAAGCTGAGGCAGGAGGATCGCTTGAACTCAGGAGTTCAAGCCCAGCCTGGGCAACATAGTGAGACCCAGTCTCTACAAAAAACAAAAATTAGCTGGGCGTGGTGGCACACATCTGTAGTCCCAGCTACTCAGGAAGCTGAGATGGGAGGACTGCTTGAGCCCAGGAGTTGGAAACTAGCCTAGGCAATATAATGAGACCCCTGTCTCTATGAAAAGAAAACAATCCAATACTTGGTGAGGAATGATGGCCTACAGTAAATGAGGTAGAGCTGCTGAAATGATGAGCAGAGAAAGGGTGTCAGCAGACTCAGTGTGTGTTAAAATGAATTTCTTATACGAGACCTGAGAATCAAACATCTATGTTATCTCAGAGGGCCCAAATAGCTTTCCGTTCACTCAGACAATAAAAGATGAACTGAGGGGAGCACTGGGATTGTTCAGTGACAGCTGCTTCAGCAGGGTTAATAGTAGGAGATTCTGCTACAGAACAGAGTTCCCTGTCGTTAATGAGATGACTGGTCAGCAGAGGCCAGGCAGCAGCACTGAGCTATCACAGGTAAAGTGGACATAATTACCATGGTGGGCAACAAGGCCAGAGTGGCAGCTAGGGTGACTTTTTTTTGAGATGGAGTCTCGACGCTGTCACCCAGGCTTGAGTGCAATGGCACAATCTTGGCTCACTGCAACCTCTGCCTCCCAGGTTCAAGCAATTCTCCTGCCTTAGCCTCCTGAGTAGCTGGGACTACAGGCGCCCACCACCACACCCGGCTAATTTTTGCATTTTTAGTAGAGACAGTGTCTCACCATGTTGGCCAGGCTGGTCTCAAACTCCTGATTTCAGGTGATCCACCTGCCTCAGCCTCCCAGAGTGTTGGTATTACAGGCATGAGCCACCACACCCAGCCTTATTTTTGTTTAAACTATGAATTTAAAAAAAAATAGAGATGGGCTCTATGTTGCCCAGGCTGGTCTCGAACTCCCGGGTTCAAACGATCCTTCTGCATCAGCCTCCCAAAGTGCTGGGATTACAGGCATGAGCCACTGTGCCCAGCCCACTAGGGTGTCTTGACCCACAGGGATCTGTGGCGTTGACCAATAACCCTTGGTGTTCTCAGCAAAAACTTTCAGCCAACAGGGTAAGGCTTTGATTCGTATAAACAAAAAATCCTGAGTTAATGAGAAGGCTGATACCAGCTGTGACAATGGGAAATTGCAATCCTTCCGCTGCTTTCCAGATCTGAGCCAGTTCTGAGATCCAGAATCCATCAACTTAAGGGGAGTTTGGGTTTCTTTGAAGACCTTCCAACTGTACCATAAGTATACGCAATAAATATTTCCCCAAAGGACCTGTGGCTGTTCGCTAGAGTAACGTACTAGGAAAACAGAATGCCCAGGCCTTTTGAGGCTTTTTGATACAGATCTAATATGACACGGATCTAAAACTTACCATTGTCCTCCAGGCAGAGGTCAGCTGATAAATGGAGTCCTGGCCCAAATCCATCTCAGTGGGCCCAGTGGGAACAGACTCACCCTATGGCCATTTCCCTGAGAAGATAATTGGGATATGTTTAGCAGGGGGACAGATGCCCAGCACGTTGGTTACTTAACCTGTAGCATAGGTCATAGGAAGAAGGCTCAAGTGGGAACTCCTGCACACCCTGCCCTTCCCCAGCCAATCAAAGTGGCAAGAAAGAAACAATACTACACCCTGAATGGTGATTATTGCTACCCTCAAAGATGCAAAAGACACTCCTTCTGTATGTATGGCTTCTGTAAAAAACCAACGAGTCGTGGCTGATAGTGGTTGTCTGCCACAAACCCATCCACAACAGCTGTGCCAGGACAGTTCAACATGGCCCCTGGCTCTTGGTATGCAGCTATTATCTAGTGAAAGCATTCGCTTTATTTTTTTTTGAGACGGAGTCTCGTTCTGTCACCCAGGCTGGAGTGCAGTGGCACAATGTCGGCTCACTGCAACCTCTGCCTCCCGGGTTCAAGCGATTCTCCCACCTCAGCCTCCCGAGTAGCTTGGACTACAGGCACCCGCCACCATGCCCAGCTAACTGTATCTTTAGTAGAGACAGTGTTTTGCCATTTTGGCCAGGCTGGTCTCGAACTCCTGACCTCAGGTGATTGACCGCCTCAGCCTTCCAAAGCTGGGATTACAGGCGTAAGCCACCGTGCCTGACCCCCAAATCCAAATTTTCTAAAAGCTAAACCACTAGGAATAGTTTTCTCCATCTGTAAGAATTCAGTAACCAACACATCATTTGTTGTAATAATAGTCCTGAGGCATTACAAGATGTTATAAGTTTATTCTCAATCTCATTCAATTGTGTTCAATGTGGCTCAATTCTTTACAAATTAAAATTCTTGAATATATGTTAAAAATTGAACAGTCTTAATGTTTCTTCCTTAACTAGACTGGATACACGTCAGTTTAACTACGCAAAAGGTAATGCTGGCATGGCTTACTGGCACCCTAAGTGTGGGGAAGGGACTCTGCTCCAGTGAACTGGAGAGTGTGGAACTTCCTGACACCTTCTGAGGACCTCCTGCCTGCCGTGTTGCTGTGGAGCTCGCACTCCTCAGGCATCCCCTGATGTTGAGTGATACAAACTCTATCACCGGAATCGATGCTGCTGCAATGACAAGACTTCTTCCTGGTGTTCAGATTCTAAAGTTTAAAACGACGACAACAACAGGAGCACTTGAAAGTTACGATGCTTCTCCCTCTCCAGTGTGGACTCGCTGATGTTTGGAAAGATTGGACTTGCTACAGAAGGTCTTTCCACAGTGATGACACCAGTAGGGCTTTTCCCCGGTGTGGATTCTGTGGTGTTTATTGAAGTTGGAGCTGTGGTTGAAGGCTTTCCCACACTCCTTACACTTATATGGCTTCTCTCCAGTGTGGAGTCTCTGGTGGGAGCTGAGGCCCGCGTGCTGACTGAAGCTCTTCCCACATTCGTTACACTGGTAAGGCTTCTCCCCAGTGTGGATCCGATAGTGACGAATGAGGCTGCCTTTCCCGCTGAAAGCCTTGCCACAATCTTTGCACTGATATGGCGCCTCTTCTGTGTGCATTCTCTGATGTTTAAGAAGGTCTGAGCTCTGCCCAAAAGCTTTTCCACACTTACAGTCATAGGGCCGGTCCACCAAGTGTGTTCTGTAGTGGAGGGTGAGGTTTGAGCTGTGGCTGAAAGCTTTCCCACACTTGGTGCACACGTAAGGTTTCTCCCCAGTGTGTGTTCTCCTGTGTTTGGTGAGATTTGAGCTATTACTAAAGGCTTTGCCACATTCAGCACATATGTAACGTCTCTCTCCTGGGGTAGGTTTAGTAGGAAGTGATTCTCTACCTTTCTTGGAGCCTGACTCTTGAAGAGGGGGTTTTGTTCCTTTTTCATCTTCAAGGTTTGCGCACTGCCCCTCTAACCTGGCCTCAGGTTTATTGGCGATAATCACAGAAATTATATCCCCTTTGAGCCCCTCTGCTTCAGAACCTTTCTGCTCATCTGCTGATTCCTGGTGCTGGGTACTCAATCTGCAATCTGAAACAATAAACAGATTAAGGATACTTCAGTTGTTTCTTGTTCTGAGGAAGAAACTGTTGCCAGAGAAACAGAACCATCAGGTGAGACTGATGGATTCTGAAGGTTGACTAAATAGAGCTCATGATAGCGCATAGATACAAGTAAATCAGCATCCAATCTAGTTTACAATACTGCACTTCTTTTTTTTTGAGAGAGTCGCGCTGTCAGCAGGCTGGAATGCAGGTGACCTCAGCTCACTGCAACCTCCAACTCCCTGATTCAAGCGATTCTCCTGCCTCAGCCTCCAGAGTAGCTGGAATTACAGGCACGTGCCACCACAGCCAGCTATTTTTTGTTGTTTTTTTTTAGTAGAGATGGGGTTTCAACATGTTGGCCAGGATAGTCTTGATCTGACTTCGTGATCCAACTGCCTCAGCCTCCCAGAGTGCTGGGATTACAGGCGTGAGCCACCAGGCCCGGCCTCCACACTGCACTTTCACACAAGCCCCCACCCGAAGCTATTAAGATGTGAAGAAGGGCCGGGCACGGTGGCTCACGCTTGTAATCCCAGCACTTTGGGAGGCCGAGGCGGGCGGATCACGAGGTCAGGAGATCGAGACCACGGTGAAACCCCGTCTCTACTAAAAATACAAAAAAATTTAGCCGGGCGTGGTGGCGGGCGCCTGTAGTCCCAGCTACTCGGAGAGGCTGAGGCAGGAGAATAGCGTGAACCCGGGAGGCAGAGCTTGCAGTGAGTGGAGATCGCGCCACTGCACTCCAGCCTGGGTGACAGAGCGAGACTCCGTCTCAAAAAAAAAAAAAAAAAAAAGATGTGAAGAGAACATGGCTTTTTCCGCCAGAAAAACAGCTTCACATACAGAAGGCAAAATGCAGCATATGAGAGTGGTAGCTGGGCACAGCGGCTCACGCCTGTAATCCCAGCACTTTGGGAGCTGAGGCGGGAGGATGGCTTGAGACTGGGAGTTCAAGACCAGCTTGGGCAACATAGGGAGACCCTATTTCTACAAACAGTTAAAATAAAAAAAATTAGGCGGGCATGGTGTGCCCCTGTGGTCCCAGCTACTTGGGAGACTGAGGTAAGAGGATCACTTAAGCCTGGAAGGTCAAGGCTGCAGTGAGCCATGATTGTGCTGGCCTGGGCAACAGAGTAAGACCCTATCTTTAAAAAAATATTTATTTTATTTATTTTGAGACAGAGTCTCATTCTGTTGCCCAGGCTGGAGTGCAGTGGTATTATCTTGGCTCACCGCAGCCTCCGCTCCTGGGTTCCAGTGATTCTCCTGACTCAGCCTCCCGAATAGCTGGGACTAGAAGCACCTGGCACCACACCCAGCTAATTTTTGTATTTTTAATAGAGATGGGGTTTCACCATGTTGGCTAGGCTGGTCTCAAACTCCTGACATCAGGTGATCCACCTGCTGGGATTACTACAGGCATGAGCCACCCCGCCCAGCTTTTTTTTTTTTTTGAGATGGAGTTTTGCTCCTGTTGTCCAGGCTGGAGTGCAATGGTTCAATCTTGGCTCACTGCAACCTCCGCCTCCCAGGTTCAAGCGATTCTCCTGCCTCAGCCTCCCGAGTAGCTGAGATTAGAGGCATGTGCCACCATGCCCGGCTTATTTTGTATTTTTAGTAGAGACAGGGTTTCTCCATGTTCTAGACCACAGGCTGGTCTAGAACTCCTGACCTCAGGTGATCCGCCCACCTCAGCCTCCCAAAGTGCTGGGATTACAGGCGTGAACCACCACGCCCAGCCTTTTTTTTTTAAACAAACAAAAGAACAGCTGAGCCTCATGCAGATTAAAAACAAGGGAGAATGATTGCTGCAGGGCCAGAGTTAAGGAAAATGACAAGGACAATTAAGGATGAGGCTGAGTGGTAAACTCACAAAAACCCCTGTTCCCACAGCAGTTGAACATAAAAGCAATCAGAGGGCATTCTGACCATTTACAATCATTCCAGCCCCAGATCCGTATCAATCAGAATGAAAGCACATGATCTCCAGGAGGGCTTAACGCTCATCATTTCACTTACATTGGCTACATCTTGTAATTTAGTTATAAAGTGACGCTCACTATTGAAATCAGATGGAACCGTTTATCTTTTTAGAACACCTCACCAGGCAGTCACACCTCTTCAAAGTCCACCTGGCCATCCACATCAGGGAAAAGGGGAGTAAGAGAAATTCGCTCTGAAAACTGGGCCCCCTTTGAGAACTGTTAGTCCTCTGAGGGTACGGAAGCCTGTCAGCAAGCTACCTTCCTCCAAAGCCCTTTCCCCTTCCCTAGGAACTGCCCAGACAGCTTCTCTCTCTCTGCCCAGCTGTCTATCTCCTTCCTTTGCTGACAGTGACTATCAGCTGCTTCCAGGCTCACCCTCTCCTCACCATCTGCTGGGGGTCAGAGCTTCAGCAGCTAAAGTCCTTTACACTCTCCATAATTAGCAATCACTTGCCTACACGCAGACTTCTCTTCGAGTCACTGGACAGCCATGGACTACATGTGTGGGACAGAAGTAACTTCATAAAACTTTATTTTTGTTTTGTTTTGAGACAGGATCTAGCTCTGTTGCCCAGGTTGGAGTGCAGTGGCATGATCTTAGCTCACTGCAACCTCCACCTCCCAGGCTCAAATGATCCTCCTGCCTCAGCCTCCCAAGTAGCTGGGACCCCAGGCACTAGCCACCACACCTGGCTAATTTTCGTATTTTTTGTACAGATGGGGTTGTACCATGTTGCTCAGGCTGGCCTCAAACTCCTGGCCTCAAGTGATCCACCTGCCTTGGCCTCCCAAAGTGCTGGGATTACAGGTGTGAGCCACCATGCCTAGCCAAAAGTTAACATTTTAAAAAATAGCTGAATGAGGCAAAAATTGAAAAAGAATTTACCAGGACTATTTATTTCATTGTCTTCCAGGATGCACTGTTACTGTTGGGTAGTTTGCCATCAGTCTAATCAGCATTCCTTTGAGGGGGGTAATCCGTCTTTTATGTCTTGGTTACTTTTGAGACCCAGTCTCACTCTGTCGCCCAGGCTGGAGTGGAGTGGCGCAATCTCGGGTCACTGCTGCCACCACAACCTCCACCTCCTGGGTTCAGGTGATTCTCCTGCCTCAGCCTCCCAAGTAGCTGGGACTACAGGCGTGCACCAACAAGCTCAACTAATTTTTGTATTTTTTTTTTTTTTTTTTTTTTTGAGACGGAGTCTCGCTCTGTCGCCCAGGCTGGAGTGCAGTGGCGCGATCTCTGCTCACTGCAAGCTCCGCCTCCCGGGTTCACGCCATTCTCCTGCCTCAGCCTCCTGAGTAGCTGGAACTACAGGCGCCCGCCACTACGCCCAGCTAATTTTTTGTATTTTTAGTAGAAACGGGGTTTCACCGCATTAGCCAGGATGAATTTTTGTATTTTTAGTAGCATTGGTTTTTTTTTTTTACGGAGTCTTAGTCTGTCACGCCAGGCTGGAGTGCAGTGGTGCAATCTTGACTTACTGCAACCTCCGCCTCCCAGGTTCAAGCGATTCCCCTGCCTCAGCCTCCCGAGTAGCTGGGACTACAGGCACGTGCCACCATGTCTGGTTGAGATGGGGTTTCACCATGTTAGCCAGGCTGGTCTCAAACTCCTGACCTCAGGTGATCCGCCTGCCTCAGCCTCCCGAAGTGTTGGGATTACAGGCGTGAGCCACCATGCCCAGCCAGTCTGGGTTTTTTTTTTTTTTTTTTTTTTTGAGATGGAGTCTCACTCTGTCGTCAGGCTGGAGTGCAATGGCGTGATCTTGGCTCACTGCAATCTCCGCCTCCTGGCTTCAAGTGATTTTCCTGCCTCAGCCTCCCAAGTAGCTGGGACTACAGGTGCATGCCACCATGCCCAACTAATTTTTGTATTTTTAGTAGAGACAGGGTTTCACCACATTGGCCAGGATGGTCTCGATCTCCTGACCTCATGATCCGCCCTCCTTGGCCTCCCAAAGTGCTGGGATGACCAGTGTGAGCCACCATGTCTGCCCTCTCCAACTCTGTCTGCCTCCTCTGGAACAGCTATTAAACATACGCTGGACATCCTCATCTGATCCCACACTGATGTCCAATGCCTGCCACCTTGATCTTTCTAAGCAGCATTTCAGATGACTTCCTCGCATCTACCTCTGTTTGCTAATCATGTCCTTGATTATTTAAAACAGCCACTGCATTCTTAATTTCAATGACTACAGTTTTCACTTTTAGAAATTCTATTTTGTTTTTGTCAAAGGTGCCTGCTTGTGTTTTTATTAACAGTTTCTTGGCCAGGCGCGCTGGCTCACGCCTGTAATCCCAGCACTTTGGGAGGCCGAGGAGGGCGGGTCATGAGGTCAAGAGTTCGAGACCAGTCTGGCCAACCTGGTGAAACCCTGTCTCTACTAAAAATACAAAAATTAGCCAAGCATGGTGGTGGGAGCCTATAATCCCAGGTACTCGGGAGGCTGAGGCAGGAGAATCACTTGAAACTGGAAGGCGGATGTTGCAGTGAGCCGAGATGGCGCCACTGCACTCCAGCCTGGGCAACAAGAGCGAAACTCTGTTAAAAAAAGGGCTGGGCGTGGTGGTGTGCACCTGTAGTTGCAGCTACCCGGGAGGCTGAGGCAGGAGAATCTCTTGAATCTGGGAGGCAGAGGTTGCACTGAGCCGAGATTGCGTCACTGCACTCCAGCCTGGCGACAAAGGGAGACTCCGTCTCAAACAAACAAAAAAAGACTTTATGCAAAGCTTTCAGAGCCAACTTCCCTTTCCTTGGGAGGGCCCAACAGCTTTGTCTTCTGTCCTATTTGGGTACTAAAACCCAAGCCTGTTCCTGGCTCTGATAATCCTTCTACTCCACCCTCTTCTTTGTGTAATACTGCCAAGGGGCTACACCAAAAGATATGGAAAATAAAACTGACCAGATAGGTCTCTGGCTATTTTTATCTCTAATTACTGTGGCAACTCTGGGGAGACCCCAGTTGCCTGGAGAGGTCTACCGTGTTCACCACAAACCGTGAAGAATTTAGCTGTTTAATTTTTTACTTTTCCTAGAAAATGTGATTTTTAACACGGCTCAAAACTGTTTCCATGATGGAGTTTCACGTTTCAGACACAGCAAGCATGGAGGGAGATTTCTGAGGGCCATGGACTCTTGTCATGAAATCACACCACACACATAAATAGTGGTCTACACCACCAACACATAAGCAAAGTCCTGGTTTCAAACTATTAGGATTTGGAATAATATGCCATATTTTTGCAAACATATAATTAAACATTAACTTTGTTTCAAAGATTTAGTTCTAATCCTTCTGGTGAATGAAAGTACTTAAGAGTAGAAGCCATAAAATAACAAAATAACATAGGGTCAGCTTGGGCAACATAGTGAGACCCTGTCTCTACAAAAAAATTAAAAGTTAGCCAGACATGGTGGTCCCAGCTACTTGGGAGGCTGAGGTGGGAGGATCACTTGAGCCCCAGAGATTGAGGCTGCAGTGAGCTATGATCACGCCACTGCCCTCCAGCCTGGATGATGGATGGAATCCCTGTCTCAGAAAAACACACAAAAACACCCCCACAGGGGATGACCATTTATGGCCTGAGATTATTCTATAAACCATAATATATGGAGATTTGAGCTCAGGAGTAGTCACCTAATATATCTTTGACTTGTGAAAAATGCCCCACCTCTTTCCATAGCTTCAGAAAGGAGGTTGCCAATTATTTTCCATTTGCCCTTCCCAGATCCATTCTCTGACCCACCCTGTGGCCCAGGAAGCTGACCCTAAGGGCTGCACTGTCTTGTCTTTCCTGCCCTCTGGCTGCCAACTGAGTTTGTCATTGGGGAACAAAAGCAGGAGATTTAAGGGGAGAAGGAGGGTGCAGCTGGGGTATTTATTCCATTTTCTCCTCATCCCACGGCAGGGCCTACAGCCACAATTCTATCAAGTGACCCCCTCCTCCATGACTATAGCTCTTACCTGGTTCTGGTAAGAGGGCCCCCCTCTGTCCCTTTAGGTTCACAGGGAGTAACAGCTTTTTTTTTTTTTTTTTTTTTTGAGATAGAGTCTTGCTCTGTCGCCCAGGCTGGAGTGCAGTGACGCAATCTCGGCTCACTGCAAGCTCCGCCTCCCGGGTTCACGCCATTCTCCTGCCTCAGCCTCTCCGAGTAGCTGGGACTACAGGCGCCCACCACCACGCCCGGCTAATTTTTTGTATTTTTAGTAGAGACGGGGTTTCACCGTGGTCTCGATCTCCTGACCTCGTGTTCCGCCCGCCTCGGCCTCCCAAAGTGCTGGGATTACAAGCGTGAGCCACCGCGCCCGGCCTTCGGGAGTAACAGCTTTTCACTGTTGTCTGATGCAACACTATTCCTTATTGGTTCATTTGAAGTGTCTACACCTCTGTTAACAGTTTCTTTTTTAAACCCACTTCAATTGACTCTTTAAAAAAAATTACTTGTAATACCCAGACTTCAAAGAGAAACTGATCCTTTAAGAGTGATCCATTCCCATGCTAGGGCCCAGGCTAAGACAGCCTTACTTGGGGGAGGAAAGGGAACTATTTCCACCCTGTCAGCCCAACCAATCAAGTCAATCTATGAAATCACCTCACAACCAAGAATTACTAATTATTCTGCTTCTCCAACCACAGAGGCCTGGGGCACTAAATAGGAGTCTAATGGGGGTCCTCACCTCGGACCTTTCTCGGATCTTGAGCGAACTCCTGCTCCTCACCAGACTCTTGGATGTACAGGGGCCCCCAAGACTCGTATTTGTGACTGGTCTCCAAGGGCTGTGGCTGCACGCTGCTCGGGTATTCCTTTGCAGTTCCCGAGGAGGATATCTTCTCCCACACCGGTTTCTGTTCATTTGGAGAAGCTGACACCTAGAGACAATCAGGAATGGCTGGGTTTGTGCATGGCTCACTTTAAGACCAAGAATGAAAATCCCAGGAGAGCTATATAGAACCTCTAGGAAAGAGAAAAGGAAAACACCCATCCCATTACATTCCCAAGGCTAAAAGTTAGTCTAGGATGATAGAGAAAAATAGGAGGAAACAAGGTCTAATTCAGCAGAAATTCCCATTCAGCGAATCTAACTGTATGGACAAACCCTTGTTCCTGCCTAGAATGTTACACTCCCAATCTCCTAGAATAACAAAGGTCTCCCCTGCCTACCTGGTGTCCTGGCTCATCCAGTTCCCGCTCCAGATCTTCGAGGAGAGTGACAGCCTCTTCAGCGCTCTCCGGGCAATGCTCCTGCACCCAGGCCTGGAGCTCCTGGGGCAGGATGGTCAGGAACTGCTCCAGCACCAGTAGCTCCAGGATCTGCTCCTTGGTGTGGATCTCGGGCCTCAGCCACTCACAGCAGAGCACCCGGAGTTGGCTCAGGGCCTCTCGAGGTCCAGGGGTATCATGGTACCCAAACTGCCTGAAGCGCTGGCGGAACATCTCCAGGCTAGGAAGGTACTTGCCTTTCTCTTCTTTCTCCTCGACTTTTACCATCAGAGGCCCCACCTGCTCCTGTGGAGGCCTAGGGCCCAGAGCTGGGGCCATGCCTAGTACCTTGGTCATCATATAAACTCCAGAAACAGCCTCACTAAAGATGGGACTCTGTTGGGGCAGGAATATTGGTTCCTTTGGGTTTCCAGTTCTTTAGGGCCACACGTTAAACCTAAGAAAATACAGTTACCAAAAAATAATCAAACTGAAAAGTGTTTTTGGGTCTTTACAGCCATACCTTTAGCACAAGAAATTGTGGAAATTATGTCCACCATAAAACTACCATATAAAAACAACTGCTCAAAATCTTTCTGGAATGAGCTGGGTACAGTGGCTCATGCCTGTAATTCCTGCACTTTGGGAGGCCGAGATGGGTGGATCACCTGAGGTCAGGAGTTTGAGACCAGCCTGGCCAACATGGTGAAACCCTCTCTCTACTAAAAATACAAAATTAGCAAGGTGTGGTGGTGGACGCCTGTAATCCCAGCTACTTGGGAGGCTGAGGCAGGAGAATTGCTTGAACCCAGGAGGCAGAGGATACAATGAGCCAAGTCTGCACCACTGCATTCCAGCCTGGGCAACAGAGCGAGATTCCATCTCTAAAAAAAAAAATCTTTCTGCAATCAGCTCAGGATATCCTACTTTGACTTCAGTGGTCTCCACTTTCCTAAAAAGTGCAATGTGGCACAATTTTAAAATTAACTTTGCTCGAAAACTAGTTCAGAATCTCACCACTATAGATATTATAGTTTCTGAGATTTTATCAAGCTATCTACTGGCTAGATGCCATCTGTTTAAACCTAAGACATTTAGCTTGAGCAATGAAAATTCACTAGTCAAGGCCAGGCATGGTGGCTCACGTCTGTAATCCCAGCACTTTGGGAGGTGCTGAGGTGGGAGGATCACGAGGTCAGGAGATTGAGACCATCCTGGCTAACACGGTGAAACCCCATCTCTACTAAAAATACAAAAAATTAGCCGGGTGTGGTGGCGGGCACCTGTAGTCCCAGCCACTCGGGAGGCTGAGGCAGGAGAATGGCGTGAACCCGGGAGGCGGAGCTTGCAGTGAGCCGAGATCGCGCCACTGCACTCCAGCCTGGGCGACAGAGTGAGACTCTGTCTCAAAAAAAAAAAAAGGAAAATTCACTAGTCAAATGACTGGGCCTGTCAGTATGACCTGAGTCATGCTCAAAGGGTGTAATTAACTAGTACATTAAAAATAACTGAGGTCGGGTGCAGTGGCTCATGCCTGTAATCCCAGCACTCTGGGAGTCCGAGGCAGGCCTGGACTCGAGACCAGCCTGGCCAACATGGTAAAATCCTGTCTCTACTAAAAATACAAAAATTAGCCAGGCATGGTGGCACGCACCTGTAATCTCAGCTATTTGGGAGGCTGAGGCACACAAGAATCACCTGAACATGGGAGGCAGAGGTTGCAATGAGCCGAGATCACGCCACTGCACTCCAGCCTGGGTGACAGAGCAAGACTCTCTCTCAAAAAATAAAAACAAAACAAACTGAAGTGCCAGGTGCAGTGGCTCACATCTGTAATCCCAGCACTTTGAGAGGCCGAGGTGGGCGGATCACTTGAGGTCAGGAGTTCGAGACCAGCCTGGCCAACATGGTGAAACCCTGTCTCCACAAAAAATACGAAGATTAGCCAGGTGTGGTGGCACGCACCTGTGGTCCCAGCTACTTGGGAAGCTGAGGTGGAAGGATCACTTAAGCTCAGGAGGTCGAGGTTGCAGTGACCTGCAGTTGTGACTGCACTACTGAACTCCAGCCTGGGTGACACAGCAAGACCCTGCCTCAAAAAACAAAAAGAAAATCAAAATCAAAAAAACAAAACAAACAAACCACCCCAAAACAACCAATTAAGCTAATTTCAAACACATGACAATCTCCATAGATCTGGCTTGACGGCACTTAAAAAATATTAAAAGTCGGCCGGGCACGGTGGCTCACGCCTGTAATCCCAGCACTTTGGGAGGCTGAGGCAGGCGGATCACGAGGTCAGGAGATTGAGACCATCCTGGCTAACACGGTGAAACCCCGTCTCTACTAAAAATACAAAAAAAAAAAATTAGCTGGGCTCAGTGGTGGGTGCCTGTAGTCCCAGCTACTCGAGAGGCTGAGGCAGGAGAATGGCGTGAACCTGGGAGGCGGAGCTGGCAGTGAGCCGAGATCACACCACTGCACTCTAGCCTGGACGACAGAGTGAGACTCCGTCTCAAAAAAAAAAAAAAAAAAAGAAAAAAAATTAAAAGTCATACATTTATACACAGCACACATAGACCAAAACTTAACAGTGATATTGGTAGGTCATGGAATTATAGATGATTTCCACGTTTTCATTCTTTGTTGGATTTCCAAATTTTGTTTCTTAAAGAATGAGAAAATTGTCAGGCATGGTGGCTCACGGCTATAATCCCAGCACTTTGGGAGACTGAGGTCGGCGGATCACCTGAGGTCAGGAGTTCAAGACTAGCCTGGCCAACATAGTGAAACCCTATCTCTAAAATACAAAAATTGGGCGGATGTGGTGTTGCACACCTGTAATCCCAGCTTCTTAGGAGGCTGAGGCAGGAGAATAGCTTTAACCCGGGAGGGGAAGGATGCAGTGAGCCAAGATTGCACCACTGCACTCCAGCCTGGGCGACAGATCAAGACTCAGTCTCAAAAAAAAAAAAAAAAAAAAAACAGAGAGAGAGAGATCGTAAGTAGTTTTCTGACAAACAAAATGGACTTTAGTGCTAACATTCTGTAAACACGGTTCATAGTTATGAAATTAAGGCTTTGATTAGTCTTAAAAAACAAAAAAAAGAAACTAATGTTGGTGGAGTGTTTAGCAGTGGAATTAAGACATCAGGAAGCAACCCAAAGCATTAAAAGGGAAACTGTAAGGCACGGAAAAAAATGCATACAGAATTATTTTCCAAAATGTGTTCAAAAGCACTATAACTAAGGTGGGGCATGGTGACTCACGCCTGTAATCCCAGCACTTTGGGAGACCGAGGCAGGTGGATCACCTGAGGTCAGGAGTTCAAGACTAACCTGACCAACATGGCGAAACCCCGTCTCTACTAAAAATACAAAAATTAGCCGGGCGTGGTGGCAGGTGCCCGTGATCCCAGCTATATGGGAGGCTGAGACATGAGAATAGCTTGAACCTGGGAGGCAGAGGTTGCAGTGAGCCAAGATTGTGCCACTGCACTCCAGCCTGGGCAACACAGTGAGACTCCGTTGCAAAAAAAAAAAAAAAAAAAACCACTATAACCAATAATTTGAATAAAGGATTCTTTGGCCAAATAAGTCTGTATGTACCCAGTACATACCACAGGAGTGCCCGAGTACTACTTAAATATTGAGTCAGGGGAGATGCAACATCATCTCACCTCCTAAAACAAAGGCCCGAGCACCAAAGACTAAAATAAACAAGAAATAACGAGGTAGCTGCGCTAGAGAGCTTTCTTTACAATATTTAAAACAAGTGGCCGGGTGTGGTGGCTAACGGCCGTAATCCCAGCACTTCTGGAGGCCAAGGCAGGTGGATCACTTGAGGCCAGGAGTTGAGACCAGCCTGGCCAACATGGTGAACTGGGGCCATCCATGCCTAGTATCTTGGTCATCGTATAAACTCCAGAAATAGCCTCACTAAAGATGGGACTCTGTGGGGCAGGAATATTGGTTCCTTTCGGTTTCTGGTTCTTTAGGGCCACATGTTAAGCCTAAAAAAGTATAGTTGCCATAAAATTACAAGTTACTGTCTCTACTAAAAATACAAAAATGAGCTGGGAGTGGTGGCAGGCACCTGTAATCCCAGCTACTTGGGAGGCTGAGGCAGGGAATCACTTGAACCTGGGAGGTGGAGGTTGTAGTGAGCCAAGATCGTGTCACTACACTCCAGCCTGGGTAACAGAGTGAGACTCTGTTGCAAAAAAACAAACAAACAAACAAAACCCAAATATATATGTATAAAAGAGACCTCCTCAGTGGTAGATTAACTTTACATAACTGTTAGAGAATTTCATACTCTATCCAGAGGAGGGCACCCTAAGACCAGGAAAGAAACCAGTGTTTGGGCTGCTCAGCTTCTGTGATCTGGCCTGGGAAACATGGCAAGTCACCAGGGAGTCATGCAGCACCTGCTGGCATCACACAGGGAGCATCATGTAGTAACATAACATTCATGTGGGACACACTCTGAGAATTCGGTGAATCCAAATTCACAGATGCCACTGGATCACATGATTGCCTCTGCAAATTACAGAAAAGTTTCCTTGGATGTTGCTGCTAGGCAGTTGGCTGGGTAAGCTCATTAGCTAAGCGATTTATTCTAGGCACATCAGTTTTGTTTTTTGGTTTTTTTTTGAGATGGAGTCTCACTCCGTTGCCCAGGCTGGAGTGCAGTGCCATAATCTTGGCTCACTGCAACCTCTGCCTCCCCAGTTCAAGTGATTCTCATGCCTCAGCCTCCTGAGTAGGTGGGATTACAGGTGTGTGCCACCATGCCTGGCTAATTTTTATATTTTTAGTAGAGATGGGGCTTCACCATGTTCGCCAGGCTGGTCTTGCTCAAGTGATCCACCCACCTTGGCCTCCCAAAGTGCTGGGATTACAGGCATAAGCCACCACGCCCGGTGGCACATCAATTTTGCGGTGCACACAACTCAAATGTACAACGCATGAAGACTACAAACGAGTAGAGGGCTGGGTGCCCTTCCTCCTTCCTGCACTCACTCTCCTTGGTGATTTCACAAGTTGCATGGTTTTAATTACCATCTAAGTATACTCACAACTGCCCAAACTGTACCTCCAACTTAGACCTCCCTGCTGACCTCCAGACTCATACGACCAACTACCCACTTGCCATTACCACGTGGATGTCCAGTAAGACATCTCAAGCTTAACAGGTCCAAAATGGAATTCCCATCTCTCCCTCAAAAGCTGTTCATCTCAGCTAATGGCAACTCTCACTGTTCTTCTTACTTGGACCGAAAAACCTGGGGTCATCCCCTGACTCCTCTTTCATATTTTTTTTAATTTAATTTTTTTATTTTTTAGAGACAGTGTCTTAGTCTGTTGTCTAGACTGGAGTGCAGTGGCGCAATCACAGCTCACAGAAGCCTCGAACTCCTAGTCTCAAGCCATCTTCTTGCCTTGGTCTCTCAAAGTTCTGGGGTTACAGGCGTGAACCACTTCGCTGGGTCTTTATTTTATTGTTTTTAAATTACAGAGGCAGGGTCTCGCTTTGTTGCCCAGGCTGGCGTGTAGTGGTGCCATGATAGCTCACTGCAGCCCTGAACTCTTGGCCTCAAGCCATCCTCTCACCTCAGCCTCCAAAGTAGCCAGGACTACAGGTGTGCGTCACCACATCTGGCTAATTAAAAAAAATTTATTTATTTATTTTTGTAGAAACGAAGTCTTGCTTTGTTGCCCAGGCTGAGGCATAACTTGAGCTCAGGAGTTCCGGGCTGCAGAGTTGTGGCTGTACCACTGTGCTCCAGCCTAGGTGACAAAGGAAAACCCTGTCTCTTAAAAAATAAAGAAGCATGCAGCTAGAAATCAGACGCTTCATTACTAACTCACATTGTCTACAATCACAGTGACTTTTTAAAAGCTATCTAGACTGTTTATCTCAAGAAGTCCATCAAGCAAAAGTTCATGGTCTATCATAAACAGAAGGCCCTTGTTCTGTGTCCATTTTCCCTCCTCCTTTATGCCAATCTCCCAAAGCTTATATGCCCTTATGAAAGCACCCCAAGTCCATTCTGTAACAAGATGAGGCATAAAAAAATCAAATTACCATAGATTCTAAAAGTAGAACAGCACTTACCAACTTGTGCTAAAATGCTTCACACTCAGTCCATACCTGAAAATCCCTAGGGGTCCCGGTGCGGTGGCTCACGCCTGTAATCCCAGCACTTTGGGAGGCCGAGGCGGGTGGATCACGAGGTCAGGAGATCGAGACCATTCTGGCTAACACGGTGAAACCCCGTCTCTACTAAAAAATACAAAAAATTAGCCAGGCGTTGTAGCAGGCGCCTGTAGTCCCAGCTACTTGGGAGGCTGAGGCAGGAGAATGGCTAGAACCCAGGTGGCGGAGCTTGCAGTGAGCAGAGAACGCGCCACTGCATTCCAACCTGGGTGACAGAGCAAGACTCCATCTCAAAAAAAAAAAAAAAAAAATCCTTAGGCAGCCAAATTACATAATTCTTGAGCCATAGAATTACACTAATTGTTACAAGTTCTTTTTTTTTTTTTTTTGAGACGGAGTTTCACTCGTTGCCCAGGCTGGAGTGCAATGGCGCGATCTCGGCTCACCGCAACCTCCGCCTCCCAGGTTCAAGCGATTCTCCTGCCTCAGCCTCCCTAGTAGCTGGGATTACAGGCATGTGCCACCACACCCGCCTAATTTTGTATTTTTAGTAGAGACGGGGTTTCTCCATGTTGGTCAGGTTGGTCTCGAACTCCCGACCTCAGGTGATCCACTCGCCTCGGCCTCCCAAAGTGCTGGGATTACAGGCATGAGCCACCGTGCCCGGCCACACAAATTCTTTAACCTGAATCAAATTCCGCATCATTTCAGAAATCCTAGGTTAGTCCAAGACCAATGCTCACTTTCTCCATAGCAGCCTTCAACACTTGAAAACAATTGTCTTGCCTCTTGACTCTTTTCCTCTCCACAGCTCAACTGTTCCTTAGATTTCTTTTTTTTTTTTTTTGAGACGGAGTCTCGCTCTGTCGCTCAGGCTGGAGTGCAGTGGCGCAATCTCGGCTCACTGCAAGCTCCGCCTCCCGGGTTCATGCCATTCTCCTGCCTCAGCCTCTCCAAGTAGCTGGGACTACAGGCGCCCGCCACCACGCCCGGCTAATTTTTTGTATTCTTAGTAGAGACGGGGTTTCACCGTGGTCTCGATCTCCTGACCTCGTGATCCGCCCGCCTCGGCCTCCCAAAGTGCTAGGATTACAAGCGTGAGCCACCGCGCCCGGCCTGTTCCTTAGATTTCTTGGGTTTCCAAGTACCTCACCCATCAAATCGACTTTTTTTTTTTTTTTTTTTTGAGACGTAGTGTCGCTCTGTCGCCCAGGCTGGAGTGCAGTGGCATGATCTCGGCTCACTGCAACCTCCGCCTGCTGGGTTCAAGCGATTCTCCTGCCTCAGCCTCCCGAGTAGCTGGAATTACAGGCGCGAGCCACCACACCCAGCTAATTTTTGTATTTTTAGTGGGGACAGGGTTTGGCCAGGCTGGTCTCGAACTCCTGACCTCAAATGATCCGCCCGCCTCGGCCTCCCAAAGTGCTGTGATTACAGGCGTGAGCCACCGCGCCTGGCCCAAATCAACTTTGTCTTGACATTCTTATTTATACATGGTTCTTTAAGAATGTTTTTCTAAACCTGAGCAGATCCCTATTCTGTGTGTGCGTTCTAGCCCGAACAAAGCCCGAGGGAACTATTTCTTCCCTTGGATTGGATTCTACCCAAGACTTCTAATGAGGTTCGGCTTCCCACAGGTTTCCAACCCCTTGGGCGTATTCCCATCAATGAGCCTTGCGTTCGGACCTCCAGTTCAGAAACAGAAAAAAGGCGGCCACGGTCAGACTGATAGACGGCTTGGCTTGGGGAGCGCACACACACAAAAAAACTATTCTGGAACGCGAAAGAACTTCCAGAACATCTGTTCTTCCAGCTTTCATTTGTTAAAGCACCAAGTGGAAGAAAAGGCTTTCCAGGGACCCAGCGCCTCCACCAGCTGGGGCTGGGCGGGGACGGGGAGCTCCTCCCCACAGCCCTGCTAGGACCGGTCTAGGTGGGGTCCTCGGAAGCCACAGCTGCTAAACCCACTCCTCCCTCCCCAAACCATTCAGCCAAGGCTCCCTTTCCTGTCCGCCTCGCTAAACCGCGACCAGCAGGCTCACCGTGAATCAGAGCCGCTCCGGGTACCGGGAGACCGCACCGCGCACCTCGGGAACGCGCACCCGGAAGTGCGTCATAGCCCCGCCCCCGCGGAAAAGTCGTGCGGGGCCGTAGCGGCCCCTCTAGAAATTCGGGAGGTCCTCTCTGTCTCTGGCCCTTGAGACATCGGGGAGGAGCTGAGTCGACCCCGAAAATAAAAAGCCAGGGACTCTTTCTGTTTTTACCAAAGACGGTCAGACCAGATGAAGTCTTCGGCGGTTCTCCCACCCAACCCCGACGCCCTGCGACAGGGAGGGCATGGGCTGAGGCAGCCACCTCGGTCCCCCTCGTGGACTTCAGAGCCCAAGGTCCCTGAGTACCCTTGGGACAAGCACAGAGTTCCTTGTCCATAAACCTGGATTGAGGTCACTGGGTACCCTTGGGCCCAGCTCCTCGGTCCAGGTTTATGGACATGGAATGCCGTGCTTGGCCCGTGAAGCCAGAGATTGAGTTAATACTTCGTTGATGAAAACAGTCAAACTGTAAAATATTTGAAGACATTTATTTTGAGCCAAATATGAGTGACCAATGGCCCGAGGCACAGCCTCAAGAGGTCCTAAGAACATGTACCTATGATGGTCGGGCTACAGCTTGGGTTTATACAATTTAGGGAGACATAAGACACCAATCAATACATGTAAGATGAACATTGGTTCCGTGGGAAAGGCAGGACAATTCCAAGCGGGGATGTTCCAAGTCATAGGTGAACTCAAGGATTTTCTAATGGGCAACTGGCTGAAAGTTATTGTCTAAAGACCTATAATCAATAGAAAGGAATGTCTGGGTTGACTAAGGCAGGGGTCCCCAACCCTTGGGGCACAGACAGATACGAGTCCATGGCCTGTTAGGAACTGGGCGGTACTGCAGGAGGTGAGCTGCAGGAGCAAAGCTTCACCTGTATCTACAGCCACTCCCCATTGCTCTAATTACCGCCTGAGCTCCGCCTCCTATCAGATCAGCCATAGCATTAGATTCTCACAGGAGCACAAACCCTATTGTGGACAGTGCGTGCGAGGGATCTAAGTTGTGCACTCTTTATGAGAATCTAATACCTGATGATCTGTCGCTGTCTCCCATAATTCCCCAATGGGACCCTCTAATTACAGGAAAACAAACTCGGCTCCCACTAATTCTATGTTATGATGAGTTGTATAATTATTTCACTACATATTACAATGTAATAATAATAGAAATAAAGTGCACAATAAATGTAATGTGCTTGAATCATCCTGAAACCACGAAACCATCCATCCCCCTCCTGCCATCTGTGGAAAAAATTGTCTTCCACAAAACGGGTTCCTGGTTCCAAAAAGGGTTGGGGACCGCTGAACTAAGGGGTTGTGGAGACCAGGGTTCCCATTATGCAGATGGAGCCTCCAGGCAGCAGGCTTCAGAAAGAACAGACTGCAAATATTTCTTATCAGACTTTAAAAAGTGCCAGATGCCCAGTTGATTCTCTCCTGGATCAGGAAAAAGGCCTGGAAAGGGAAGGGGATTCTCTACCAAGTGTAGATTTTCCCCACAAGAGACAGCTTTGTAGGGTTATTTCAAGATATGGCAAAAAAACATATTTGGGGTGGAAATATTTTCGTTTCCTTCTTTATCTGACATGTGATGTTACGCCAGAGCCTGGTTGGAAAGTCAGCCAGGTTATATAAGGTTAAATAAAACCCATCTGATGAGGCTTTATGGTTTGAAGGGGGCAACTCTCCAGGCCTCTTAGATAGGAATTTGGGCAAAAGAAGAAAACAGTCAGAGTTTAGTCCTCAACTTTGCAGACCAGGGTCACGGTGACATCAATCAGAAGTAGCCTTGCCCTTCTGTGGGTCCTAAACTTCCTGAGCAGAAGACCTAGGGGCTGAACTCCTTCCAATGCTGCATGACTTGTTGAAGATGTCTTTGCCTGCCTTTTCCTCCTGCTGCTCCGGCTCGGCTGCAGGTTTCCGGACTGAAGATTCTGTATTTTCAACCTCAGTACTACTCCGTCTGGCCCCCTGTGAGTTTGCTTTTGTCTGGTCCTGCAAAACTCACATGTGTTAAGGAACACCAATATGGCTGCCTGCATGTGGAATTCCCTGTCCAAATGAGTCATGAATTCATACTCAATATCATTTTTCCCTGATGTTTTCCAGGATAATTTAAAATTTTTTTATGTTTAAAGACATGCAAAATTAGAGAAAATGAGCCTCCATGTGCATTCTTTTGTTTCTTTCTTTTTTTTTTTTTTTTGAGATGGAGTCTTACTCTGTCACCAGGCTGGAGTGCAGTGGCGCAATCTTGGCTCACTGCAACCTCCGCCTCCTGGGTTCAAGCAATTCCTCTGCCTCAGCCTCCCGAGTAGCTGGGACTACAGGCGCGTGCCACCACGCCCGGCTAATTTTTTATTTTTTTTGTATTTTAGTAGAGATGGGGTTTCACCACATTGGCCAGGATGGTCTTGATCTCCTGACCTCATGATCTGCCCATCTCAGCCTCCCAAAGTGCTGGGATTACAGGTGTGAGCCACCATGCCCGGCTGTTTCTTTACTTCTCTAATAAACTTGCTTTCTCTTAAAAAAAAATGAGTCTTGGCAGGGCACAGTGGCTCACGCCTGTAATACCAGCACTTTAGGAGGCTGAGACAGGCGGATCACGAGGTCAAGAGATCAAGACCATCCTGGCCAACATGGTGAAACTCTGTCTCTATTAAAAATACAAAAATTAGCTGGGTGTGGTGGCGCATGCCTGTAATCCCAGCTACTCGGGTGGCTGAGGCAGGACAATTGCTTGAACCCGGGAGGCAGACATTGCAGTGAGCTGAGATTGCACCACTGCACTCCAGCCTGGTGACAGAGTGAGACTCTGTCTCACACACACACACAAAAAAAGCCTCCATATACACTGGCCAGCTTTAACAATTATCACATGGTTAGTCCTTTTAATTCATTCCCCCATGGTCTCGAACTCATGACCTCAAGTGATCCGCCTGCCTCAGCCTCCCAAAGTGCTGGGAGCCACCGTGAGCCACTGTGCCTGGCCCCCAAATCTCCATTTTATAGACTAGGAAACAGGCTCAGAAAAGTCACTTTTCCAATATCACACAACTGATACGTGGGAGCATCAGGAGTGAAACTTGGCCCCCTTTCTCCAAAGCCTGTGCTCTACTGCCTCTCAGTTAGACGGGGAAGAAAGAGATGGGAAATGGAAACAGGATCACCAGGACAGAGGGAAGAACCGGGAAACCTGCACACATTCCAAGAGCCACACCTGTGTCGATGCTTTGGCAGGGCTCCATCCAGCCTCTTGGTCAACGGGTCTTTGTCTACTTATGAAACCATTAAGTGGTTATGCTGGGGCTTGAAGAAAATCCATCTATTTCCAAACCCATTCTCCTTTCCAGGGCTGAGGTGCTCCTCAAGCAAAGGGGCTTAGAGCTGCTGTAAAACATTAATGTCAAAAGAGACCTTAAGGACAATCTGGTTAAACTCTTGTTCTTGTTTTCAGTTGAAGAAACCAGTGCCTGAAGAAGTCGGATCCAAGGTACACTAGTTAGCTAATTAGTATCAAAGCTGAGAGCACAAGCCAGATTCTCCAATCCTGTGTGTTTGCTGTGTCTCAAGAGATTTTTTATTTTTATTTATTTATTTGCGGTAGGGCCTCACTCTGTTGCCCAGGCTGGAGTGCAGTGGTGTGATCATAGCTCACTGCAGCCTCCAACTCCTGAACTCAAGTGATCCTCCCACCTCAGCCTCCCAAGTAGGCACATGCTACCATACCTGGCTAGTTTTTAAAACAATTATTTGCAGGGGTTTTACCATGTTGCCCAGGCTGGTAGAGAACTCCTGGGCTCAAGCAATCCTGCTGCCTCAGCCTCCCGAGTAGCTGGGACCACAAAAGAAAAATAATTCCCATGCATGCCACCATGGTGGACTATTATTATTATTTTTTTTTTGTGAGACTGAGCCTTGCTTTGTCGCCAGGCTGGAGTGCAGTGGTGCCACCTCGGCTCACTGCAACCTCCAACTCCCTGGTTGAAGCAATTCTCCTGCCTCAGCCTCCCAAGTTGCTGGGATTGCAGGCACACGCAACCACACCTAGCTTTTTGTATTTTTAGTAGAGATGGGGTTTCACCATGTTGGGCAGGATGGTCTCAATCTCCTGACCTCAGGATCTGCCCACCTCCGCCTCCCAAAGTTCTGGGATTACAGGCGTGAGCCACTGCACCTGCACCGCACCTATTTTTTGAAAAAATGTTTCATAGGGGTTTCGCCATGTTGCCCAGGCTAGTTGAGAATTCCTGTGCTCAAGCAATCCTCCTGCCTCAGCCTCCCAAGTAGCTGGGATCAGATGCACACCACCATGCCTGGGAGATTATTGGCTTGACAAAAGAAAAATAATTCCAGTGCCCTTTGCAGCGGAAATCCAGGAGAGGAAAAGATTCCAGCATTTAGTGTTGTCTCTAGCACCTTCCTTCCATTTCCAGTAAGGTGTTCATGGTTCTCTCTAAAAAGGTGCATTTCTGGATCTTCCTCGCTCATTCTCATCACCACCTATTTTGGCTGCCATCAGCTGGCCAGTAGAGGGTAACCAAACCTTGACTTCCCTTAGAGCAGGCTGGGCAAGCCTCTGGCCCATGACAACTCTGAACATGTCCTTTTTCTTCCGGGAAGCAGAGGACATGTGCAGCATGTTGGAAAGCTGCAAAGACATTTGCTAAAGAAATTGAAAGGGCCGGGCGCGGTGGCTCACGCTTGTAATCCTAGCACTTTGGGAGGCCGAGGCGGGCGGATCACGAGGTCAGGAGATCGAGACCACGTTGAAACCCCATCTCTACTAAAAATACAAAAAATTAGCCGGGCGTGGTGGCGGGCGCCTGTAGTCCCAGCTACTTGGAGAGGCTGAGGCAGGAGAATGGCGTGAACCCAGGAGGCGGAGCTTGCAGTGAGCCGAGATCGCGCCACTGCACTCCAGCCTGGGTGACAGAGCAAGACTCCGTCTCAAAAAAAAAAAAAAAGAAAGAAAGAAATTGAAAGGAAAAGAGAATGAAAGTAGAATGGTGGAGTTAAACTTCATAAAAAAAATTATTCAGTGCTACTTTTTTTTTTTTGAGATAGAGTCTCGTGCTATCACCCAGGCTGGAGTGCAGTGGCGCGATCTCAGCTCACTGCAAGCACCACCTCCTGGGTTCACGCCATTCTCCTGCCTCAGCCTCCCGAGCAGCTGGGACTACAGGCACCCGCCACCACGCCTGGCTAATTTTTTTTTTTTTTGTATTTTTTTTTAGTAGAGACGGGGTTTCACCGTGTTAGCCAGGATGGTCTCGATCTCCTGACCTCGTGATCTGCCCGCCTCAGCCTCCCAAGGTGCTGGGATTACAGGCGTGAGCCACCATGCCCGGCTCAGTGTTAAAGCATGGTAAGGAAGACTTTATTCAGGACCATCCTAATAAATACAGGAGCCACTGCAGTGGGGTCTTGCAGTGAGGTCTGGCAGTGAGGGGAGAGAGATTGGGCTCAGCTCTCAACACAGCATGGGCAAGTGGCAATTTATAGCCAAGGAGCAGGATGGGGGTCAGTGGATGGAAAATGATCAAGAGGAAACATCAGAGGGAAGGGGTATTCTTGCTGAAGACAGGCCAGGCTGATCAGACATCGCCTGGGGGATGATGGAGGACAAGGAACCTGATCAGATAAATATCAAGAGTAATTAGATATGGGCTGGGAGCGGTGGCTCACGCCTGTCATCCCAGCACTCTGGGAGGCTGAGGCAGGTGGATCACTTGAAGTCAGGAGTTTGAGATCAGCCTGGCCAACATGGCGAAACCTCGTCTCTAAAAAAAATACAAAAATTAGCTGGGTGTGGTGGTGTGCACCTGTAGTTCCAGCTACTCAGGAGGCTGAGTCAGGAGAATCACTTGAACCCAGGAGGTGAGGTTGCAGTGAGCTGAGATCATGCCCTCCAGTTTGGGCAACAGAGAGAGATTGTCTCAAAAAAAAAAAAAAAAGAAAAGAAAAAGAAAAAAGAGTAATTAGATATGGAGGGTGGCAGGTTTTTGCTAAACTAACTTAGCAGGGTTCTTGCTAAAACTGGATTTTAGGCCCTTGCATGGTGGCTCATGATTATAATCCCAGCACTTCGGGAAGTTGAGGTGGGAGGATTGCTTGAGGCCCAGGAATTTGAGACCAGCCTGGGCAACATAGCAAGACCCTGTCTCTGCAAAAAATTTTTAAAAAATCTAGGCATAGTGGTGCATGCCTGTAGTCCCAGCTGAGGCTGAGACAGGAGGATTGCTTGAGTCCAGGAGGTTGAGGCTGCAGTGAGCCATGATCGTGCCACTGCGCTCCCTCCTGAGCAACAGAAAAAGACCTTGTCTTACAAAAATAAAGAAAAATAAAATCCAGTTCTGGGTCGGGCACAGTGGCTCACGCCTGTAATCCCAGCACTTTGGGAGGCCAAGGTGGGAGGATTGCTTGAGGACAGGAGTTCGAGACCAGCCTAGGCAACATAGGAGGACCCCCATCTCTGTAAAAGAAAAAATAATAATTATTTAAAAAAATAGGGCTGGGTGTGGTGGCTCACACCTGTGAGGCCAAGGCAGGCAGATCACTTGAGCCCAAGAGTTCAAGACCAGCTTGGGAAATAGCCAGACTGTCTCTATAAAAAAAAATCCAAAAAAGGCCGGGTGCAGTGGCTCACGCCTGTAATCTCAGCACTTTGGGAGGCCAAGGCGGGCGGATCACCAGGTCAGGAGATCGAGACCATCCTGGCTAACACTATGAAACCCCGTCTCTACTAAAAAATACAAAAAAAGTTAGCCGGGCACAGTGGTGGGCACCTGGAGTCCCAGCTACTCCGGAGGCTGAGGCAGGAGAATGGCGGGAACCTGGGAGGCAGAGCTTGCAGTGAGCCAAGATCGCGCCACTGCACTCCAGCCTGGGAGACAGAGTGAGACTCTGTCTCAAAAAAAAAAAAACAAACCCCAAAAAATTACCTGGGTGTGGTGGGGTGTGTGTGTGTGTGTATGTACATATACATATATACATACATATACATGTATGTATACACACACGTATATGCATGTATATACACATACATGTATATCTGCATGTATATACACATACATGTATATCTGCATGTATATACACATACATGTATATCTGCATGTATATACATGTACATGTATGTATATCTACATGTATGCACATGTATGTATATCTACATGTATGTACATGTATGTATATCTACATACATGTGTATATACATATACGCACATATACATGTGTATCTATACATATATACATACACGTGTATATATAATAAAAATACATATGAGACCTATGACCATCCTAGCAAATGATCAAACCTGAGACTGAGGAGAGGATTGTGGAAGCCCTTGATTTATAGCCGGTCCAAAGCACAGGTGAAAATCCGGCAAGTAAGACTGGCGTCTGAAATGGGAGCAGTCTTGAGGGACTGAGCCCACAATCTGTGGAGTCTGCACTAGTTACAGGTAGTGTCAGAATTGAATTGAATTGTAGGGCACCAGTTGGTGTCCAGAGAATTGGTTGGTGTGTGAAAAAAATCACACATTGTGTCAGAAGTGTGAGTAAAAACAGTTCACAGATGTGTTTGGATGCCTCCAGGACACAACCTCACATCCTCCCAGTTCACCCTTTTTTTTTTTTTGAGAAAGTCTCACTGTGTTGCCCAAGCTGGAGTGGAGTGCACTGCAACCTCCCCATCCTGGGTTCAAGTGATTCTCCTGCCTCAGCCTCCCGAGTAGCTGGGACTCCAGGCGCCCGCCACCACGCCTGGCTAATTTTTGTATTTTTAGTAGAGAGGGGGTTTCACCATGTTGGCCAGGCTGGTCTCAAACTCCTGACCTCAGGTGATCTGCCTGCCTTGGCCTCCCAAAGTGCAGGGATTACAGGCATAAGCCACCACGGCTGGCCATGTCTATCAGTCTTGAAGAGTCTGTTGTTATCAGTAATTCCATATGGGGAGAGGGTATAATGAGGCATGTCTGGCTCCCCCTTCCCATCATGGCCTGAACTAGTTTTTCAGGTTAACTTTGAATGCCCTTGGCTGAGAGGAGAGGTCCATTCAGGTGACTGGGAAGCCTTTGAAATTTAATTTTGGTTTACAAAGTAAACAGATAGTTTTGCGTGAGAATTTTGTTTGTGGGTCGTAGCTCCAGTCTTTTAACTTTGAAATACTTTTTTTCTTCGCCCCCAATGTGTATTTATGCAACCAAGGATGACAAAAACAAAAAACAAAAAACAAACCAGCACAAGCACTGCCACCTAGAGATGATAATTTATTGTTTTACCAGGACTCAGAAGAGAAACAACATAAAGAGAATATTACAAATCCCCACAATTTCCTTCCCCAACCTCGCTACTCTTAACATTTCTTTATCAGACGCCACTGGCTTCCTAAAATGGACCACTGACTATGTATGTGTACACATTTCATTATGCTGCCTTTTCTCTTATGATTAAAACTTTAGCCCTCATTCGAGGTTTCCAATGGTTACTTTTAGTGGAGGAGTTCCCTAGCTTTTAAGACACCACTTTTCCTCTAAGATTCCATTATTTATTGAAAGAAGTCTTTCTAGAAATGTTAAGGAGGATTTTAAATGAACACATTCAATTAAAAAAAAATCACGTATTGAACATGTACCAAGCATCTGGACTCTTCGGAACCTAGTAAAATGGAAAAATCCAGTTTTAACAACAGTAACTTCATTCTGCGGGTATACAGAGACAAGCACGTTTCTTCTTTTGGTCTAACTTATTCTAAACGAAGAAGCTGGGAACTGACAAAACAGGACAGGTTGTTTTTAATCCAGTCTACAAATAAACAAGACAATGCCTGAGTTAGCTCTCTATATAGATTTAGGCTTATGCTGACCTCGTTGTAAAATCTGTATTTAACTAAAAGTTAATAAAAATATGTATGTTCATTTTAAAATAATTACTGATTTTGCTTGGCTATCCCACCCCTTACCCCCAAACTCATATATTTTTAGGACAAGATTTTCCTGCATAACCACAACCTGTCTCCTCCCACCCCACCCCCCTCATAGACGTTTTCAAATAAGAACCCCTGCGATCAGCAGAAGCATCTCTAATCTAACATGCTTTGTCCTCGCTAGGGCAGGCTAAAAGCTTTAAAAAGCAGCCGGATGCTCTTCTCTGGTTGAGGTGAGGGGAAGGTGCTCGGGTACCAACCCCAGCACACCCCAACAGCCTTTCCTCGGCCCCTTCTCAGGCCTCCTAATTACTCTTTCTCAGCCTGGAGTGCGGGGCTGTTACCGTCCTCTTCCCCCTTCCCCTTCCATACCGCACTTAACCTTGCTGGAAGACTTAATGATGGTGATTTAGGGCAACTGTGGTTGCTTGGACCCTTCCCCGGACCAAAGGAACTTAAAACCCAAACCTGACACTGGAATGAAATCCAAGTTTCTAAATATCAACTTTCAATCACTCACAGATCTCACTCTATCTTAAAATACTCAGCCTCACTCCTTAATGAGTGCTCACTGAAGGGAGAAAATTCCATTTTAAAAACATATTCACTTTACTGATTACTGTGCAATCTGAATTAAGTCATGATTCTTTAGTAAATGGAGGTGAGAATCTCAGATTCAAATCGTCAGAGACCATGATTTAGAAGTCTACCAAACACCCAGTTTCCTTCCACTGTTTTAGGGTAACAGGAAAACATGAGATTGGGGTGGTGTCCGCTATTAAATGGAACCACACATCATGAAATTCATTTCTCATGTTAAGACATTCTGGATTCTGGGATGTCAAAAGTATTTCCCAAACTTTTGTTTGACCTGCAGAGTTGGAGATGGCTTACCTCCCTATAACTTCAAGTTTGTTTCACAAAGCTTTGAAAAGTAAAACAGATGATTTCATTTTCAGATAATAAAAAATCTGAATAGCAAAATAATTGCTTTTAAATGTACAGTAGTGTGTCCATTCTAAAAAAAAAACCCTAAATCTGTTAGAAAAACATTTCAAACAATAATGCCTTTCATTAAATTCTCCAGTAGTTGAAATAAAAATCTACCCTAATTTCTACGAAATGATCTATTTATATCACTGACTTTTCTTTTTCTCTGATTCTATATTTCATTTAACAATCTGCAGACTTTCACCCGATTTCCCAGATGGGAAAACCCCAGCCCCCTCATATCTCTGAGAAGTTGCTCAGAGTAGGACACAGAGAAATATGGCCCCCACCCCGGGAAGTACTGCTGTGACTGTTTGAGTGTATTTCAGTACTGTTACTCCAATTCATACACAAAGTCTTCCATGAGGATGGTAGGATGAACCTGGTTAGCTGGCTTTGGATAAGTAGATCAGCATGACTACCTGGAATAAAAGTGACTGACTCTAGGATAAAAATTAAAAAAAGATTCTTTCACAGCAACGAGTCTTCGCAAAACCTCTCTCCTAATAATCACAAACCAGGGAAAGAAAAGTGGGAGCAAGGAACACAGGAACATAGCCAAAGGGAATATTGCAAAATGCTTCTCAAGCTTCATCAGACAGACTTCCTGCAATGCCACGACTGGATGCATCTGCACACAATTCCGGGAAATGCTCACCTTGCTGTTCTCCTATCCCCAATTTTCTTTCTTTTTTTTTTTCTTTTGAGACAGAGAGTCTCACTCTGTCACCCAGGCTGGAGTGCAGTGGTGCAATCTCGGGTCACTGCAACCTCTGCCTCCCAGATTCAGGTGATTCTCCTGTTTCAGCCTCCCGAGTAGCTGGGACTACAGGCGCCCACCACCACGCCCAGCTAATTTTTGTGTTTTTAGTAGAGACCTTTCACCACGTTGGCCAGGCTGGTCTCAAACTCCTGACCTCAAGTGATCCGCCTGCCTCCGCCTCCCAAAGTGCTGAGATTACAGGAGTGAGCCACCGTGCCTGGCCAGTCCTATCCCCAACTTTTTTTTTTTGACATGGAGTCTCACTCTGTTGCCCAGGCTGGAGTGCGGTGGCACCACCTTGGCTCACTGCAACCTCCGCCTCCCATGTTCAAGCAATTCTCCTGCCTCAGCCTCCCGAGTAGCTGGGACTACAGGCGCCCGCCACCACGCCCAGCTAATTTTTTGTATTTTTAGTAGAGACGGGGTTTCACCATGTTAGCCAGGATGGTCTCGATCTCCTGACCTTGTGATCCACCCGCCTTGGTCTCCCAAAGTGCTGGGATTACAGGCCTGAGCCACCGTGCCCAGCCTTATGCCCAATTTTCTAAGCATAAGGATTTAAGAGTTAGTGGGAAAACATGACTTATGGTTTAAGAGAACCTTGTCAGCTGAAGCAGTCCCACTTGGCCATTCCAGTACACTTCCTACTCTCGCTTCATGGAGAAGACCCTCTACTGGAGAATCCATCCCCTTTGCACACAGTGGTCACCTGACAGCTCAGAGGTCAACTTCTTGGTTTTGAGGAAAAATTCAAAAGGCTGCACGTTTTTTTGTTTTTTTTTTGAGACGGAGTCTCCCTCTGTCGCCCAGGCTGGAGTGCAGTGGCGCAATCTCGGCTCACTGCAAGCTCCGCCTCCCGGGTTCACACCATTCTCCTGCCTCAGCCTCTCCGAGTAGCTGGGACTACAGGCGCCCGCCACCTCGCCCGGCTAATTTTTTGTATTTTTAGTAGAGATGGGGTTTCACAGTGGTCTCGATCTCCTGACCTCGTGATCCGCCCACCTCGGCCTCCCAAAGTGCTGGGATTACAGGCGTGAGCCACCGCGCCCGGCCAAGGCTGCACATGTTTAAAGGAGTTGTTCCATTTCAGTGCCCCATTAGCCTGTCTTTCCTCAGAAATTTACCAATCTCTTGATGTGATAAGCACCAAACTATGAAGCTTTTCCCTTCATCTCCCCGCTGCTCCGTTCTGTGAACCGACTTTTTGTCTACAACCACACTGATTTCTTCACTGTTTGCTCTGAAACTTCACCTTTTTTGAGTGATGTGTTCTGTCAAATAGGCTAAAATAAAATACAGAATCTGCTTACAGGTAATACACGGAACAATAACAAGGGACTGAGGGTACAAAACACACACGGACATTATGGTCATATAAAATATAAAGAAGTACCTAACATTAGCAATTTTTGTAAGAAGTGGCACATTTTGCTACTTTTTTAAAGCATTTCCCCACTTTTTTTTTCATCTGTAGATCCTCTGAAGTTAAGATTGAGCTCCCCCCCCTTTTTTTTTTTTGATACGGAGTCTCGCTCTGTCACCCAGGCTGGAGCACAGTGGCATGATCTTGGCTCACTGCAACCTCCGCCTCCCAGGTTCAAGCGATTCTCCTGCCTCAGCCTCCCAAGTAGCTGGGACTACAGGCACGCACCACTGCACCCAGCTAATTTTTTTTTTTATTTTTAATAGAGACAGGGTTTCACCATGTTGGCCAGGCTGGTCTTGAACTATTGACCTTGTGATCCGCCCACCTCGGCCTCCCAAAGTGCTGGGATTACAAGGCGTGAGCCACTGTGCCCGGCCAAGATTGAGCTCCCTCTTGCAATGTTTCTCAAATTCATCACATGATTGGAACATACCAACAGAATTCATTTTCTGTCTGAAGCAATGAGTGCTATACATGAAAGTTTTCCTCACATATAATATTCATCAAGTTTATTTACAGTATAAGCTTTCTGGTGCTAAGGGCTGAGATGTGATTAAAGGCTTTGCCGTATTCATCACATTCAGGAGGCTCCTTTCTGGAATAAATTCTCTGATGTCTATGTGAACTGTCCCACGTATCACACGTCAATCTCTCTACACATATTTAGCAGTTTCACTTTTATGCCTTTAATATTAAGTGCTTTACATATCAAGATGTCTCACAGATCGATAATCTCAGGTTTTAGCCTTGCCTTCCAGGCTGGAGTAGAAACAAATACCCCACAACCTGAGGATTTTACTTCTCTTCCTGGCAAGGGTAGGGTATATATTGAAAAACTCTTCAAAAATTTCCATTAGGACAACTAGCATGCTAATGGTTAACTGTAGAATGTTTCAACTGTTAACAGACTTCAGTGGGCCAAGAACTTTTTAATGACTATCTTGAATGCCAATTAGATGTTGCAAGCGTTTTTGACCATGACCCAGTTACACTTTGCACTGAGCATCTGATAAACGAATGCACTGCAAGTGGTTTTAATAAACAGTTGTAGCCTGTTTTCTTCAGAAAACACATCTTCAAACAGCTGCTTCAAGGAGAGCATGTGGCTGAAGATCCGAAGCAACCCTAGTGGCAGCTATCCAACAAAGTCAAGAAGATGTCCCCATGAAATGGAACTAAACGTGAGGGCACAGGTCACATTTAACCTTCATTTAAAAACAAAACTCAAAAGTGATGGCTGAATTATATCAGCATGTAGTTGTGGCTGAAAGAAAAAAAACAAAGGCCAATGTAAACATGACCAAAGTCCTTTCCCTCTTAAAAAATAAGTGCTTGGGTCATTGCCTGGAGTTCCACACCTCACTTTCTTACTTTCAGTTTCTTTTTTTTTTTTTTTTTTTTTTGAGATGTAGTTTTGCTCGTCACCCAGGCTGGAGTGCAGTGGCGCAATCTTGGCTCACTGCAACGTCTGCCTCCTGGGTTCAAGTGATTCTCCTGCCTCAGCCTCCCAAGTAGCTGGGATTACAGGCGCCCACCATCATGCCTGGCTAATTTTTATATTTTTAGTAGAGACGGGATTTTACCACGTTGGCCACGCTGGTCTCAAAACTCCTGACCTCAGGTGATCCGCTCACCTTGGCCTCCCAAAGTGCTGGGATTACAGGCGTGAGCCACCGCGCCTGGTCTCAGTTGCTTTCTAGAGGGCAAAAGTCCTTGCTCAAAAGCACAGGAGTTTTCTATAAAACCATTGCTGTGGCTTATTCTTTGAAGAAAATCCTTAAAACATTTTCTGCCTCCACTCTAGTTACTTAGGTATACTCTTCTGGAGTCATGGGTTTTTCTTCCGTTGCATGGGTAGAAATATCCTAGTGACTGGCTGACTTGCAACACGTTTTCCCAAGTAATGCTGACAAAACTGCTTAGAAGCTATAGGGAAGTTGTGGTTGGTTTAAGTCATAAAGCCAAGGAGAGGCCAAAGAATGACCACTGTGCAGAGTTTTAGCTCCCACTTTGTTGGTTCCATATAAAACCATTTGGTCTCATGGACTTTAGCTGCTGATCAGTGAATGATTGATGAGTAATAGTTTTAGTATACGTTTCTCAAGGGAAAGTCTCAAACTATATATGGGGTTCTCTTGCTATGGGGAGGTCACACTAATAGTCTTGAGGTTTGTTCTATGTTTCTGTTTCCGCAGGGCTGTCCTAGCCTTGGGTAGGACCCTTGTCCTACTTGAGTGGCGATGACTACTTACACAGCTCACAATCTCCTGTGTGTGAAACAGTCTCCTGCCATCAGCTTCTAGGTAGCCAGTTGCACCCCACACACAGACGATGGGACCAGTGAAAGTTTCATAACCTCACCTCAGTCTTTAGTGATAAGAAACAGAAAAGTCACTGTGCAGTATGACAATGACACAGCCAGCCACATCTCAGTACACTGCTGAGTTTCTCAGAGCAACAAAATACATTTAGTAATTGCCAGTGAACAACTGCTTTTGCAAAGTTACTGGAACAGCGTGGGAAAAAATACTCCCTACCACATTCCTTTTTCTGAAAAGCAACAAAAATCACATCTTCTGAACTCCAGTATCTGTTACAAATGATTCAGAAAATCCCCAAATCATCATACTGTTCAGCAGCTAGCTGAAAAGAATTCTAAGAGCTTCGCCACAGAAAGATGTCAAAAAAAAAAAGACCTTCATCAGTGTTCATATTTTTCTTCAAGATGACGATGATAAAGTCATTTCTGACATTCCATGGTATTTACTCACTGTTTAGAAAGTCTATGCAGGTGGCTGACTAGTGCCTTTCATTTATATTTGGAACAAAAATAGCATCAGACCCTAGAGGTTGAGCATGCCTTGTGGCTACGAAGGTCCTCTTTAGAAGCTGGGCCAGGCTACCATATTTCAGGGACTCATGATTCACAGGCCTTTATCACACATGTAGAAGTCCTGTAGAAGCCAGCCTGAATGAGTGCCTCTTAGGTGTTCAGTACTTACTATGTCCAGCACTGTGCTGGCAGGGATAGAAATATATCCCTTGACAACTGAATCTTTTTTGGGGGTGGGGGGGTGATTAAAAACTTCATACATGAAACAATGAAGGATTAAAAAGACAGTATACAATCAAGTGCTAACTTGTGGAGAAATGCATTTAGGAGTGCGATAGTGCTTTAGGGATTTCAAGAAGGGAGAGATGTATTTTAGTTGTTGTTGTCATTTCAGTAGAACTGATCTCAGAGATGAGGATAGAACCATCTACATTTGTTGCAGTCCTTTGGAACTGTAGACTGGTGCACATACCCTCTTTCGGGAAGAGATAGAAATCTTTGGTTTGATACTGATTAGCACAGTCCTAGATTTCTACAGCTTTGGTAGGCTACCAGTGATCATATATATAACTTATCGTATATATAACTAGCTTGAGCAGCATGTCCCAATGTCGTTTTTGTTTTCACTGTCCCTCTTTTTTGAGAAATAAGCAGGATGTTGGCCAAAGTAGGGCTTGTTTGCAGCAAGTAGCATCCGAACCTCTGTAATACGTTCGTGGAGCCAATCTTGATCTTTTAACTATTATGTTGTGGTTGCCGAGAGTCCAAGAGTGCCTTAAAGGTATCCTCCTTACTGAAAAGGTTGACATTTCACTGTGCATGTGCTTTTATCTTCTGTGGAAATCTCACGTGGATTATCCATAAGCCTTTCCCCGCAGGGGCTGTGTGGAAGGATTAAATGCCCAACTACTACATAAAGGTAGAACACTGCTGATATGACTAGAAGGATCCTTAAGTGTGATTTTTGTTTTTTAATCCGTCGAGGCTGTATTTCTTTTTCCCTCCAGGGGCACACATCTCTGAAATAATTTTAGAAACAAAAGGTGGAAATGGCTTGATGGCAAATTCTTCCTTTACACACAACTTTTCAGGAACGCGCCAAATGCATCAAGGGAGGCTGGGCTATACTCAGAGGCTCTCTCTCTGGCATGGATTCTGTGATGCAGAGTGAGGGTGGAGCTGCGGGTGAAGGCCTTGCCACACTTAGTGCACTTGTAGGGCTTTTCTCGAGTGTGAATTCTCCGATGCAAAATCAGGTATGAGTTTCGGTTGAAAGCTTTTCCACATTCACTACATTCATAGGGCTTCTCCCCCGTGTGAATTCTCTGATGCTTGGTGAGGTCTGAGCTCTGGCTGAAGGCCTTCCCGCACTCGTTACATTCATAAGGTTTCTCTCCAGAGTGGATGCGCTGATGGAGGATGAGATTGGAACTGTGGCTGAAGGCCTTGCCACACTCGTTACATTCATGAGGTTTCTCTCCTGTGTGGATCCTCTGATGCAGGACAAGGTTGGAGTTAAGACTGAAGGCTTTCCCACACTCACTACATTCATAGGGCTTTTCTCCAGTGTGGATTATTTTATGGCGGATAAGGCTTGAACTTCTCGTGAAGCATTTACCACATTCATCACATCTGTGAGACTTTGTTCCCGTGGGAACTTCTTCAGGGGTGGTGAAGTTGGAGCTCAGACTGAAGCTTCTTCCCAATCCTTTCCCCTTCTCCCTTGGACCTCTCTCTCCTGTGGTGGTTTTTTTGTCCTTTCCTGTAGCTGGCCCTGAATCTCTCTTCTCTTTCCCGGTTTTCTCCTCAGGGTTTTTCTGCTGTCTTTCTCCTGTTTTGCCCTCCTGGTCACGTTTCTCTCCAAACTCTTTCTGGAATCTTCCTGCTGTCTCCCCGCATGATGCTGAATCTTCCGTGGTTTCAGCCTTTGAGGTTGACTCCTCGTTCTCATTCCTGTTTTCACCACCTGACACAATAAATAGAAAATTCAAATCGCACCTTTTTCTTTTGAATATACAGGTGGATCAAGCGACAGTTTCCCGGGAAGCTTCTACACGGCTGCAAAATGACTTTGCAATATTTTTATTTTTATTTCCTTTGAGACAGAGTCTCGTTCTGTTGCCCAGGCTGGAGTGCAGTGACGTGATCTTGGTTCACTGCAACCTCTGCTTCCCAGGTTCAAGCAATTCTCGTGCCTCAGCCTCCCAAGTAGCTGGGACTACAGGTGAATGCTACCACGCCTCGGTAACTTTTGTATTTTTTTAGTAGACACGGAGTTTCACCATGTTGGCCAGGCTGCTCTCAAACTCCTGACCTCAGGTGATCCACCTGCCCTGGCCTCCCAAAGTGATGGGATTACAGGCGTGAGCCACTGCACCCAGCCTGACTTCACAATATTAATTGGAGATAAAATAGGAGAAAAACAAGGGGAAAAACTGGGACAACAGGAAGATCTGTTGTCCTAGCTTTGGAACAAGAAAAATTTGGAAAATGAGAGCGCAGGCAAAGAGTAGAGAGTAAGGGGAAATGACAACAGAGGGAGCATGGGGAGAGGACGGGAAGAAACAGACACAAGGGGAATGAGCAGAGGGAAGAGAACAAATCACAGCAGGAGGGTAGGGATGAGAAGCAGGAGCCTTCAGAGGTCACAGGTCTATTACTGGATCACCTGATAATTAATTGGAAGGTTTATGTATACATTTAAGACATCATGTTCCATTTCTAACAAGTATTCATAAGTTCAAAAACAGAACAGATCTTTCATAGAAAATGATCAGTGGTATTAGCAGAAAGAAAGGAATAGTAAATATTTCTCCAATTCTGTGAGTTTTCTATCAACAAGCTGATGATTAATAGGCAAACAAGAAACTTTGTTTTGTTTTGTTTTTGTTTTTGAGACAGAGTCTTGTTCTGTCACCCAGGCTGGAGTACAGTGGCATGAGTACAGCTCACTGCAGCCTCGATCTCCTGGGCTCAAGTGATCCTCCTGCCTCAGCCTCCCAAGTAGCTCGGACTACAGAGGCCTGCACCACCCCGCCTGGCTAATTTTTAAAAATTTTTGTAGAGACAGTGGTCTTGCTATATTGCCCATGCTGGTCCTGAACTCCTGGCTTCAGGCGATCCTCCTGCCACAGCCTCCTCGAGTGTTGGGATTACAGGTGTGAGCCATTGTGCCTGGCCAAGGAACTTGTTTTGAACCTGGCAGCCTACAGGAACCTGCAGACACAGGAAATTGTTTCTCTCCACCAGGGAGAGGAGCACAGAGCTGACAGTGCTCAAGTAACAGAGGAGTAGGTGAAAAAAGTGGTTATGACATTAGTAAGAATAATTAAACCCTTCACTGACTGAGACAGAATAACTGAGAACGAAAAAGAAACAGAAAACTGCTGGAGACCAGGTGCAGTGGCTCCCTCCTGTTAAATCCCAGAACGCCAGGAAGCGGAGACAGGTGGATCGTTTTAGCCCAAGGGTTTGAGACCAGCCTAGGCAACACGGCGAAACCTCTCCTCTACAAAAAATGCAAAAATTAGCTGGGCATGGTGATGCATGCCTGTAGTCCCAGCTACTTGGGAGGCTGAGGTGGGAGGATTGCTTGAGCCTGAGAGGTCGAGGCTGCAGTGAGCTGTGAATGCAGCACTGTATGCCAGCCTAGGAAACAGCAAGACCCTGTCTCAAAAAAAAAAAAAAAAAAAAAAAAAAAATTCATCTAGTACAAAGAGCAAGTACCAAGAGAAATTATAAGCCCCATTTATGCCTGATCAAAAACAGAACTTGATGTTTCATTAGTAACATCCTTCATGTTCACGCTTTATTCACACTCCCTTTGCCCTCTCCAGGTAGAAGCTTGCTGCAGACCTCCCTATTACTGTACTCACGTGAGGGCTTCTTTGCAGCACTGTCCTGAGGGGTTAAGATCCAGCAGAGACAAATGGAAATGTCTGCCAACAGTGTCACCTTGTCTTATCTGGCTGATGCCTCTTGAACTTCCTCGTTCTTACTACACATCCAGGACCCAGAGCTCTTCATAGAAAATCACCATTAAGTTTGGAAGCTGGGAATCCTCATCACAAGGACAGTCCAGGTGCAAGTTCGTGGAATTACACAAAGCAGTGTATTGGAATCACACTAATCACACAGGATGGAAGAAGACAGAAAGCCAACAGAAGGATGCTTGGTAGTTTCGGGAATGTGGTACCGGGACAATGGGTTGGGATTAGACGGATGATCAGTTGGTCATCTCTGCTAGGAAGGAGATAGTCCCCTGACAGAGGCACCTAAATTGTAATCCATGGGAACGGAGCAGAACTGTCTCCCAGTCAACTGAGTGGCTGAAGAGGTGATTTGGGACGCAATTATTTCTGATTTTAAAGAGCAAAACCTACCTAGCGATAAAAAAACCCACTTGGAATTAGGGTCACAGTACCATGCTTTTGGAGTTAAATGAACACAAACGTTCTCACTCTCCATCTGGTCTAAAAAAGGGGATAGTCTCTAACTCCTCATCAACACTCAATTGAACACATCAGAGATCCCACAGCTAACACACAAAGAGACAAAACCATCTTATCAGACAGTAAGCCTGCATCCATCTTACCCTGGGGAAATGCGCTCCCATAATTCTCCTGCCTGTTGTCCCTACTGAGATTCCTCCGAGCCAGATTCTGACATCCCCATTCCTCCAGAATGAGGGACACAGCCATGTCCTCAATCTTCACCATTGCCTGAAATAACACGAGACAAACAGTCATTTCCCCCCAAACTCAGAGACAATCCCATTGCTCAAACCTGGAGTCAGGAACAGACGTGGCTGCAAAGCTACAGGATGCTGGGAAGAAACGGGTGGCCAGAACCTGGGGGTGGAGGGGAGTTTGTGGTAGAAAGACGCTAAAGGAGGGAACAGGATTGGGGCTTCTTTGAGAGCAGGGGCATCCAGAGTGGCCTGTGGAGACCATGAAGAGCGCTCAGGAACAGAGGCAGACGCTGGGGACTCAGGAGAGCATAGGGGCCACAGCTCACCTGGGAATCCGCTGTGAATAGCGCAGATGCCATCGCCTGGTCTCTGGGACTACCCTCATGAGGGGGTGCAGGAATGTGGGCAGCAGGAAGAGCTGGGGGAGGAGAAAGGGGCTGTGAGTAAATCAGCTCTGCTCTGAGCCTTGCTCAAAGAAGGGCTCGGGGCACGTTCCTTCCTGCACCAGCATGTTTACTGTTCAGTGTTAAGGTCCCAAATAGAGAATTCCAGACAACACAAACGAGAGAACACAGGGCCTCAGTTTTCCCAAGACCTCTACTCTTGAGTAGGAGTCATAAAAGGGTCCTAATCACCTGGTCCAACTCTTTTATTTTAAAGTCCCTGAGACTGCAAATGACTTCCCTAATGTCACATTCCCAGTGGCAGAGCCAGGATGGGAACCCAGGTTCCTATTCTCAGCTATGAAAGTGGGTACCTTCAGCCCATGACTCAAGTCTGGCTCCTAATTTCCTCCAGTCCAAGGAATGATACCAGGATATGAGAATCTCATTTATGCCTACACTTGTGGAAAACACAACACAGCTTTAAAATCTTTAGAAGCAGCTGAGGCGGGAGGATCGCTTGAGCCCAAGGGGTTGAGGCTGCAGTGAGCTATGATCACGCACTCCAGCCTGCATGACAAAGTGAGACCCTGTCTCAATGAAATCTAGAAAAACGAAAAAAACAACACTTTAGTAGCAATATCCAGAAGGGCAGGGAAGTAAGGAGGTCTCCTTAGCTCTGGGTATGTTTTTTGTTTGAGACAGAGTAATTTTGCTCTTGCTGCCCAGGCTGGAGTGCAATGGTGCGATCTTGGCTCATCTCAACCTTCGGCTCCCGGGTTCAAGTGGATTCTCCTGCCTCAGCCTCCAGAGTAGCTGGGATTACAGGCATGCGCCACCATGCCCGGCTAATTTTGTATTTTTAGTAGAGGCGGGGTTTCTCCATGTTGGTCAGGCTGGTCTCGAACTCCTGATCTCAGGTGATCTGCCCGCCTCAGCCTCCCAAAGTTCTGGGATTACAAGTGGTAGCCACTGCGTCCGGCCACCTCTGGCTAAGTTTTTGCCACTTTTTGTCCCTCTACTTTTCTTCCTCACTTGGCCACAATAAATACTGTTTTTTTTTTTTTTTTTTTTTGATAAGATGTATGCATGGTACAAATGTTGAGACAAAAGTCTGGGCTGACACATAATAAAAGACATGCATAACATTAACATATGATCACAATAACTGTGATGCATAATTAGGAAAATTTTAAATTGTACAATTTAACCCCCTCCCCACCTCTTGCCAAGTACTATTAGATTTGGAAATGTTACTGGTAGACAGATGATGTTAGTGAGATACAAGGATATTTGAGAAATGAATTTGAAACTGAATGACCAAACCTTGTACCTATTTCAAACCTTTATACAACAATAAGATAGGCTCTCTGTCACCCAGGTTGGAATGCAGTGCTCAAACATGTCTCACTGCAGCCTTGACCTCCTGGGCTCAAGTGATCCTCCCACCTTGGCCTCCCCAAATGCTGGGATTACAGGTGTGAGCCATTGCACCCAACCAAGTACTTTTTTTTTTTTTTTGGAGACGGAATCTTGCTCTATCACCCAGGCTGGTGTGCAGTGGTGCGATCTCAGCTCACTGCAACCTCCGCCTCCTGGGTTCAAGCGATTCTACTGACTCAGCCTCCCAAATAGCTGGGACTATAGGCGCCTGCCACCACGCTCAGCTAATTTTTGTATTTTCAGTAGAGACGGGGTTTCACCATGTTGGCCAGGATGGTCTCAATCTCTTGACCTTATGATCTGCCCACCTCAGCCTCCCAAAGTGCTGGGATTATAGGCGTGAGTCACTGCACCCGGCCCCAAGTACTTAACTTTTTAAACTTCTGAGAGTAAGGAAACACTCTGGAAAACAAATAAGACAAAGAGGAAATTGAGAATAAATGTACATGTCTTAATTTATTTAAGAACTATTTACTAAAGAGCAACTGTGTGTGCCAGGGTCCTTGAAACTGTTACTCTGGCAACCTAAACTCTATAATCTAGTGCTTAAGACCATGAATATCCTCTCCAGTTTCCTAACGTCGCCCCCTGTGACTTATGCTTTTAGAGTGTAGAGAAACCTTACAAGAACATCAACAGTGGTGGAGTTAAACATCACGGTGCACCAGTGTTTTTTTTTTTTTTTTTGAGACAGGGTCTGGCTCTGTCGCCCAGGCTGGAGTGCAGTTGCGCAATCTGCGCTCACTGCAAGCTCCGCCTCCCAGGTTCATGCGCCATTCTCCTGCCTCAGCCTCCCAAGCAGCTGGGACTACAGGCGCCCGCCACCATGCCCGGCTAATTTTTTGTATTTTTAGGAGAGACGGGGTTTCACCATTAGCCAGGATGGTCTCAATCTCCTGACCTCGTGATCTTCCCGCCTCGGCTTCCCAAAGTGCTGGGATTACAGGCGTGAGCCACCGCGCCCGGCCACAGTGCACCAGTTTACACGGCTTTCTCTAGCACGTACCTGCTGGCTGTCCTCCAGGATGCATGGAAGAGAGGATGCATCCTTAAGCTCCATGGTCTAATATTCCTTAAATGTCATCACCAATAAACACACTGGTTAAGGAATGTGCCTCGATCAATTCTTTTTTTTTTTTTTTTTTTTTTTGAGACGAGTCTTGCTCTGATGCCCAGGCTGGAGTGCAGTGGAGCCATCTTGGCTCGCTGCAACCTCCGCCTCTCGGGTTCAAGCGTTCTTGTGCCTCAGCCTCCTGAATATCTGCGACTATAGGTGTACACCACCACAACCAACTAATTTTTGTATTTTTAGTAGAGACGGAGTTTCGCCATGTTGGCCAGGCTGGTCTTGAACTCCTGACCTCAAGCAATTCGCCCACCTTCACCACCCAAAGTGCTGGGATTAGAGGCGTGGGCCACTGCGCCTGGCCTTTTTTTTTCTTTTTTGAGATGGAGTTTTGCTCTGTTGCCCAGGTTGGAGTGTGTATGAATTTTTAACAAAAAAGCTTAAAAAGTATAAAATAAATTTTTTTTTAACTAGAAAAACCTTTATAGAATAGGGGGATAAAAAATGTTTTTGTACAGCTGTGCAACATGTTTGTGTTTTGAGTTATGTGTTATTACAACAGTCAAAAAGTTAAAAAAATCAAAAAGTTCATAAAGTAAAAAAGTTACAGTAAGCTAATCTATTATTATTATTTATTAATTTATTTTTTCTGAGACAGAGTCTCACTCTGTCACCCAGGCTGGAGTGCAGTGGTGCAATCTCGGCTCACTGCAACCTCTGCCTATAGGTTCAAGTGATTCTTGTGCCTCAGCCTCCTGAGTAACTGGAATTACAGGCGTGCACCACCACGCCTGGCTAATTTTTTGTATTTTGTAGAGACGGTGTTTCACTACGTTGGCCAGACCAGTCTGAGACTCCTGGCCTCAAGTGATCCGCCCACCTTGGCCTCCCAAAGTGCTAGGATTAAGCCATGAGCCACCATGCCTGGCTGATTTATTATTGAAGAAACAAAAATTTTAAAGATAAATTTAGTGTAGCCTAAGTGTACAGTGTTTCTACAGTCTACGGTAATGTCCTAGGCTTTCACATTAACTCACCACTCACTCACTGACTCATCCAGAGCAACTTCTGTTCCTACAAGCTCCAGTCATGGTTAAGTGTGCCATACAGGGGTACTTTTTTTTTTGAGACGAGTTTCGCTCTTGTTGCTCAGGCTGGAGTGCGATGGCGTGACGATGGTGCGATTTCGGCTCACCGCAACCTCTGCTGCCTGAGTTCAAGCGATTCTCCTACCTCAGCCTCCTGAGTAGCTGGGATTATAGGCACCTGCCACGAGGCCTGGCTAATTTTGTATTTTTAGTAAAGACGAGGTTTCTCCATGTTGGTCAGGTGGGTTTCGAACTCCCAACCTCAGGTGATCTGCCTGCCTTGGCCTCCCAAAGTGCTGGGATTATAGGTGTGAGCCGCTGCGCTCAGCCAATTTTTGTATTTTCAGTTGACACTGGGTTTTAACATGTTGGCCAGGCTGGTCACAAACTCCTAACCTCAAGTGGTCCACCCACCTTGGCCTCCCAAAGTGCTGGGATTACAGGCGTGAGCCACCGTGCCCCGGACTAAAAATCTTTTATACTCTGTTGTTACTTTTTCGATGTTTAGATACACAAATACCACTGTTACAATTCCCTACAGTATTTAGTACAGTAACATACTTTACAGCTTTGTAGCGTAGGTGTGCAGAAGGCTAGACCATCTACGTTTGTGTAAGTATTACTTTATGATGCTCGCACAACAAAATCACTTAACATTGCACTTACCATAACATATCCCTGCCATTAAGTGATAAATGTACTTTTAGCATTCCTTGTCTTTACATTCTATGCACATACTTTGATTTTAAAATTGGATAAAGATATTACATATTTCCGTCAAAAGAGAAAAAACAAGTAACATGACTTTTTATTTACATGACTGTGAACTGATCTTTTTTCGTGTTCCTCAGCTCCCCTCAAAAGTTCTTCCATTCTTTTCCCATTGTTTGAAATTTCTGAAAATAACCTAGAAAAGACTGATGCTATAGTTTTTTTTTATTGAAACAGAATCTCACTCTGTCACCCAGGCTAGAGTGCCGTGATTATTATTTTTTTTTCTTTGCTATAAATACGTGTTTCGTGAGTGAGGGGCAACAGAAGGCAGAGAGATGGCGCTGTACACAGCTGGTATAGGCTTGGAGGTGGAACGCCAGAGAGACAGACATACAGACAGTCCGCCCAGCAGGGCAGGCCGGGCAGCATTCTGGGGCTTGTAACACTTGGTTGGTGGGCGAGAGCCGGCAGGAGGTCTGGCCCAGGGCTGGAGGGGCCAAGGCACCCCGCAGGCTCCAAGGTCCGAGGTCCTGGGTGGCATCAGTGGTGGCGCCTGGGCTCAGCTCACATCATTCAGGGCCTTGCGGGCAAACTCGGGCAGCACCAAGGCAGCGCGGTGCACATCGGAGTTGTAGTACTTCAGTTGCATCTGCGCCACCTGCTGCTGCATCAGCGGCTACACCGGCTCCTGAAGTTGGTGCTTGGGTTTTTGCTGCAGGGCATGAAGCCGATCTGGCCGCTGGGGTAGGTGGGGATGGTGCAGTAGGCGTAGGCCACCATGGGGAACAAGGACTGGCAGAACTGCTGCATCTCCTTGATGAGGTCCAGGTGCAGCCACTGGCACTCGCCCTGGCAGCAGAGGACACCATCTTCCTTGAGGGCTGTCTTCATGAGCTGGTAATAGGACTCCTTGAAGAGAGTTTCGGCGGGGCCCATGGGGTCTGAGGAGTCAGTGATGATCACATCGAAGGCATCCTGATTCTGTTTCATGAACTCAAAATCGTCACCCACATGTAGGGTCAGCTTCGAGCTAGAGTAGCCAAAGGCCATGCCTGGCAGGAACTTCTTGGAGACTTGGATGACATCCTCGTCGATCTCACACTGGACCACGGACTCCACGGAGGGATGCTTCACCACCTCACGCAGGACACCTCTATCTCGGCCCCCGATGATCAGCACCCTTCGCGGGTTGGAGTGGCTGCAGTGAGGCAGGTTGGCGATCATCTCCTCGTAGAACTCGTCTCTCTCTGTGCACTGGATGACACCGTCCAACACCAGCACGTTGCCATAGGTCTTACTGCGGAAGACGAGGATGTCCTGGTAGCGCGAGCGCCGGTGGTGGAGCAGCTGCTCCACCTGCAGCGAAAGGGCCTGGCCGGGCCACAGGCTGCAGGTCTCCCGGAACCAGCCCTCGCGGATGGCGGTGGGACCGGAGGCGGCGGGGCCGTCGGGGCCGGGCTCCATGGCTGGAGGGCTGGCGGCACGGGGCGTGGCCCGAGGACTGCAGGCCGCGCAGCGCCGCAGCACAACGGGACCAGCTCCGCCCGCCATGTGCGCCACAACCTAACCCCGGCGCGGGATTATTTTTATATATTTTAAATAAAATGGATCTTTAAAAAAGATTTATGATCCTTTTGAAGATAATTTATGACATACTAGAGTGTTTTAAAACCTACGCTGAAAATAATGACATCTGTTCCCAATACTTTCCTATTAAAAATGTGCTGGACATCTGGAATGCTGATAATTCAATAAATAATACCTACCAGGTTCATTACGCATAGTTCATTTGCCTTCGTAGTAACATTTAACTCCTGAGATTGGTCTGTAAGTTGTATTTTCCCCAATATTTGGTAATAATGACAATGGAGAATAACTAAAAACAAAAAACAAGCATGCGGCTTTTTTTCATTTTTTTTAAATTTTTAATTTTTTTTTTTTTTTTTAAGACAGAGTCTCGCTTTGTCACCCAGGCTACAGCGCAGTGCTACGATCTCGGCTCACTGCGACCTCCAGCTCCTGGGTTCAAGTGATTCTCCTGCCTCAGCTTCCCGAGTAGCTGGGATTACAAGCATGTGCCACCATGCCTGGCTAATTTTCATATTTTTAGTAGAGACAGGGTTTCGCCATGTTGGCCAGGCTGGTCTCAAATTCCTGACCTCAAGTGATCTGCCCGCCTCAGCCTCCCAAAGTGCTGGGATTACAGGTGTGAGCTACCGTGCCCAGCCTAATTTTTTTCTGTAAGTAGCTTTTGAGACAGGGTCCTTGCTCTGTTGCCCAGGCTGAAGTAGTGGCGTGATTACAGCGCACTGCAGCCTCAACCTCTTGGGCTCAAGCAATCCTCCCACCTCAGCCTCCTGAGTAGCTGGAATCACAGGTGTGTGCCACCATACCTGGCTAATTTTTCTATTTTTTGTAGAGATGGGGTCTCGCTATGTTGCCCAGGCCTAACATGCTTCTTCATCACAGACACTCAGCAGCACAAAGACTCTTGTCCTGAATCATTTTCCTTCCCCCAAATGAAACCTTGCTTCTTACCTCGTGACTGTAAGAGGTGGGGTTTCCGAGATGAATGTTTGAAGTGGGACTGGGTGGCCTCGTGATGAAGGTCAAAGCTCGAGGACTCCTGAACTGGATCCAGAGGCACCATCCCCCTTGCGAGCATCTCAGGTCCATGAACTTGACCTGGGACCTGAAGACAGACAGGTTGGGCTTGTAGGTAAATCACTTTGTAAATGGGAATTAAAATATTTAAAAACAGACCATGAGTATGCCAGTGGATGCAGGGAGAAAGCCAGAACATTTTTAAGCCAGAGTAACCACCTAATGACTTAAAGACTGCCAATACTTCTCCTGGCTCCAGTTTCAATGTCTGTGCCCTGCTCACACATAATAGGTTTCACCTCTTTTTACCTGTTGTCCTGATAAATCAAGCTCCAAGTCTTCTAGAAGGGTCACGGCCTCCTCTCCACTATCGGGGCGGTATTCCTGCAGCCAGACCTGGAGCTCCTTGGGCAGGATGGAAAGAAACTGCTCTAGCACCAGCAGCTCCACGATCTGCTCCTTGGTGTTTATTTCTGGCCGCAGCCACTGATGACAAAGTTCCTTCAGCCGACTGAGAGCCTCTCGGGGCCCAAAAGTGTTCTGGTAACAGAAGCGCCTGAAGCGTTGGCGGAATATCTCTGGGTCTGGAGGAGGCGTGTCCTGTAGGCTGGAATCCTGCCCCCACATGTGGTCTTCCTCATCTTCCTCTTCCACCTTCACTATTACGATACCATCCTTCTCCTGTGCAGCCTGCGGGGACAGACCTGTGGCTTCCCGTGATTCAGCAGTCATCATTCAGGCTCCAGGAACTGACTTGATCCAAACAGGGTCTGTGCTCACCTTTATGTCCTGGGAGGTTTTATGATATGTTTCTGTACTATTCCTGAAGTACAAAAAAAAAAGTCATTAGTACGTACCTTTACAAAAAGTGATCTGTGCTGCTAACACTTTATAGGAGGCAGGACATCGAGGCACTATCAGAACGCTCCTGAGGCCGGGGACGGTGGTTCACGCCTGTAATCCCAGCACTTTGGGAGGCCGAGGCAGGCGGATCGCCTGAGGTCAGGAGTTCGAGACCAGCCTGGCCAACATGGTGAAACCCTGTCTCTACTAAAAATACAAAAATTAGCCGGGCGTGGTGGCGGGCGCCTGTAATCCCAGCTACTCGGAAAGCTGAGGCAGGAGAATAGCTTGAATCCTGGAGGCGGAGGTTGTAGTGAGCTGAGATTACGCCATTGCGCTCCCTGCCTGGGAGACAAGAAGTTAAACTCCGTCAAAAAAAAAAAAAAAAAAAAAAAAATCCTGAAAAATAGAGGAAAAAACTACAGTCTCCATTGTCACTCCCTGTATCAAGATTTGCAAACACAAACCTCAAACAGGCCGACTCCACCCTCAGGGTGTTTGCTTGGAGTCAGAGTGATTTACCCGCAGGTGGACAGCAGGTTATGAAATGGAGCATTGACAGTGACCAGCCCAGAGAGCTGAATGTTAGCAGAGTGCCAGGTGCCAGGCTTAAAGCAGTACATGCACCATCTTCTTTTGTCCCTACAACAGCCCTAGTAGGTCAGCCAAACTGTTAAGTGCCGTTTTACAAATGACATAACTGAGGGTTAGGTTTGCTCAGTAGTAGGTGGCTGCCTACTGGAGTCAATATTCAACCAAATTTGAAGCCCTGGGACCTACTTTTGTACCATCCAGCTACTTTTGCTATTTTTATGAGTGCCTTGGGCAGTCTAAATTGTGGTTACAAGATGATCCCCAAGGGATACAGAAAGAAAATAATCAGAACGTCTGTATCTTAAAAGTGAGAGAAATTAAGCCATATTTAACATACAAATTGACACTAATACCCTTACTTAGTCGGTGCTGACCTGTCACAGGTGTTGTTCATTTTAGACATTGTGATGCAGCCTGGTTTATCTGAGACCAGCTATGTGAAATAATGGATTTCTAAATCTAGCTTTAGCTGGGCGCGGTGGCTCACGCCTGTAATCCCAGAACTTTGGGAGGCCAAGGCGGGCAGATCACGAGGTCAGGAAATCAAGACCATCCTGGTTAACATGGTGAAACCCTATCTCTACTAAAAATATAAAAATTAGCTGGGCGTGGTGGCGCGCGCCTGTAGTCCCAGCTACTCAGGAGGCTGAGGAAGGAGAATCACTTGAACCTGGGAGGCGGAGGTTGCAATGAGCCGAGATTGCGCCACTGCACTCCCCTGGCCACAAAGCGAGACTCTGTCTCAAAAAAAGAAAAAAGAAAAAAAATCTGGCTTTAACTAATCTTACTCTCATAAAAGAGACAAGCAGCTTTAAAGATTCTTGTGGCCAGATGTGGTGGCTCATGCCTATAATTCCAGCCCTTTGGGAGGATGAGGCAGGAGGATGCTTGAGGCCAGGAGTTTGAGACCAGCCTGGGCAACATAGCAAGACCCTGTCTCTATGAAAAAGAAAAAAATTAGCTGGACATGGGGACTGTGTCTGCAGTCACAGCTACTCAGGAGGCTAAGGTGGGAGGATTGCAGTCAGCTATGATCACACCACTGCATTCCAGCCTGGGTGACAGAGCAAGGCCCTACCAGGAAAAGGAAAAAAAAAAAGATTCTTGTAGAGAAACCGCAATTACAGGACACACTAATAATATAAACAGACGTGAACAAGAAAATGGCACAGATGAAGCTTCTATCTAGAGCAAGGTTTTAGCCACATTAGGAGGTAAAAACCAAAGTCAATCTAAATCAAAGAAAAAGTCACCAATGAGTAAGTAGCTTCTTTAAAAAAAAGTGTGAAGAAAGAGCAATTACAAGAACAGCTGTATGAAATGGTTCCATTGTTATGTAATTTAACTGCCAAAACTGATATCAAGTATCCAGGAAAAACCCATCTATGTTCACATTTTAGAAACTTGGGGCTGGGTGAGGTGGCTCATGCCTGTAATACCAGCACTTTGGGAGGCTGAGGCAGGGAGCAGGGGCCACCTGCGGTCAGGAGTTCAACACCAGCCTGGCCATCATCGTGAAACCCCGTCTCTACCAAAAATACAAAAAATTAGCTGGGCATGGTGGCAGGTGCCTGTAATCCCAGCTATTTGGGAGGCTGAGGAAGGAGAATCGCTTGAACCCAGGAGGCCGAGGTTGCAGTGAGCTGAGATCATGCCATTGCACTTCAGCCTGGGCAACAAAGTGAGACTCCGTCTCAAAAAAAAAAAAAAAAAAAAAACTGGAAATATTTTCTAACCTGTTTAAAAATCTTTCAAATGAAGAATTTCAGGTGGGTCTTAAGCCTATCTGTTAAAAATATAAAATGCCACTGCCTGATTAGTTTGTAAGAATATACTCTTTGCATTTCAACAACAAAAATTTAGCATGGTTGATGGGCTGGATCAATCACAAGTTACTAAGCAGAACTGACACTGTGATTCTTCCATCTGAAGCTACAAATCTTTCTGAATTTATCCTTTTCACCTCTACATCAATCAAAACTAAGCATCAAATTGAAGTTTTAGAAACAGACCATTCAACTGCTTTATTATGATGAGTTAAACCAAGAGTTTTAAACTAGCAAAAGCATTTTTAGTTTTATGGCTCTCACTAAACATATTCTTAATTTTGGTGAAAAAGGGATCGTGTACATATAACAGCACAAAAATTATCTTTTTTTCTTTTTTTTTGAGACGGAGTCTTGCTCTGTCGCCCAGGCTGGAGTGCAGTGGCACAATCTCGGCTCACTGCAAGCTCCGCCTCCCGGGTTCACGCCATTCTCCTGCCTCAGCCTCTCCGAGTAGCTGGGACTACAGGCGCCCGCCACCACGCCCGGCTAATTTTTTGTATTTTTTTTTTTTTAGTAGAGACGGGGTTTCACCGTGGTCTCGATCTCTTGACCTCGTGATCCGCCCGCCTCGGCCTCCCAAAGTGCTGGGATTACAAGCGTGAGCCACCGCGCCTGGCCTACTTTTTTTCTTTTTTTTGAAACAGAGTCTTGCTCTATCGCCCAGGCTGGAGTGCAATGGCATGATCTCAGCTCACTGCAACATCCGCCTCTTGGGTTCAAGTGATTCTCCTGCCTCAGCCTCCCGAGTAGCTGGGATTACAGGCACGAACCACCGTGCCTGGCTAATTTTTGTATTTTTAGTAGACACACGGTTTTGTCATGTTGGCCAGGCTGGTCTCAAATTCCCAGCCTCAAGTGATTCACCTGCCTCGGCCTCCCAAAGTGCTGGGATTACAGGTCATACTTATTTTTTTATCTAGTTCCATGAAGTCCAGCTTCCTTTCTTTGGTTCCCTGCCTTCATTTTCTCCCTTCTCTCCCACAATCCACCTTTCAGATTATTCTTTCTAAAACTCTACAGCCTTGCAGTCAATACTTTCCAGTGCCTGGTACCAATTTCCCCTCAAGCTTCTTTTCCTATCAATCCCCTCATAAACCTTCTCTATGCAACAAAAGCACTCTCATCAGTATTTCCTATATATGCCTTGTATTTTGACTGCCATCCTTTCCTCACATCACACTCCACACCTGGGACTTCCCCCTCACAGTCCTCTCTGCCTTTTCAAATCCCACTTATCCTTTAAAGCTAGCTAAAACTCCACTTGCCTCTCATCGCTGTTCAAGAACCCTCTCATAAGTATAACAGTAAGAGCCAATGTTTACTGAGTGCTTTCTAGGTACCGGGTATTTAAGCATTTTCACTTGACCACATAATCTTAGGAGATAGCTACACTTATCATCTCACTATATAAAGAACTGAGAGGCTGAGCGCAGCGGCTCACGCCTGTCATCCCAGCACGTGGGAGGCCAAGGCAGGTAGATAACCTGAGGTCAGGAGTTTGAGACCAGCCTGGATAACATGGCGAAACCCCATCTCTACTAAAAATACAAAAATTAGCCAGGTGTGGTGGTGCATGCCTGTAGTCCCAGCTACTTGGGAGGCTGAGGCAGGAGAGTCGCTTGAACGTGGGAGGCGGAGGCTGCAGTGAGCTGAGATCGCACCACTGTACTCCAGCCTAGGCAACAGAGTGAGACTCCATCTCAAAAAACAAAAAAGAAGAACTGAGGTATACTGCCATTAAATAACTTACTCAAGGTCACACAGCAAGTATATGGTAGAGGGAGAATTTGAAATAAAAGTGACTCTCCAATGTTAACACTTTAACCATTATACAAAATTTATCTTGTACCTAACATGTGGGGTATACAGATCCTAAAACGAATGCCTATGAAGGTGACAATGAAGAATCAATTGGCCAGGCACCATAGCTCACGCCTGTAATCCCAGCACTTTCGGATGCCGAGGAGGGTCGATCACCTGAGCTCAGGAGCTCGAGACCAGCCTGGCCAACATGCAAAACCCCATCTCTACTAAAAATACAAAAATTAGCTGGATGTGTGGCACACGCCTGTACTCCAGCCTGTAATCTCAGCTACTTGGGCGGTTGAGGCAGGAGAATCGCTTGAACCTGGGAAGTGGAGGTTGCAGTGAGCCAAGATTGCGCCACCACACTCCAGCCTGGGTGACAGAGCGAGACTCCTTCTCGAAGAAAAAAAAAAATCACTCAGGAACGGCCCTTATCTACCACCCAGTTTTCACTGGAGGGTCACTGTGTGACTGAAGCCCTTCCTGGGAAAGGGAGGAGACACAGCAGAAGATTCAAGTGGGGACTGTCTACAACATAACCAGGTGGGATCTTCAAACATGGTAACTGAGCAGAACTAGTGTGATGGCGAGCCCAGCCACCAGAAATCCCTACTTTTGTGAAAGTTTTATCCTGCCTCAGCTATTGAGCAGAACACTTCTTGGGTCAGTGGGAAGATGCGACTCTAAGGAGGAAATGAGTCCGGGGGAAATAGACATGGACATGGGCACATTCCCTGTGCCCACAACCGGGACAGATAATCCTCCCCACCTTCAGTATCTCTCTGCTCCTACTCTGGGGTCCAGGAAAGACCCATCACAGCAGTGGAAAGGCTGGGTTTTATTTTAGGTTTGCCAGATGATCTGAGCACACACTCTTCTCTTCTGTCTCTAAAGGCCCTAATGCTCTTCACCAAACATTTGCTAGGTAATTTCTCATGATGTGCCAGGCGCAGTGGCTCACGCCTGTAATCCTAGCAGTCAGGGAGGCTGAGGTGGGTGGATCACGAGGTAAGGAGATCGAGACCATCCTGGCTAACAAGGTGAAACCCCGTCTCTACTAAAAATATAAAAAATTAGCTGGGCATGGTGGCGGGCGTCTATAGCCCCAGCTACTCGGGAGGCTGAGGCAGGAGAATGGCGTGAACCCGGGAGGTGGAGGTTGCAGTGAGCTGAGATTGCGTCACTGCACTCCAGCCTGGGTGACAGAGTGAGACTCTGTCTCAAAAAAAAAAAAAAAAAAAAAAAATTTCTCATGATGTTTCTTTCTCTGTAATTTTTCTTGCCTTCTTCCTCAACTAGGTTATTAAGAGCAGGCCTCTTTGTACTTCTTAGACCACTGAACATGATTCCTTGCAAGCCTCAGTTTCAAAAATACACTTGACTGAATTGACAATGTTACTATTTTTTAAAAGCCCGATCATTCTACATTCAGTGTTGCCCTCAAATTTGTTCCATGGACTAGTTGGATGAGTTTCAGGTTAGCATTAAAGCTGCTCCACCCCTTACTAGTTGACGACCTTAGGCAAGTCAACAAGTTAACCTCTCTATGCATCAATTTCCTCATCTGTATAATGGGAATAAAAATCAGCATTTGCCCCATAGAGTTGCTGTGAGGATTAAATGAGGTAATAGATATAAAGCACTTAAAATAGTGCCTGGCATTTAGTAGGCACTACAGAAATGTCTTAATTTTTTTCAGTAAGCTTAAAAGATGTAACTGTACATTCCAATTTTCAGCCTGCTTATAAGATTAAGCAATGGGACAACTCCTGTAATAGTTAAAGCTGCACAGGCAATAACTGAATTCTAGTCTCCCACAAGTAAGTGGCACATCCCTGAGTGAGGTATTTAACTTCTCTGGCATTTTGTATCCTTATCAGTCAAATAGGGGTAGGGTGGGGGTTCCAGATAGTAGGAAACTACCTCTGGGTGAATATGGGCTGAAAAACATACTGACATACCATCCACTTTAAATAAAATTACCTCCAGCAGCTAAGGATACCTCAGTTCTCACCTGGGATAAACAGAAATGATTTTCTTAAACAAGGGCTTGAAGTTACAAGCTCAAAGGCTGTTTTCCAAACAGCCCAGTATTTTTCCAGGGCATAGTCTTGAAAATGTAAATAAAGGCTGGGCACACGGTGGCTCACGCCCGTAATCCCAGCACTTTGGGAGCCCGAGGTCAGCGGATTGCCTGAGATCAGACGTTCGAGACCAGCCTGGCCAACATGGCGAAACTCTGTCTCTACTAAAAATACAAAAATCAGCCAGGCCTTGGGGCACGTGCCTGTATGTAGTCCCAGCTATTTGGGAGGCTGAGGCAGGAGGATTGCTTGAACTCGGGAGGCAGAGGGTGCAGTGAGCCGAGATCACACCACTGCACTCCAGCCTGAACGACAGAGCAAGACTCTGTCTCAAAAAAAAAAAAAAAAGTTTAAATAAATTGCCCTTTGCCCTTTACACTCATCTTTTTAAAGAGCTATCAAATGTTTTAATATGAAAAAGCTACCTTAAAAGACAGCTAGCTCTAGGTATTCAAATAATATTGATACTCCCACAGAATGAAAATGTTAGATTTAATATGCTATTCATCTGTATTTTAAATGCTTTTAAATCGAGAATCAGCAAAAGACTAAGTAGCTAGCTTCCTTGTTTGTATTTTAAGAGTGGCGAAAACTGTCTGAAATAATAAACAAGAATCTTGTATGGTAATTCAGAGAAGATACAAACCTGGATACACATTCTGGGGCAAATCACCATGGTTTCCTATGTAATACAGTGATTTCTCCACATTTGTTCAGCATATATACTAACAGTGCTTTGTTGATGTGGTTACAATGAAGTATTTATTGACCGCCTCCAATCCGCCTAGCACTGGCCCGTACAATAAATGCTTTCTTTGGTCCCAGGCCATGCAACAGCCACTCTCTATAATGAAAGTATCTTATTGTGTACCGGGGGCACTGCAGGAAAGGGAGGGGAGGGATGGAGGAGTGTCAAGCTAAACTGTAGTTTTTTTTTTTTCAATTACATTGACCAAATCATTTCGAAGTCGGAAGGGCCTTTGGAGAAAATCCAGTTAGTTTTATTGATGACGAAATTAAGACTTGGTGTCTCGTCTTATCCAAGGTCACTCAGCTAATCAGTCTCCTAGTGACACAGTGCAATTTCCACAAATTCCCTTCACTTCTCACCCCACACCATGTCAAACAGAGCAACTATCCAGAATTGAAAAATCCACCTAACGTCCCGGACAGCTCTTTTCCAAAGCCTTCAAAGCATTCCATCAAGCTGAAAGAGTGGAGTGTATATACTCTCTACTAGATCCCAATCACTTATTTATCCACTGTGACTAGGCTTCAAATACTCTTTAATCACCGCTCAGTGATGAGGGTGGGAGAAGGAAAGGCAGGTCTGGAAACTTTTGCGGCACCTCAAAATGTGTCCATCTCTCATCTTTCCGCTCACTTCACCTCGAGGTCTCGAAGGACCCAGGGGGGGGAAAAAACACCTCACCGGAATCAAAGCAAATGGCGACTAAGGGAGAGCAGAAAAATCAAGACCGGGGTCGGTTCGCTCGCGACCCCGTTTGCAGAAACATCAAAGGGCGATGACGACACTGCGGGAGAGGGGCTCGCAGACGGCTTCTCCCCAGGTATCCGGGCACCCTCGGCCACTGAAACCCTCGCCCCCTCCCCGCCTGGTCCTGGGGGTGGGGCGGGGACGTCTCCCAGGGAGAACGACGCTTCCTACGGCCGGGCCCAGCCAGGAGGCAGGGGCATGGACTCTCTTCGCACAACACCTGGGCCGCCTGGAGGGGGTCCCAGGGCCGCAGCTGCGGAGCCCACCCTCGCGCACACACCCTTGCGGCCCCGCCCGCCCACCCCAGAGGCCGGCCCCAAGTCTCACCGTGAGCCCCGGGAGCGGCCTGGGGGCGCTGGGCGAGAAAGGGGAGCTGACTCTGGGGCTCAGGCCGGCCGAAGGGCACCGCACACGGACTTAGGCCCTCCCGACGCCTCGACACAGACACAATGAGTCACAAAGGCCGGAAGTGTGTCAGCACCTCGTCTTCCGGGACCGCGCCGCGCTTCCGGGTCCTCTCTAGGAGCGCGGGAGGACTTTGCATCTCTGTTTCCGAATCGCTGGACCAGGCGCCTGCCCTTGAGTTTTCAAGCCTCCAGCTTGGAGGATCCGGTCCCTGTTCGCCCCTAGTTAATGCGGGGACTAACGGGAGCGGGTGGTGGGGGGTTTCAGGCTTTCCCCTACTCAAACTCAAACAGACTCTCCAGCTCAGACACGTCCATGTGAAAGTTCGATTTCACCTGTCTTTTTCATCTCAGGTAGTCCTTGTAGTAATTACAGTTATTATCAAGCAATAATAGTACTTGGTAATTGTATGTCTGTGGCAAAGGAACCGAAACAAGCATGTAGACAGAGGAAGATCAAAGTGAAGCCAAGGGTGGCTGGTTTCCCAAAACTGCCACGGTAGCTTCTCTCAGGGCCCTGGAGCTATATGGAGTGGTATTTTCAAATACTTGGCCTGTGGACAAGGGATGTCTTTCCACAAGCAAGCATAGTTATAAGGTTCTGTGCTTTGCTCATGTGGCATATGCTATTATAGCCGTTTAAAAGGAGTTTTCAGAGTAACAACAGACACTTTTACCTTCAAAGTGCTTTCACAACCTACCACAGTTACAGCCTTCATCTTTGCCTTGCAGGGTAAGGCACGCGTAAGAGGGGGCCACCTTGTGCAAGGGTGGGGGGGGACTACAGGCTTTAATGGTTGTGACTTTCCACTATGTTCTGAGACAAGTTCATGGGAGAAACTGAACTCAGTAGCTTGGTTGTGTGACTCTCACTGCTTGGAGAGATTTACTTTCTTTTTTTAGATGGAGTCTCACTCTGTCACCCAGGCTGGAGTGCAGTGGCACCATCTTGGCTCACTGCAACCTCCACCTCCCAGGTTCAAGCGATTCTCCTGCCTCAGCCTCCTGAGTACCTGGGACTACCGGCACACACCACCATGCCTGGTTAATTTTTGTATTTTTAGTAGAGAACAGGGTTTCCCCATATTGGCCAGGATGGTCTCGATCTCCTGACCTTGTGATCCACCTGCCTCAGCCTCCCAAAGTGCTGGAATTACAGGTGTGAGCCACTGTGCCCGGCCAGATTTACTTTTTAAAAAATGTTTGAAAACTAAAAAGCAATGACAGGGCCAGACATGATGACTCAAGCCTGTAATCTTAGCACTTCGGGAGGCTGGGATGGGAGGATTCTTGAGCCCAAGAGTTGGAGACCAGCCTAAGCAACGTAATGAGACCCTGTCTCTACAAAAAATACTAAAATTAGCTGGGTGCATGGTGGTGTGTGCCAGTGGTCCCAGCTGCTTGGGAGGCTGTGGTAGAAGGATGGATTGAGCCCAGGAGGTTGAGGCTGCAGTGAGCTATGATTGCGCCATTGCACCCCAGTCTGGGCGACAGAGCAAGATCCCATCTCAAAAAAGAAAAAAAGGGCCGGGTGCGGTGGCTCATGCCTGTAAACCCAGCAGTTTGGGAGGGGTGGGTGGATCATGGAGTCAAGAGATTGAGATCATCCTGGCCAATATGGTGAAACCCCGTCTCTACTAAAAATACAAAAATTAGCTGGGCGTGGTGGCACGCGCCTATAGTCCCAGCTACTTGGGAGGCTGAGGCAGGAGAATCGCTTCAACTCCAGAGGCAGAGGTTGCAGTGAGCAGAGATCACGCCACTGCTCTCCAGCCTGGGGACAGAGCTAGACTCCGTATCAAAAAAAAAAGCAATGACAGTATCATTAAAGGAAATTTGCAAAATGGACAAAAATAATTACCTGTAATCTCTCCACTCTAACACAATCCCCATGGCTTTAGTTTACCTTTTTCCTGTTTTCATATACAAATAAATATTTATTGATATTATTTTAAACACTGTTCAAAACCATAGTTGTAGTTGTATTGAAGAGGAGGCTGGTATCCTGGAAGTATCTGCTACATTCATATCATGTGAACACTGTTTTCTAAGGAAGAGAAAATATATTTACGATTCAGTAAGTGGAAATAGATCATCATCAAAGTCTTCATACTCATCGTCTTCACATTGAGTAAGCTGAGGAGGAAGAGGAAGGGTTGCTGTTGCTGTCTCAGGGGTGGCAGAGGCAGGAAGTGATCCGCCAGCCTTGGCCTCCCAAAGTGCTAGGACTACAGGTGTGAGTCACCGCACCTGGCTTCTTTTCTTTCTTTCTTTTTTGAGACAGAGTTTCCCTCAGTTGCCATGTTGGAGTGCAATGGCGTGATCTCGGCTCACTGCAACCTCCGCCTCCTGGGCTCAAGCAATTCTCATGCCTCAGCCTCCCAAGTAGCTGGGATTACAGGTGTGCACTCACCATGCCTGGCTAATTTGTGTATTTTTAGTAGAGATGGGGTTTTACCATGTTGGCCATGCTGGTCTCGAACTCTTGGCCTCAAATGATCCACCCACCTCGGCCTCTCAAAGTGCTGGGATTACAGGTGTGAGCCACCACGCCTGGCCTCGACATCTTTGATTACTTCCTAAGGATGGATTCCAAGAAATGAGGTTACTGGTTCCACAGATAGTCAGAGGGAATATAGGCAATAACCTTGGTAACCCCAGGGTTCTAGACCTGTCAGCAAACAAGCTCAGCTGACAAGATCAGATGGTATCCACACAAGAGTTTTGAAAGAACTCAAAGATGAAAGTGTTGAAAGAATCATGAAACGTAATGATTTATGATTACAAAGAGACACTGTGCTTAAAAATTGGCTGGCTGCCCTGAACAAATAAAAGTTCCTGAAGGGCACCCTAGAAATTGTGGGTGCCTAAGTTTGACTTCCGTGTTGTGAAAGCTGGTGGAGTCAATGCTGAAGGGGAGCCCGGGTTTGCGACTGTGACTGGGTGGCTGCAGCTACTCCTGGGAGGGAGGGTCTCCTGTCTCTCCAACTTGGAAGGAGGGTGGGGGCTTCCACGTGTTCCCAGCTCCCTCCAGCTCCGTGGAGTGCTACGATCCCAGCTGTGCCTCCCCCACTGCAGCCAGCATCACGGCAGTGGCCATTCCAGATGGGGCGCTGCTGCTATCACTTCCAGTTGGGAGGTTACAGAAGGCTTGGAAAGGGATAGAGCAGGCTCTGCTTATCCTAGAGAGTTATTTCCACATGCAATTTCCTCCTTGCCACAGTCTGATAATGCAAGAGAAATGTCCAAAATATGTATTTGAAAAAGTCTCACAGGAAGAGGCAAGGGCCTTTTGTAGGAAACTAAGGAATATGTTCCATTTATCCTCAAAGACAATAGCTCGTAACTTTCATTCCCATAGGTCAACCATCTTCATGGATATTTCAGAGTTGCCTAATAAGAATTTTAAAATATCAATAAGAGAGAAGATTCAGGTTGGGTGTGGTGGCTCATGCCTATAATCCCAGCACTTTGGGAGGCCAAGGCCGGGGATCACCTGAGTTCAAGAGTTCAAGACCATCCTGGCCAACATAGTGAAACCCCATCTCTACTAAAAATATAAAAAATTAGCTGGGCATGGTGGCGTGCATCTGTAACCCCAGGTACTCGGGAGACTGAGACAGGAGAATCATTTGAACCCAGGAGGTGGAGGCTGCAGTGAGCTGAGATCACACCACTGCACTCCAGTCTGGTTAACAGAGCAGGACTCTGTCTTTAAAAGAAAAAAAAAAAAAAAATATATATATATATATAGAGAGAGAGAGAGAGAGAGAGAGAGAAGATACAGGGAAGGGAAATTGACTCTCTCTCTCTCCATATATATATATATATATATTTGAGACAGGGTCTTACTCTGTCTCCCAGGCTGGAGTGCAGTGGTCACAGCTTACGGCAACCTTGAATTTTTGGGCTCAAGTGATCCTTCTGCCTCAGCCTCCTGAGTAGCAGGGACTACAGACATGCGCCACTACCCTTGGCTAATTTTAAAATTTTCTGTAGATATAGGGTCTCGCTGTGTTGCCCAGGCTGGTCTTGAACTCCTGGGCTCAAGCAATCCTCCCATCTCAATCTCCCAGGTGTGAGAATACAGGTGTGAGGCACTGTGCCTGGCTGACAATCTCTAAATGTATATAGCTTGGAGATCCAGGTGAACAGAGAACAGAAACTCCCACTCCTTCATCCAGATCTTACATAATCTGCCTTTTGAAATAAACATTCCCACTGCCCCTAAGCATGGTGCTCACATTTGGTTGTTGGGTAGGAATAAATCTGATGACATGACAAATATAATCACTTTATTTGGCAGTTTCAATTCAGAGATGCTCATAGATGAAATAGTTTTATTTTTCACCCATGATTGCTCCCTTCTGTATTGTTGAATCTCCCATTTCCCTGGGTAATGGATTTTTATTTTTTTAGACGGAGTTTCACTCGTCACCCAGGCTGGAGTGCAATGATGCAATCTTGGCTCACTGCAACCTCCACCTCCTGGGTTCAGGCAATTCTCTTGCCTCAGCCTCCTGAGTAGCTGGGATTGCAGGTGCCCGCCACCACGCCTGGCTAATTTTTTTGTACTTTTGGTAGAGACGGGGTTTCTCCATGTTGGTCAGGCTGGTCTTGAAATCCTGACCTCAGATGGGTGATCGACCTGCCTCGGCCTCCCAAAGTACTGGGATTACAGGTGTGAGCCACGGAGCCCCTCCAGGTAATGGATTTTTAAATGACACCTGGAGAATATTCCATATTTCCTAGCTACTATAAGTTAAGATTCTACCCAGTTTAAAAACCCAAGTCTTAGGCCAGGTGTGGTGACTCACACCTATAATCCCAGCACTTTGGGAGGCCAAGGCGGGCAGATCACCTGAGGTCAGGCGTTTGGGACCAGCCTGACCAACATGGAGAAACCCCGTCTCTACTAAAAATACAAAATTAGCCGGGAGTGATGGTGCATGCCTGTAATCCCAGCTACTCAGGAGGCTGAGGTAAGAGAATCGCTTGAACCCGGGAGGCGGAGGTTGCAGTGAGCCGAGATTGCACCATTGCACTCCAGCCTGGGCAATAAGAGCAAAACTCTGTCTAAAAAAAAAAAAAAAAAAAAAAAAAACAAGTCTTATATCTGATTCCAAAGGTCCCATTTTACTGAGTTTTCTTCTTCTTCTTTTTCTTCTTCTTCTTCTTCTTTTTTTCTTTTTGACAGTTTTTGCTTTTGTCGCCGAGGCTGGAGTGCAATGGCATGATCTCAGCTCACTGCAACCTCCGCCTCCCAGGTTCAAGTGATTCTCCTGCCTCAGCCTCCCAAGTAGCTGGGATTAAAGGCGTGTGCCACCTGCCCGACTAGTTTTTGTATTTTTAGTAGAGACGGGATTTCACCATGTTGGCCAGGCTGGTGTCGAACTCCTGACCTCCAGTGATCCGCCTGCCTGGGCCTCCCAAAGTGCTGGGATTACAGGCGTGAGCCACTGTGCCCGGCCTGAGTTTTCTTTGCTGTCGGCTAGGGCTGTGCTGGGGAACCTGCTGTGAGAAGGGTACTGTGATCTATGCTTTTCCTCCTCCCCTTCTCTCTCCCTGGGGTGGCAGGAGTGAGTGATCTGACTCTCGGAGACACCTTCCTTCTCTATTTTCCTATTGGAAGCTGTGGCTTCTCTGTTGTGTTGGGCAAAGTGGACCCACAGGGAGAGGGTCAAAAATCTCTTACTTAACTGGCTGTGAGGCTATTCTCTCTCTGCTGGTTGTTACTCTTCCCTCTGTAACACAGTGTTCCAGCTACTTAAGCTGCAAAACAAATTATTCAACAATTTCATGGGTGAAAGCAATGACAACATTGTTTATTTTGCTCCTAAATCTTCCATTTGGCGAAGGGATCCGCACGGATGGCTCATCTATCCTCCACCTGGCTCCTCTGGGGGGTCTCAAAGGTTGGACCATCTAAAGGCTTGCCAGCTCCTAAGATTGGTGATTGGTCTGGCTGTCAGCTGAGATCTTAGCTGGGGCAGTGGATCTGAACACGTGCAGGTGGTCTCTTCATGTGGTCTGGGCTTCCTCACAGGATGGTGGCTGGGATCCAAGGACAAGTATCCAGCAAGAGAGAGGAGGAAGGAAAGGAAGGAAGGGAGGGAGGGGGGGAAGGAAAGAAGGAGAGGAAGGGAGGGAGGGAGTGAAGGAAGGAAGGAAAGGAAAGGGAAGGGAATGGAAGGGAGGGAAGGAAGGAGGTAAGGGAAGGAAGGCAGTGGAGTGGGAGACAGAGAGAGACAGAGGGGATAGGTGAATGAAGGCCACATCTCCTTTATAACCTAATCTTAGAAGCACCCAACATCCCTTTCACTGCATTCAATGCCTTGAGGCAGTCATAAAGTCACACCTAGTTTCAAGGGAAGGGAAAATAGGTTCCCCCCATTTTTTTCCTTTTCTTTGTGACACAGGGTCTCACTCTGTCACCCAGGCTGGCGTACAATCATGGCTAGCTGCAGCCTCAACCTCCTGGGCTTAAGTGATCCTCCAACCTCATCTTCCCATGTAACTGGGACTACAGGCACGAACAACTATGCCCGGCTAATTTTTAAAATTTTTTTTGTAGAGATGGGGGTTTCACTATGTTGCCCAGGCTGGTCTCAAACTCCTGGGTTCAAGCAATCCTTCCACCTCAGCCTCTTGAGTAGCTGGGAGTACAGGTGCACACCACCATACCCAGCTAATTTTATTTTATTTTTTGGTAGAGATGGGGTCTCACTATGTTGCCTAGGCTGGTCTTAAACTCCTGGGCTAAAGCGATACTCCTGCCTTGGCCTCCCAAAGTGCTGGTTTTACAGGCGCCATGCCTGGTGATGCCACCTTTTTTTTTTTGTTTTCTTGAGACAGAGTCTCACTTTTGTCGCCCAGGCTCGAGTGCAGTAACATGATCTCGGCCCACTGCAACCTCTGCCTCCCGGGTTCAAGCAATTCTCCTGCCTCAGCCTCCTGAGTAGCTGGGATTACAGGTGCCTGCCACCATGCCCGGCTAATTTTTGTATTTTTAGTAGAGACGGCCATGTTGGCCAGGCTGGTCTCGCACTCCTGACCTCAGGTGATCCGCTCACCTCAGCCTCCTAAAGTCCTGGGATTACAGGCGTGAGCCACAGCGCCTAGCAACATGCCACCTTTTGATGGGAAGTGGTGTGGTTCTGGAATTGCATGTGAGACCAAAAACACTGCCATGGTCACTTTTGGAAAACACAGGCTACCGCTACTGTGCGTCAGCCACACAAACACTGGCTTGTGGAGTTCAGGGATGAAATCCTCAGGGGCCCTTGGGGGCCTGCTGACTACTCAGTCCCCTGTCCCGGTCGATCTGCCTTCTGCCCCTAGCAGGGCACTGCACAACCTCCTTTTGCGGAGATTCTTGGGTGGAGGCACCAGTTGGACAGCTCAAGCCCAGCTACCTGCTTCTGGGTCCATTTGATCTGTGAGAAACTCAGGCACCTTTGGCCACTCAAATGGCTGGAACGTGGACCTCCTCTGGTGCCCCGCTGCCCCTCCCTGGCCACCTTCCCCTTAGTGGACTTGTTGAATCACCTGCCACCTGCCTAGGGGGGAGAGTCTCCTATTTAAAATAATGCTCAACTAGAGGTTGAGGTGTTTGTTTGTTTGTTTGTTTGTTTGTTTTTTCGGAGTCTCACTCTGTTGCCAGGCTGGACTGCAGTGGCGCGATCTCGGCTCACTGCAATCTCCACCTCCCGGGTTCAAGTGATTCTCTTGCCTCAGCCTCCTGAGTAGCTGGGACTACAGGCACGTGCCACCACACGTAGCTAATTTTTGTATTTTTAGTAGAGATGGGGTTCACCATGTTGGCCAGGATGGTCTTGATCTCCTAACCTCGTGATCTGCCTGCCTCAGCCTCCCAAAGTGCTGGGATTACAGGTGTGAGCCACTGTGCCTGGCTGAGGATGAGGTTTTTTGTTGATATGGAGTCTCCCCGGTGACTGGGACTCCTGCCCCCAGGTCTTTTTTTTTTTTTTTTTTTTTTTTTTGAGATGGAGTCTCCCTCTGTTGTGCAGGCTGGAGTGCAGTGGTGCAATCTGGGCTCATTCCAACCTCTGCTTCCCAGTTCAAGCAATTCTCCTGCCTCAGCCTCCCTAGTAGCTGGGATTACAGGTGCACGCCACCACGCCCAACTAATTTTTTGTATTTTCAGTAGATATGGGGTTTCACCATGTTGGCCAGGCTGGTCTTGAACTCCTGGCCTCAAGTGATCTGCCCACCTCGGCCTCCCAAAGTGCTGGGATCACAGGCAAGAGCCACCACACCCAGCCTCTGTCCCCAGGTTTTGAAGACATTCTCACTTGTCTTCATGGTGAGGGGGCGAGGGAACCAGTCATGGAGGAGGAGAGGGAAGCCCCCACCAATAGGCAGAAGGCATTTGGCTTCTACAAAGTCCTTTCTCTCTTTCTTGCTGCTTTCATCCAGACTTGAGGAGCAGAAAAACTGGCTGAGCAAGCAAAGCACGAGAGCGTTTCTGCCTGTCACGTAGGTGGCATCTGGGATCTTTGATGTGCGGTGCTGTGGGCTGGGAGTGTCCTCCTGAAGTTTTTCCTTCTTTGTTCTCAGCTTTGGACTCCAGCCATGGACAACAGAGTCCTAACCCACGTCCAGTCACATGACTGCAAAAGCACCTGCGTCTGGATACGGATGTTTATGAGAACATTGGTGCCTAATCAAATCAAATCAAAACAAACCAAACAGCCCCCCAGCCTTGTGGCCTCATTCCCAAGTCAGCCCAAGCCATATCCTTCCTAGCTATGGTGTGTAGTAGAGGGGCGCAGGACTCAGATGGCCTTGGTTTTCATCTTGTCTGTACCATGTACTCTTGGTCTAGTTACTTGAACTTTTGGAGCCTCAGTTTCTCTAAGTGTAAAATGAGGATTCAAACAGCACCTACCTCATTGGGTTGTCATGAGGCTTGCATGATGGAGTTGATTCATGTAAATCAGCAGTTGCAGGGCCTGGCATTGGACACAGATGAGTTTAGGGCTGTGGGCTGTTGACTGACTCTTGGGCTTGAGTGGCATGTGTGGCTCCATCCTGAAGCTCTTTTCTGGCAGTGCTGAGGTGGGAGGAGGGACTTGACACTGCAGGTGGGGCTTGGACAGTGGACCAAATTGAGGATTAGCTAAAATGGGGCCAGGGCAGAAGCAGCTTTCCATAAGACATGCCCACCAGTGTGCCATGTCAGTTTACCGTTGCCATGGCAACACCCGGGAGTTTCCACCCCTTTCCATGGCAATGAACTGACAACCTAGAAGTTACTACCTCTTCCCTAGTAATTTCTGCACTAACTGCCCCTTAATCTACATGTAATTAAAAGTAGGTAGGCCAGGTGTGGTGGCTCACACTCACACCTGTAATCCCAGCACTTTGGGAGGCTGAGATAGGTGGATCACTTGAGGTCAGGAGTTTGAGACCAGCCTGGCCAACATGGCAAAAGCCTGTCTCTACTAAAAAACCACAAAAAATTAGCTGGGTGTGATGGTGAGCACCTGTAATCCCAGCTACTAGTGGGGCTGGGGCAGGAAAATCGCTTGAACCTGGGAGGCAGAGGTTGCAGTGAGCAGAGATGGTGCCACTGCACTCCAGCCTGGGCAACAGAGTGAGACTCAGTCTCAAAAAAAAAACAAAAAAGTAGGCATAAATACGACTGCAAAACTGTCCTGAGATACTACTGCCTGCTCTGCAGGAGCAGTCACGGAGCTGTAACACCACCACAGTTGTAACACTGCCTCTTCTATAAAGCAATTTTCTTCTCCCTCTGGCTTGACCTTGGATTTTTTCCTGGGCAAAGCCAAGAAACCTTGTGGGCTAAGCCCCATTTTGGGGCTCGCCTACTTTGCATCAGGGCCAACGAGAGGGCATCCTCTGTCTACAGTACACGAAGCGTAAATGCATCAGATCAATCTGATTCGACTTTTATGTAACAAAATTGTGAGTTGTTTTTCAGTTGCCATGGACCCCTAGGTGAAGGTCGGGTAACCTGAGCATGCCCAGATGAACCAAGCATGCAACCACAGGGCGGAACCTAAGTGCTCGGACTGAAGAGGGGGACTGAATTAGGAAGTGGACACCACATGGCAGGATCCAGGATCCAATCAGATTGAGTGCTGGCATCACCCCATGACAGGACTCAGTCAGATTACACCTCCTGGCATCACCTCATTTCAAGAGCCAATCACTCTCATTACCCTATGCTTATAAAACCTGACTTATGAGGCCGGGTGCGGTGACTCATGCCTGTAATCCCAGCACTTTGGGAGGCCAAGGTGGGCAGATCATGAGGTCAGGAGATAGAGACCATCCTGGCTAACATGGTGAAACCCCGTCTCTACTAAAAATACAAAAAATTGGCTGGGCTCAGTGGCTCATGCCTGTAATCCTAGCACTTTGGGAGGCCGAGGCAGGCGGATCACAAAGTCAGGAAATCGAGACCATCCTGGCTAACACAGTGAAACCCCGTCTCCACTAAAAAAAATACAAAAAATTAGTCGGGCATGGTGGCAGGCGCCTGTAGTCCCAGCTACTTGGGGTTGAGGCAGGAGAATGGTGTGAACCCGGGAGGCGGAGCTTGCAGTGAGCTGAGATCGCGCCACTGCACTCCAGCCTGGGCGACAGAGCGAGACTCCATCTCAAAAAAAAAAAAAATACAAAAAATAAGCACGGTGTGGTGGCACACACCTGTAGTCCCAGCTACCCAGGAGGCTGAGGCAGGAGAACCCGGGAGGTGGAGGTTGCAGTGAGCCGAGATAGCACCACTGCACTCCAGCCTGGGCCACAAGAGCAAAAACTCTGTCCAAAAAAAAAAAAAAAAAAAAAAGCCACTGCTCTTGGCTCACACTCTATAAATTTTGCATGACTCTCTTTGAAATCCTGGGATTCAACCCTAGCACGCAATGCTCAAACTTCTGTGATCCCTGGGGCTTCCATCACATGCAAACTGGGAGTCATTTCTAGCAGGGCCTTCCCAGTTTTGCTGTTGGTACAGGACAAATGTAAGAGGACAGAGAACATACAGTGTAGGGACACATTTCAGAGTTGGGCTGGAATCTCGAGAGCAGCTGGACCAACTTGGAACTTCCTCTAAATATCTGAATAGTTTATAAACGAAAAGAACTGTCATTGCTCCGAGGGGCCCATGGCATACGGCAGCGCAGGGTGGATGTGCAAACATATCCAGGCAGCCCAGGGCGGTGGCCAGGAAGTAAGCTGTCATTTACCTGCAACACGATCCTTCCAGTATCTGGTTCCAGGAGTCACAGTCTGATTTTAACAATCTATGGTGGGCCAGGTGTGTGGCTCACGCCTGTCATCCCAGCACTTTGGGAGGTTGAGGCAGGTGGATCACTTGAGGTCAGGAGTTCGAGACCAGCCTGGCCAACATGGTGAAACCCCATCTCTACTAAAAATACAAAAATCAGCCGGGTGTAGTGATGCATGCCTGTATTCCCAGCCACTCCAGAGGCTGAGGAATGAGAATCAGTTAAGCCCAGGAGGCAGATGTTGCAGTGAGCCAAGATCGCGCCACTGTACACTGTACTCTGGCCTGGGCAACAGAGAGAGACTCTGTCTCAAACAAAACAAAACAAAACAAAACAAAACAAAACAAAACCCAAAAAAACAAAAAACAATCTATGGTGGTGCTGAATATATAGAGAGAAGAGCCAGTGTGGTTGTTCATGTCTGTAATCCCAGCTACTCGGGAGGCTGAGGTGGAAGGAAGCTTGAGCCCAGGAGTTTGAGACCAGCTTGGGCAACACAGTGAGACTCCATCTCAAAAACAAACAAACAAACGAAACAAAAACAACAACAAAAAAACAGTGACTGTAGAGAGAGAATAAAGAAGGAGAAAGGAGAGGGCTACTTAAAATTTTTTGGTGGGGGGAAGAGAAGTCAGGGCTTCAAAGTAGAAAGAGTACTGAAAACTTATAAATAGCTCTTTATCAGGAAGGTAATGAAAGACCTGAATGTAGGTTGGTTAAAAGCATGACAGCAGGAAGAATCCAGGCACATTGAAGATGAAGACAGAAAAAAACAAACAAGCCATATTTAGCAGTTTAGGCAGGAAATGAACACAGATCCTATGGGGAGGCGAAGTTAACTTGTAAATGAGACTCTGTATGAAGGTACCTCTATATACATTTGCGTAAAACTATTTTAAAAGCTGCAAAACACAGTCATACAGTTGTTACAGAAAGGTGATCATTAAAGAATAAATTGGGGTTGGGGCCAGGCATGGTGGCTCACACCTGTGATCCCAGCATTTTGAGAGGCTGAGGCAGGTGGATCGCTTGAGGTCAGGAGTTCGAGACCAGCCTGGCCAACATGGCGAAATCCCATCTCAACTAAAATACAAAAAAATTAGCCAGGCGTGGTGGCACATGCCCGTAATTTCAGCTACTTGGGAGGCTGAGGCACAAGAATCACTTGAACCCGGGAGGAGGAGAGATTGTGCCACTGCACTTTAGCCTGGGCGACAGAGTGAGACTCTGTCTCAAATAAAATACAGGCTGGGCGCAGTGGCCCATGCCTGTAATCCCAGCACTTTGGGAGGACAAGGCGGGTGGATCACTTGAGGTCAGGAGTTCAAGACCAGGCTGGTTAACATGGTGAAACCCTGTCTCTACTAAAAATATTTTAAAAATTAGCCAGGCGTGGTGGTGCGCACCTGTAATCCCAGTTACTCGGGAGGCTGAGGCAGAAGGATCACTTGAACCCGGGAGGTGGAGGTTGCAGTGAGCCAAGATTGCGCCACTGCACTCCAGCCTGGGCAACAAGAGCAAAGACTCTGTCTTAAAAAACAAAACAAAACAAAAAAGGCCAGGCACGGTGGCTCACGCCTGTAATCTCAGCACTTTAAGAGGCTGAGGCGGGCAGATCACGAGGTCAAGAGATTGAGATCATCCTGGCCAACATGATGAAACCCGGTCTCTACTAAAAATACAAAAATTAGCTGGATGTGGTGGCGTGCGCCTGTAGTCCCAGCTACTCGGGAGGCTGAGGCAGGAGAATCGCTTGAATCTGGGAGGCGGAGGTTGCAGTGAGCTGAGATCACGCCACTGCACTCCAGCCTGGCGACAGAGCGAGACTCCGCCTCAAAAAAAAAAAAATATATATATATATATGTATGTGTGTGTGTGTATATATATGTGTGTGTGTGTGTATATATATATATATATAAATAATAAACACATAAATTGAGGAGAAGGCAGGGGAACCAAGATTTGACAGTGACAAGAAAGAAAAGCCCAGGAGGATCTGGTGGCTGAGCCAGATGCTGGGGCTGGACTAAGGGTGATGGGAGCAGAGCTGGGACCTTTGGGTGGCAGAGAAGTTCTAATCAGTGAAACTGGGCAAAGCTATTTTGATGGAGCAGTGAGTTGGGGTTAAGAGACAGAGACAGGCCGGGACTGGTGGCTCACACCTGTAATCCCAACAGTTTGGGAGGCCAATGTGGCAGGATCATTGAGACCAGGAGTTCGAGACCAGCCTGGGTAACATACTGAGGCCTTGTCGCTACAAAAAATTTAAAAAATTAGCCAGGTGTGGGCCGGGCGCGGTGGCTCACGCTTGTAATCCCAGCACTTTGGGAGGCCGAGGCGGGCGGATCACAAGGTCACGAGATCGAGACCACGGTGAAACCCCGTCTCTACTAAAAAATACAAAAAATTAGCCGGGCGTGGTGGCGGGCGCCTGTAGTCCCAGCTACTCGGAGAGGCTGAGGCAGGAGAATGGCGTGAACCCGGGAGGCAGAGCTTGCAGTGAGCCGAGATTGCACCACTGCACTCCAGCCTGGGTGAAAGAGCAAGACTCTGTCTCAAAAAAAAAAAAAAAAAAAAAAAAAATTAGCCAGGTGTGGTGGTGCATGCCTGTGGTCCTAGCTACTCAGGAGGCTGAGGTGAGAGGATCGCTTGAGCCCAGTAGATTGAGCCTGCAGTGGGACATGATCGTGCCACTGCACTCCAGCCTGGGCCACAGAGTGAGACCCTGTCTCAAAACAAACCAAACCAAACAAACAAACAAAAGAGGCAGAGAGACAAAGGCTGCGAAGAAGATGGAATGATGATGCCTTTCGGGTAGGTTTGGTGTTTTGGGTTGTAAAAGGGAGGATAAAGAACTAGGAGAAAGTAGATAGAGCACTAATTGGGACTCAGGTAATGGCTTCAGGTAGATTGTACAGGTTTGAATGCGGGGAGACACAGCCCAAGGGGAGACACAGCCCAAGAGGAGACAAGAGGAAACAAACTTGGAGGAAAGTTTCTGTGATTCTAAACATGTTCCCTTTCTTGTCTCCAGGATTTCAGCTAGTGGTGGGATGCTCTGTGTATGTTTCATGTAGTTTCACATAGTTGGGGGCTCAGTCTCTCCACTTAAGGCTTTTTATTTCTTTTCTCTTTTTTTTTTTGAGACAGTTTCATTCTTGTTGCCCAGGCTGGTGCACAATGGGGCGATCTCAGCTCACTGCAACCTCCGCCTCCCAGGTTCAAGCGATTCTCCTGCTCAGCCTCCCAAGTAGCTGGGATTACAGGTGCCTGCCACCACACCCGGCTAATTTTTATATTTTTAATAGAGACAGGGTTTTGCTATGTTGGCCAGGCTGGTCTCGAACTCCTAACCTCGGTGATCCACCCGCCTCAGCCTCCCTAAAGTGCTGGGATTACAGGTGTGCGCCACTGTGCCTGGCCTCTCCACGTAAGGCTTTGAGTGGCGTGCTGGGAACGCCCTGCTGTTGGTGTCCTTGGGTGGACCACAGGGCCCTCTACGGTGCCCCTTGAGGCTGAACACTTTGGCTTCCAGCATGTCTGAGATGAGATGTGACTCTCTCTCCTGGGGGCCACCTGCAAGGCGATTATGTATTGGAACAAGCTCTCTTCTTGCCTTATTTTACAGCCCAATGGAGAGGAAGACGTCAGAGTAGAAGAGGTGTAAAATTTGGAGTAACTCTTGTTGGGCGTGTGGTTTGTGCAAATGACCTGACCTCTCTAAGTCTTGACTCCCTCATCTGTAATAGGGATGATTTTGGCAATAGCTACCCACTTAGCTACTCTGAGGATAGTATGACATTGTGGAGGTGGCAATGCTTTGTAAACTGCAGAGGACTTTTAGGTGCCAGCCATCGCCATGTTTTAAATACGGAGAACCTCATTTCTCACCACCTTGCAAAATAAAACTTCACAGTTTATTTGGGTTGGGTATAATTACTGGGCGAAAAATGTAAAAATAACAATGTTTTAGAAATTTCCCCAAAGAAGAAACAGTATTGGCTGGGGCTGCCTTCCCAGGGGCCCTGGAATCCTGAGGGTGCCTGACCTGCAAATGCCCAGCGCTTAGCAGGAGAACAGCCAGATGGCCCTGCTAGCTCCCTCCCTGTGCAAACATCTCTCACCCAGCCGAGTCAACAACCCTCCCTGGGTCAAGAGGCTCCTCCATGCTGCTTCTGTGTGGTGTAGCCTAGAAACTGGGCGGCTGGGGCACAGGGCTGTGGACTTTGGTTATGTGTTTAATCTAGGTCCCTGAGCTACAGGGCCATCTGTTTCGGCTCCTTCTCTGCTTATGTAAACAGGGCTGGTGGGCCCATCAGTACAGCCAGGCCTCGCTCTCACCCCCTCCTCCTGTAAACACATTACAAAGAATCTTTGTAACTGCCCAGGAAGAGCAGCTCTGCTCAGGGGAAGAGAGCCTACATCCGGAGGGGGTGAGACTGGGAGTGGAGATGGATGGGGGAAGAGTGGGGAGGAGGGGCGAAGGTGGGGCCGGAGTGGTGCTTGCCAATACCTCCTGTACCATGCGGTACAGAAAAGCCAGCTTTGCTCAAAGTCTGGCCGTGAGGAGGGGGCCTGTTGTCTGCAGCAGAAACCAAGGTGGTAGGGAGGGTGGTGTTAGAAAACGGGAGAACTGGGGTGGGGCATGGTGGCTCATACCTGTAATCCCAGCAATTTGGGAGGCTGAGGCGGGAGGATTGCTTGAGGCCAGGAGTTTGAGAACAGCCCGAGCAACATGGGAAGATTCTGTGTCTACAAAAAATACAAAAATTAGCTGAGCGTGGTGGCATGTGCCTATAGTCCCAGCTACTTGGGAGACCGAGGCAGGAGGATTGCTTGAGGCCAAGAGTTGTAGGCTATAGTGTGGTATGATCACGCCACTGCACTCCATCCTGGGTGTCAGAGCGAGATCCTGTCTCTAAAAAAAGAAAGAAAAGGGGAGAACCTTTATTTCCTAACATCCTGCAGCCCTGACACTTTTCTTACCTTAGCAATTCAAACGTGGTTTAAAAAAAAAAAAAGGAGGGGGGGCCAAGTGCAGTGCTTCACACCTGCAATCCCAGCACTTTGGGATGCTGAGGCGGGTGGATCGCCTGAGGTCAGGAGTTCGAGACAAGCCTGACCTACATGGTGAAACCCTGTCTCTACTAAAAAAATTAGCCAGGCCTGGTGGTGGGCGCCTGTAATCCCAGCTACTCTGGAGGCTGAGGCAGGAGAATTGCTTGAGCTAGGAGGCGGAGGTTGCAGTGAGTCGAGATGGTGCCATTGCACTCCAGTCTGGGCAATAACAGAGAAACTGTTTCTCAAAAAAAAAAAAAAAAAAAAAAAAAGTCCGGGTGTGGTGGCTCAGGCCTGTAATCCCAGCACTTTGGGAGGCCGAGGTAGGTGGATCACCCGAGGTCAGGCGAGACCAGCCTGGCCAACATGGTGAGACCTCGTCTCTGCTAAAAATACAAAAATTAGCCAGGCATGGTGGTGCGCGCCTGTAATCCCAGCTACTCGGGAGGCTGAGGCAGGAGAATTGTTTGAACCCTGGAGGTGGAGGTTGCAGTGAGGTGAGAGGGTGCCATTGCACTCTAGCCTGGGCGACAAGAGCAAAACTCCATCTCAAAATAAATAAATAAATAAATAAATACATACATACATACATACATACATACAATAAAAAGAACTAAAGCCTCCTTTTCAAGTAGTACAGGTTAGAAGCAAGAATATTAGCTGGAGAGTCAAGAAAACAAATTGTATTCCTGCTCCTACCCCTAATGAGCTGTGTGTCCTTTGGATGATGCCTTAACATCTTGGAGTTTCCTTGTCTAGATAAATCAGAATGATAATATTTGCCATTTTTTGAACACCCTTGATATGACAGGAATTTTTACGTGTTATTTTATTAATCTACACAAATACCCAATGAGGTAGGGTGGATTATCCCCATTTTAGAGATAAAGACATTAAGACTTAGCTAGGAGAACTGACTTGCTCAAAAATATGCATGTGTAAGTAGCAGGAACAGCTCTTTTGTATTCCAAACCCCCATTGTGCCCCTGTGGCTAAGAAAGGTGGGGGCGGGGTGGTGGCTCAAACCTGTAATCCCAGCATTTTGGGAGGCCGAGGCAGGAGGATCACTTGAGCCAGGAGTTCAAGACCAGCCTGAGCAACAAAGCGAGACACTGTTTTTGTTTTTTTTTTGAGACAGAGTTTTGCTCTTGTTGCTCAGGCTATACATAATCTCGGCTCACTGCAGCCTCCACCTCCTGGGTTCAAGTGATTCTCTTGCCTCAGCCTCCTAAGTAGCTGGGATTACAGGCATGTACCACCACGCCCAGCTAATTTTTGTATTTTTAGTAGAGACGGGGTTTTGCCATGTTGGTCAGGCTGGTCTTGATCTCCTGACCTCAGGTGATCCACCTACCTCAGCCTCCCAAAGTGCTGGGATTACAGGCATGAGCCACTGCACCCAGCCAGCAAGACCCTGTTTCTACGAAATATAAAAAATTAGCCAGGTGTGGTGGCATGCACCTATAGTCCCAGCTACTTGGGAGACTGAGGCAGGAGGATCACTTGAACCCAAAGGCAAAAAAAAAAGAAGAAAACAAAAAAAACTATTTTTATTGCTCAGGGACAAAGTTTCTGACTTCAATAAGCTCAAGATCAGCTGGGCACGGTGGCTCACATCTGTAATCCCAGCACTTTGGGAGGCGGGCGGATCACTTGGGGTCAGGAGTTTGAGACCAGCCTAACCAACATAGTAAAATCCCGTCTCTACTAAAAATACAAAAATTAGCCGGGGGTGGTGGTGGGCGCCTGTAATCCCAGCTACTTGTGAGGCTGAGGCAGGAGAATCGCTTGAACTGGGGAGGCAGAAGTTGCAGTGAGCCGAGATTGCAACACTATACTCCAGCCTGGGCGACAGAGTGAGACTCCGTCTCAAGAAAAAAAAAAAAAAAGCAAAAGGGAAAAAACAAGCTCAAGGTCTGGAGTCAAAGCTTCTACCTCTGCCAGATATCTCCTCCCACTGTATTTATCACCTTGGTTAAAATCCAGGGAAGGGAACAATCAGCAACTTGTTCCACTCGGGGTAGAACTTGGCAGGAACTCTCAGAGTTGCTGTTACTACCTTTTCCATTGCAAAGCAATTCATAAATATCTAAATTTCCATAGTACATCTTGGAGGCTGCATGAGGGAGAAACAGCCAGCAACCCTTACGCCTACAGATAAAAATTAGTTCGTTTTTTTTTTTTTTTTTTTTGAGATGGGGTCTCACTCTGTCACCCAGGGTTGAGGGCAGTGGCACGATCTTGGCTCACAGCAACCTCTGTCTCCTGGGTTCAAGTGATCCTCTCACCTCCTGCAGGTGTGAGCCACTGTGTCCTGCCTATCTGGCCCTTTATAGAAAAAAGTTTGCTGTCTCCTGTTCTAGATAAAAGTAGCCATCTGAGCAAGGATGAGGGAGGGTCTCACCATTCAGGAGGTAAATATCTATTTAATCCTCTTGTTTTCTCTGTAGCATCCACACCCTCAACTGTGCCCGGTATTCCTCAGGCCAATGGGGTCTGATTGCTGGCCTGAGGGGTGTGGGATCTCAGACCCACCGTGGATGGGCAGCGCTAGCCTTCCTTCTCCCACCTTCAATGGTTAAGTCTTTACTTCTGTTGGTACAGAGTGGCGGCTGGGCTTGGACTTTTCAGGAAGGAGACTGGAAGGTGTTACTCTGGAGAAACTGACCCAGGGTTAGGAGCTACAGATACTGGCCGGGCGTGGTGGCTCACGCCTGACATCCCAGGACTTTGGGAGGCTGAGGCGGGTAGATCACCTGAGGTCAGGAGTTTGAGATCAGCCTGGCCATCATGGTGAAACGCCCTTTCTAATAAAAATAGAAAACTTAGCCGGGCGCGGCGGCAGGCGCCTGTAATCCCAGCTCCTCGGGAGGCTGAGGCAGGAGAATCGCTTGAATTCAGGAGGCAAAGGTTGCAGTGAGCCGAGATTGTGCCACTGCACTCCAGCCTGGGTGACAGAGCGAGACTCTGTCTCAAAAAAAAAAAAAAAAAGGTCACTTTATACCACACTTTGCTCTTGTTAATCAGACTCTGCAAATAGCAAGTGACTGAACCCTGTGATTCAGTTACAACACAGACATGTGAATGGACAGAGAAGATGTTTGAGAGAAAGTGCCTACCTTTTTTTTTCTTTTTTTTTTGACTGAGTCTTCCTCCGTCACCCAGGCTGGAGTGCAGTGATGTGATCACAGCTCACTGCAGCCTCAAACTCCTGGGCTCAGGTAATCCTCCCATCTCAGCCTCCTGAGTAGCTGGGACTACAGACGTGTGCCACTATACCCAGCGAATTTTTGTTTATTTTCTTAGTAGGGACAAGGTTTTGCCATGTTGCCCAGGCTGCTCTGGAACTCCCGGGCTCAAGCCATCCTCCTGCACTGGTCTACCAAAGTGCTAGGACTACAGGCGTGAGCCACCACACCTGGCCTGTGCTAACTTTTTTTTTTTTTTTTTTGAGACAGAGTCTTGCTCTGTCGCCCAGGCTGGAGTGCAGTGGCGCAATCTCGGCTCACTGCAAGCTCCGCCTCCTGGGTTCACGCCATTCTCCTGCCTCAGCCTCTCCGAGTAGCTGGGATTACAGGCGCCCGCCACCACGCCTGGCTAATTTTTTTGTATTTTTAGTAGAGACAGGGTTTCACCATGGTCTCGATCTCCTGACCTCGTGATCCGCCCGCCTCGGCCTCCCAAAGTGCTGGGATTACAAGCGTGAGCCACCGCGCCCAGCCTGTGCTAACATCTTTAATGAGGATTGTTATTGCTTTTTCTTGAAGTTTTGATTGCAAATATATATAGTTTTGAGTAGTTTGCCCAACTGTATTAACTTTGGTCTTGTTTTGAGTGCCAGGCAGGGGCTTTCAAACAGAAAAATACAGTTCATAAGGAACACAGGTTTAATAATTGCTCAGAGGAAAAAAGACCTACCTGGTCCCCTCTCCACAAAGACAAATCCAAAGACACAAAAGAAAGGGAGGGCCGGGCATGGTGGCTCCTACCTGTAATCCCAGCACTTTGGGAGGCCAAGGCTTGAGCCCAGGAGGTCGAGGCTGCTGCCAGCCGAGACCATCATGCCACTGCACTCCATCCTGGGCAAAAGAGCCAGACCCTGTCTCAAAAAAAAAAAAAAAAAAAAGTGATTTACAAAGTATATTTATTTTTTAAAATATATATTACATATATATTATCATGCTTGCTTTCACTCAGATAAAAATGCTACAAGATATTTTATGGGTATAATAAGAGACAGTATGATGCCCCATTCAAATTTTGTGAGAATTGAATAGGTTACTATCATTTCTACATACATCTTTCTTAACACTTTCTGGAATTTACTCCTCTTCCTCTTTCCACATTGCTTACTGTGCAGAGAAGGAGTCTCCATAATGGGAAGGGATACTATCACATTTTTTTTAATTAATTTTTTTTGCACACAAAAACAATAAACATTTTCTAAAAATGCATACAAACAAAAAGATGCGTATCAAACATATTAGGAAGGTTGCACATGGGAAGACGGGGAATAGAAATGGGGAGTGGGAATCAAAATAAATGAGAGAGGGACTTTATATGGATCAGTGATAATAACTCAATCCTCTATTTGACGAAGAAGGAGAAGGAAGAGGAAGAAAAAGAAAGTGGGATAAAGGATCAGAAAGGGAGGAAAATAGAAAAAATTAGAGTATGACTCCAGGATAGACCTGTTTTGTTGTCACTGAGTTGGTTGGTTGGTTTGTCTGTTGTATTTTTCATATGTTTCGCCATGTTGGCCAGACTGGTCTCGAACTCCTAGCCCGAAGTGATCAACCCGCCTCGGCCCCCCCAGAGTGCCGGGACCACAGGCATGAGCCACCACGTCCAGCCCCCAGATTGCTTCTGGCCTCCGTGGTATACCTCCCAGACGGGGCGGTCGGGCAGAGGCACTCCCCACATCCCAGACGGGGTGGCCGGGCAGAGGCGCTCCTCACTTCCCAGACCGGGCGGCCAGGCAGAGACGCTCCTCATTTCTTCCCAGACGGGGCGGCCGGGCAGAGGCGCTCCTCACTTCCCAGACGGGGCGACCGGGTAGACACGTTGCTCATTTCTTCCCGGACGGGGCGGCCGGGCAGAGGCGCTCCTCACTCCCCAGACGATGGGTGGCCGGGCAGAGGCGCGCCTCACTTCCCAGACGATGGGTGGCCGGGCAGAGGCGCTCCTCACTTCCCAGCCGGGGCGGCCGGGCAGAGGCGCTCCTCACTTCCCAGACGGGGCGGCCGGGCAGAGGCGCTCCTCACTTCCCAGACGGGGCGGCCGGGCAGAGGCGCTCCTCACTTCCCAGACGGGGCGGCCGGGCAGTGGCGCTCCTCACTTCCCAGACGGGGCGGCCGGGCAGAGGCGCTCCTCACTTCCCAGACGGGCGGCGGCAGAGGCGCTCCTCACTTCCCAGACGGGGTGGCCGGGCAGAGGCGCTCCTCACTTCTTCCCGGATGGGGCGGCCGGGCAGAGGCGCTCCTCTCTTCCCAGATGAGGCGGCCGGGCAGAGGCGCTCCTCACTTCTTCCCGGACGGGGCGGCCGGGCAGAGGCGCTCCTCACTTCCCAGACGGGGCAGCCGGGCAGAGGCGCTCCTTGCTTCTTCCCGGACGGGGCGGCCGGGCAGAGGCGGTCCTCAGTTCCCAGATGGGGCGGCCGGGCAGAGGCGCTCCCCACTTCTTCCCGGACGGCGCGGCGGGGCAGAGTCGCTCCTCCCCTCCCAGACGGGGTGGCCGGGCAGAGGCGCTCCTCACTTCTTCCCAGACAGGGCGGCCAGGCAGAGGCGCTCCTCACCTCCCAGATGATGGGTGGCCGGGCAGAGGCGCTCCTCACCTCCCAGACGGGGCGGCGGCCGGGCAGGGGCTGCAACCAGCACCCTGGTAGGCCAAGGCAGGCGGCTGGGAGGCGGAGGCTGCCGCGAGCCAAGACCACGCCACTGCACTCCAGCCCGGGCCACACGGAGCACCGAGTGAGCGAGACTCCGCCCGCAGTCCCAGCACTTCGGGAGGCCGAGGCGGGTAGAGCACTCGGGGTCAGGAGCCGGAGAGCAGCGTGGCCAATATGGCGAAACCACACCTGCAGCCAAAGGAGGAAAAGCAGGCTGGCGAGCGCTGGCAGTCCCAGGCAGTCCGCGGTGCGGGGCAGCAGCGAGCCCAGTAGATTACATGCAGCCTGGGCCACAGAGGGAAAAGAAAGAAAGAAAGAAGGAAGGAAGGAACGAACTATCACATTTTTAATGATTATTAACAGTAAAAACAATGATAAACCTCCGACGTATTAACACTACCTGCCACACACACTGGTGGATGCTTTATACAAATTAACCTAATCCATTCCTCCCTATTACAAGATATTACTGCTATCCCCCTAGAAACGCTATTCCCCTAGAAACAAGGGATTTGAAAGTCAGAAAGGTTAAATAAATTGGCCAGTAAGTGGCAGTCAGTTCTCCTGCTATACTATTTCTAGAAAACAAACCTTTATTTTTTAAGGGGCTTGGCTTTTTTGAGCAGAAGTGATCTGTGGTCACACAGATCTTAACCACCACTCCCCGACAGAGAATAAACATTTATCAGGATGGGGCCAGGTACGGTGGCTCACGCCTGTAATCCCAGCAATTTGGGAGGCTGAGGTGGGAGGATCACTGAGGGCAGGAGTTCGAGACCAGCCTGGCCAACATGGCGAAACCCTGTCTCTATTAAAAATACAAAAATTAGCTGGGCTTGGTGGCAGGCGCCTGTAATTCTAGCTACTGGGGAGGCTGAGGCAGGAGAATCGCTTGAACCCGGGAGACGGAGGTTGCAGTGAGCCGAGATCGTGCCACTGCATTCCAGCCTGGGCAACAGAGCGAGACTCTGTCCCCCATCCCCAAAAACCAAAAACAAACATTTATCTGGATGGTGTCGAAATATTTACCACTTCCCCTGCACTTCTGACTTTTCGAACTTTGTGCTTTTGCCTGAGCTCCATCTGGAATGTTCTTCTTAGATAGTGGAGCATGTCGTCCACCTATCCAATTCCTACCTCTCCTTTGAATACATACCACTTGGTGGAAGTCTTCTCTGATCCCTACCGACAAGCTTTTCAACTGCATCTCTCTCTTAAGCTAACCCAAGTCAGTACAGGCACCCCTGCTGGAGTGTCCCATTGTGGGAAAGGCAATATTTCTTGTCTGAATCTTCATTTGCCCTCTACTGGGGGTAAATGCACGTTAGAGAATAATGAAAACTTCAAGCAAGGGATGCAGAGTGCGTTTTCCAGTTCAACAACCTGGACTTTCTACCAGGCCATTTTCAAAATGAGCTGCCACGGACAGCAGCATGGATTTTGGTGCGAGCGGTGTCGGCCTGAAATCTGCAGCCTGCATGCTCCAAGGATGCCTGAAAAGAGGGGTCGAACCACGGGCCGCTCCCAGCCCCCACCCTTTTAGTCTTCCCAGCTGGCTCAGGGAACAAAGGGGGACCGGAGAGAGGCGGCGCCCAGGGCGCAACAGCCGGAGACTGGCGCTGCGTGCCTGGGGACAGAGGCCTCGTGCTGGGAGCCCCAAGCAACTACACACCCAGCCGCTGGCAGGAACAAACAGCAGTCACGGCAACAAACAGCACTGACAGCCGCAGACCGCTGTCGCTGTGGCCCACAAAGGCCGGAAGTGCGGCGGGTGTAGGCGGCCAAGGCGCCCTCTCTAGGACTTCGGAGGGCCCGCATCTCGGTGGTTGCCTATACTGGAAGACCCTACGACAGGGGCCTCAAAATGAGTCAAAAGGGAGAAAAGCCTGGGCGCGGTGACTCATGCCTGTAATCCCAGTCCTTTGGGAGGCCGAGGTGGGAGGATCGCTTGAGGCCAGGAGTTCGACACCAGCCTGGGCGACAGAGCAAGACCTGGTCTCTACCAAGAATTTTTTTTTTTTTTTTGAGACGGAGTCCCGCTTTGTCACCCAGACTGGAGTGGAGTGGCGCAGTCCCGGCTCACTGCAAGCTCCGTCTCCCAGGTTCACGCCATTCTCCTGCCTCAGCCTCCCGAGTAGCTGGGACTACAGGCGCCCGCCACCCCACCCGGCTAATTTTTTGTATTTTTAGTAGAGACGGGGTTTCACCGTGTTAGCCAGGATGGTCTCGATCTCCTGACCTCGTGATCCGCCTGTCTCGGCCTCCCAAAGTGCTGGGATTACAGGCGTGAGCCATCGCGTCCGGCCTCTACCAAGAATTAACAAAAAGAGCCGGGTGTGGTGGGGCGCACCTGTAGTCCCAGCTATTCGGGAGGCTTAAGTGGAAGGATCACTTGAGCCCTGGAGTCAGAGGCTGCAATGAGCTGTGCTTGCACCATTGCACTCCAGCCTGGGAAACACAGTGAGACCCCATCTCAAAAAGGAAAAAAAAGGAAAGGAGAGAGGGAAGAAGAGAGGAGGAAGGACGGAGGGAGGGAGGGGGAGAGAGGGAAGGAAGGAAGAGAGGAAGGAAGAAAGGAAGGAAGGAAAGAAGGAAGGAAGGAAGGAAGGAAGGAAGGAAGGAAGGAAGGAAGGAAGGAAGGAATCGAATTCAGCGGCTCACGTGTGGAAGAGGAAATCCCCATTTACAATGCCTCCGGGCCTGAGTTTCAGCTGAGGGGTTGGAGCATGGATGATTATCATCCTGGCTTCCCCCAGAGACCAAGGAAACTGAGGCCTGGAGCAAGTTCTTGCTTGCTCAGGGTCTCACAGTGATCCAGGTCAGAAGCCAGGACTTGTGGGACCACGATTTGAGCCCTTTGCACTGCCTGGACTGCCTCTCATCAGAAGTGAACACTGATAAAATTCGTTATGCTTTCAAAATGGTAGGAAACACGTGACAGATCAAAGCAGACAAAATAGTGTGCAAGATTTCTGAGAAGATGCCTCACACTCGTCGGGATGGCTACAGTTTAAATATCCCTTATCTGAAATGCTTGGGACCGGAAATGTTTCAGATTTCAGATTTTTTTTTGACTTTGGAATATTTGCTTTACTGGTTGAGCAGCCCTAATCCCAAAATCCTAAGTCTGAAATGCTCTAATGAGCATTTTCTCTGAGTGCCATGATGGCCCTCAAGTTCTGGTTTTGTAACTTTTGGAGTTCAGATATTTGGATTAGGGATACTCTCCCTGTACTAAAAACAAACAAACACAAAAAACCACCACCGCCACCAACAAAACAAAACAAAATAGCAGGTGTTTGGTGAGGATGTGGACAAATTGGAATCTTTGTGCATTGCTGGTGGGAACATAACATGGTGCAGCCCCCGTGAGAAATAGTATAGTGCTTCTTCAATAAAATTAAAAATAGAATCGGCTGGTGCGGCGGCTCCCGCCTGTAATCCCAGCACTTTGGGAGGTGAAGGCAGGCGGATCATTTGAGATCAGGAGTTCCAGACCAGCCTGACCAACACGGCAAAACCCTGTCTCTACTAAAAATACAAAAAAAAATCAGCTGGGCGTGGTGGTTCACGCCTGTAATCCCAGCTACTCAGGAGGCTGAGGCAGGACAATTGCTTGAACCTGTGAGGGGGAGGTTGCAGTGAGCGAAGATGGTGCTACTGCACTCCAGCCTGGGTGACAGAGCTAGATTCTGTCCAAATGAAATGAAATGAAATAAAATAAAATAAAATATCTGAAGGCTAAAGAGAGAAATTGAGTCAGCTGAAGAGTTTACAGATTTGCAGAGAATAGAAGCAAGGAAGCTTTGTGAACTACTTTTAGGTTGTGAAGCTCGGTCTTGATTCAGCCCCCACATGGTCTTCATATACAAAGCTTCTTTGCAGAGGAAGCTCTTTGGAGAAAGATAACTGGTGAGATAGAAAGCACAGCCAAGAGATGACAAAGGAGACTTCTCTAGAGAATTTTGTGGATGAAGAGGAAAAACAAATCCATAAGTTCATGGGGATAATGAGTTATTTGAAATCAGAAAGAGTGATTAACATGGAGGCCGGGTGCAGTGGCTCATGCCTGTAATCCCAGCACTTTGGGAGGCTGAGGCAGGCGGATTGCCTGAGGTCAGAAGTTCGAGACCAGTCTGGCCAACATGGTGAAACCCCATCTCTACTAAAAATACAAAAAAATTAGCTGGCATGGTGGTGTGCACCTGTAATCTCAGCTACTTGGGAGGCTGAGACAGGGGAATTGCTTGAATCAGGGAGGTGGAGGTTGCAGTGAGCCGAGATTTCGCCACTACACTCCAGCCTGGACAACAGGGCGAGACTCCATCTCAAAAAAAAAAAAAAAAACCAAAAAACCACCAAACCAAACCAAACAAACAAATAAATAAACAAAAAACATAAGGCGATTCTCTACAGGTGTTTTACTGCTAGAAGATCATGCTCCTCATTTCCCAAAGACTCACAGAGAACAGAAGACTGGTTGCATGAGAAGCGAATAACAAGAGGTTATAGTGCTTATTTGGGGTGCGGGCAAACATGACATTTCAATATTAACTTGTTTGTTTTTTTTTTGGTTATGCATCATTGCTAGTATATGTACTTTATTTTATTTTTTAGAGATGGGGTCTTGCTATGTTGACCAGGCTGGTCTCGAACTCCTGGCATCAAGCCATCCACCCATCTTGGCCTCCCGAAGTGTTAGTATTACAGGTGTGAGCCGCTGTGCCCAGGCTAACTCGTTTTTTTCCTTTGGTCCAGCAAGGCTTGTGAGTGTGTCTGCGAACAACGTAAAATCTGGCTTGAAAAAAAAGACACTCGACTCAAAGCCCCAAAACAGAGCTGAGATGCTTTTGAAGGAGACAGCCTCATTGGTGTCCTTGTCGGAGAGGCCACAACTTATCAGTAAATATTTGTTAACATCTACCATCCGGTGGGACTAAGCATGGAACCAATTGCCCTTGCACAGAAGGCCATGTATTGTATTATTCAACATAGATGGAATGACCAGAAAAAGCAAAACCACAGAGATAAAAGGTAGATTAAGGCCAGGCGCGGTAGCTCACCCCTGTAATCCTAGCACTTTGGGAGGCCAAGATGGGCGGATCACCCACCAGCCTGGTCTACATGGTGAAACCCCTTCTCTACTAAAAATAGAAAACTTAGCCGGGCATGGTGGTGCGCGCCTGTAATCTCAGCTACTCAGCAGACTGAGGCAGGAGAATCGCTTGAACCCAGGAGGCGGGAGGCGGAGGTTACAGTGAACCGAGATGGCACCACTGCACTCCAGCCTGGTGACGGAGCGAGAAAAAAATAAATAAATAAAAAATTGCTAAGATTGTTATTAAATCCGCTGGGAGAGCCTTTCATCATGTTAGCAGGATCATAGTGTCCTCTGGTGGCAATAATACGCAACTGCAACTGAGTTGCCTGTGCAGAAAAATCTTTCCTGAATCCTGAAAGCTGCATTCTGTTCTATTAGCTTAAGAAGGAAATCTGACACTGATCCGCACAGTGTGTTTTACGATGCTGCACATAAAGGTTAGGTGCTCAAGGATCCAGAGAAGCCCACTGCTCCCAGAGCAGGTGCCTGAGCCTAGGAGGCATCTGACCGGAGTCTCTGTCGCCCAAGCTGGAGTGTAATGGTGCGATCTCGGCTCACTGCAACCTCTGCCTCTGGGGTTCAAGCGATTCTCCGGTCTCAGCCTCCCAAGTAGTTGGGATTATAGGCACGCACCACCATGCCTGTAATTTTTTGTATTTTTAGTAGAGACGGGGTTTCACCATGTTGGCCAGACTGGTCTCAAACACTTGACCTCAGGTGATCTGCCCGCCTCGACCCCCAAAGTGCTGGTATTACAGCGTGAGCCACCGCGCCTGGCCGAACGACAAGATTTCAAGCCTGAACTCGAGAGGCAGCCCAGACTGGGGATCTGCACTGGGAAGTCATCCGCAAGGACGTGGTGGCTGGAGCTATAGACAAAGGGAAAGTTATCCAGGGAGAGTGAGGGTGTGGAATGGGGAGAGAGAGGGCCCGCAACACAGTCCTAAGGAACACCAGCCTTTTATTTTTTATTTTTTTTGAGACAGAGTCACCCAGGCTGGAGTGCAGTGGCATGATCTCGGCTCTTTGCAACCTCCACCTCCCAGGTTCAAGCAATTCTTCTGCCTCAGCCTCTCAAGTAGCTGGGATTACAGATGCCCACCACCATGCCCAGAATTTTTGTAGTTTTAGTAGACATGGGGTTTCACCATGTTGGCCAGGCTGGTCTTGAACTCCTGACCTCAAGTGATCCACCTGCTTAGGCCTCCCAAAATGCTGGGATTACAGGCATGAGCCACCATGTCTGGCCCAGTTATTGCTTTCTGAGAGAGCAGTTTCTCCAAAGTTTTCAATTTGACATAATCAATATAACCATCCTGCGTATTAGGGGATGGCTGGTCCTTCACTCCTTCAGCTCCTTTGGTTAACCAGTACCTCGACTTGGCCATATCCACAGGTGGGGGAGGTCAGGAAATGTCACCCCTAGTCACTGGGGCTGTGGGGCACATGGTCTCTGAAATGGAACAAGGCTGACCAGGCCGATGGATGGCTCACAGTGTCTGCTGGAGGTTCCTTTTGCTGCTCAGGGCCAGGGCGTGGCTGGAGGAAGAGGCCCCACCCAGGAAGTTCTGCAGGGGCTTACACAGTCTTCCCAGACCCAGAAGCACAGTCTCCAAAAGAGTGAACAAGAGACGGAACCCACTGACCCCAAACATGGCTTTTAGAAAGATGATCTTCTCCAAGGGGCGAGAAAAGGTGCAGGTTAATCTATACGGGCAAGGCTCTTGGCAACATGCAAAGGAGCTGGGCAGCTGGAACCCATATAGGTGGTACTGTAACCCCAGCGCTGTCCCCTCTGGGACCAGCTGAGCTCCCAGCTGAGCCACATAAGCCCAGAGCAGCCTGAGGCTTCCAGCCCCTGGGGTATCTCTGCTGCCCTCCCCTCCCTGGATCAGGGTGTCCTCTTCCTCCTTCCCCTTTCATGATTCTTCCCAGTGCCAGATCACGTGATACAGAGTGAAACCTGTGTAGAGGATGCTGGGTACAGCCACCAAGATGACCTGGAAGACCCAGAAACGCATCGGGGAGAGGGGGTGGAAGGCATTGAAGCAGGCAGTCTTGCAGCCCGGCTGCTGGGTGTGACACACGAATTTGCTCTGCTCATCGCCATAGACTCCAGGCCCACTGGCAGCCAGCAGCACAAGGCAGAATCCCAGGAGCACGGGAAGCAGCAGGCGCCCCATGAGGGGTGGAGTGCCGGCTCTCCTCCGCTAGCAGCCGCCGCCGCAGGAACCTGCCACACATCCTGTTAGGGAGCTTTAAAAAAAGATTATTACACGTTATTGATTTTTTGTTTTTAAAGACCTCTGTTGCCCAGGCTGGAGTACAATGGTGTGATCATAGCTCACTGCAGCTTCCAACTGTTGGGCTAAGCAATCGTCCTGCCTCAGCTTCCTGAGTAGCTGGGACTACAGGTGCAAGACACCACGCTCAGCTAAGTTTTAATGTTTTTATAGATATGGGGTCTTGCTGTGTTTCTCAGTCTTGTCTCAAACTCCTGACTTCAAGCAATCCTCCTGCCTCGGCCTCCCAAAGTGCTGGGATTACAGGTGTGAACCATTGCACCAGGTTACGAGTGATTTCTTTTTTTGAGACAGAGTCTTGCTCTGTCACCTGGGGTGTGGTGTAGTGTCGCGATCTCCGCTCACTGCAACCTCTGCCTCCTGGCTTCAAGTGATTTTCCTCCCTCAGCCTTCTGAGTAGCTGGGATTATAGGCGTGTGCCACCACACCTGGCTAATTTTTTTGTATTTTTAGTAGAGATGGGGTTTCACCATGTTGGCCAGGCTGGTCTTGAACTCCTGACCTCAGGTGATCCACCTGCCTAGGCCTCCCAAAGTGTTGTAATTACAGGCGTGAGCCACTGCGCCAGGCCCTGTGTTGATTTATGACTTTGCCTGTAACTTCTGCTTCTCTGCCTCTAAAAACCCTTACGTACAAGCCGTTGGGGAATTTAGGTCTTACACTTGAGCTGGCTGATTCTCCTTGCTTGACACCCTGCAATAAATGCCTCAGTTTCTCTCACTGGAATCCACATGTCAGTGTTCGCAGCACCTGGTGGTTGGACCCAAGTTTGATGAGGTAACAGACGTCCACTGGGTGTGCTGTCATCCCGCGGAGGTTTTCCTCCATAATAAAAGGCAGGAATTGGCTGGGCGCCGTGGTTGACGCCTGTAATCCCAGCACTTTGGGAGGTCGAGGCGTGTGGATCATCTGAGGTCAGGAGTTGGAGACCAGCCTGGCCAACATGATGAAACCCCGTCTCTACTAAAAATACAAAAAATTAGCTGGGTGTGGTGGCGGGCGCCTGTAATCTCAGCTACATGGGAAGCTGAAGCAGGAGAATCGTTTGAACCCAGGAGTTGGAAGTTGCAGTGAGCCTAGATCGCGCCATTGCACTCCAGCCTGGGCAACAAGAGTGAAACTCCCTCTCAAAAAAAAAAAAAAAAAAAAAAAGGACGGCGGGAATTGTGCGAGTTGTGCGAGGAAGACCGGATGACCGCTATCTCATGGCCTTTGCATCCAGGCTTTGAGCCAAATTCCCAAGTACTGGATCCTAATACTTGGCTGCAACTATTTCCTGGACCAGTAGGGGGCAGGCAAAAGCCATAGCGAATCCAGCCCAGAGCTGATTGAAACCTGCCTGAGAAAAAGACCTCTTATTGTTTAAGCCGGCGGTCTCCAATCTCTTTGGCACCAGGGACCGGCTCTGTAGAAGACAGTTTTTCCACGGACTGGGGAGGGGAATGGTTTTGGGATGATTCCAGTGCATCCCGTTTATTGTGCACTTTATTTCTATTATTATTACGTTGTAATATATAATGAAATAATTCTAAAACTCGCCATGGTGTAGTATCAGTGGGAGCCCTGGGCTTGTTTTCTTGCAACTAGATGGTCCCATCTGGGGTTGATGGGAAACAGTGACAGATCATCAGGCGTTAGATTCTCATAAGGAACGTACAACCTACATACCTTTCTTGCACAGTTCCCAATAGGGTTTGTGCTTCTATGAGAATCTAATGCTGCTGCTGATCTGACAGGAGGTGAGTTCAGGCAGTAATGGGAGCAATGGTCGGGGGGTGGGGGAGCAGCTGTAAATACAGATGAAGCTTCGACCCTGCAGCTCACCTTCTGCTGTGTGGTTCAGCTCCTAACAGGCCATGAACGGGTACCGGGAGTTGGGGACCCCTGCCTTAGACTATCTTGTCTCTCTCTGGTGGACTCTCCTGGGGATAGTTCCCAGGTAGGCTGGAAGAATGATGCACACTGAATCAGGCAAAAGACATCAGTCAGGTATAGCAAGGTATACATACGTTAAGGTCCTCTTCAATTTCTCTGAGCTTTGCTTTTTCAACCTGCTTTCCCAGTAGAATTCACTGTCCCAGCCAAGGGGTTCTTCTTGGTCATCAGAAATACTTAGTGCTTTCTATTGCCTTTGCTTATGTATTTATTGATTCATCCAGAAATTATGTATTAATTACCTATTGTATTAATATGTGTATTTTTTTTTTTTTTTGAGACAGGGTCTTGCTCTGTTGCTCAGGCTGGAGTGCAATGGTACAATCACAGCTCACAGCAGCCTTGACTTCCCATGCTCAAGTGATCTTCCTGCCTCAGTCTCCCAAGTAGCTGGGACTACAATTGTGTGCCACCATGCCCAGATAATTTTTTATTTTTTTAAATGTAGAGACGGGGTCTTGCTATGTCGGCCAGACTGATCTGGAACTCCTGGCTCAAGCAATCCTCCCACTTTGACATCCCAAAGAGCTGAGATTACAGGCATGAGCCACCGTGCCCGGACCTATTGTATATTTGATTCTCTAGTAGGCACTGGAGACTCAAAAGAACAACGAATGTAAAATCCCATTCTGCATGGAAATCTTCTGACCTTGGCTTGGCAAGCTGTCTTAGGCCTCCACATCTCTCTGAAATCTGAATTGCTCCAGAAAGTTTTCCCTGAGTATCTCAGTAGCCCTGTGTCCCTCTCCTCCTGCCCCACACCTGCCCAGGACTTGAATCCTGCGGCTTCTCTCTCCTCCTTTATCATCATCCATGTCTCCTGTTATAGATGAGGTCACATCTCCTGTTCCAATTTTCCTTAGCCCTGGTCTGATCATGCGGATTTTGGTTTCTTCGTGGATCTTAAATGTTTAACTTTCACCTTTTATTTGCTCCAAGTGTCCTCATATTCACATATCACATGCTATATTTTTTTCTCTTGATTATTTGCATTTTCTTTTTTTGAGACAGAGTCTTGCACCGTCGCCCAGGCTGGAGTGCAGTGGCGAGATCTCAGCTCCCTGCAACCTCTGCCTCCTGGGTTCATGTGATTCTCCTGCCTCAGCCTCCCAAGTAGCTGGGATTACAGGCGCACATCACCAAACCCGGCTATTCTCCTGCCTCAGCCTCCCAAGTAGCTGAAATTATAGGCACACACCACCACACCCGGCTAATTTTTTGTGTTTTCAGTAAAGACGGGGTTTCACTATGTTGGCCAGGCTGATCTGGATCTCCTGACCTCATGATCTGCCCTCCTGGGCCTCCCAAAGTGCTGGGATTACAGGCGTGAGCCACTGCGCCTGGCGACTATTTGCATTTTCTTTCCTGAACTTGGACACTGTTCAGATAGGATGTTTTTGCCCTGGAAGAGAGAAAGGTGGATTTCATGTAGACTTAAAAAAAAAAAAAAAGTAATTTCTCAGCTTTGATTTTCAAACTGGAGTCGAAGTGTTAAAACAAAAAATTGTAGCATTCAAATTTAGGCTTTCATGAAAGACAAGATGATTAACTCGGAATTCCGAAGTCTGGGAATGATTCTTCTATGGAACCCAGCTTGGAGGATGGATTTTGGAATAATCCAGAGTGGGAGGCTGAGTATAGGATGTAAAGAAAGTTCTTGTCGCTAGACGCAGTGGCTCACGCCTGTAATGCTAGCACTTTGGGAGGCCAAGGCAGGCAGGTCACCTGAGGTCAGGAGTTCCAGACGAGCCTGGCCAACATGGTGAAACCCTGTCTCTACTAAAAATAGAAAAATTAGCCGGGCGTAGTGGCTGATGCCTGTAATCTCAGCTACTTGGGAGGCTGAGGCAGGAGAATCGCTGGAACCCGGGAGGCGGAGTTTGTAGTAAGCTGAGATTGCAACACTGCAATCCAGCCTGGGCAACAGAGCAAGACTCCATCTCAAAAAACAAAACCAAAAAAAAAAAAACAAGAAAGAAAAAAAGGAAAGTTCTTGTCCCACAGGAAGGAAGAGCACAGACACAGGCAGGTGAGGCTTCACGAGAAGGTCAAGGTGAGAGCTCTGCTGTGTGTTTGGGGTTGATACCTGTGCATGGCAGTTGGTGACTCATTTGAGGAAACTCACTCTCAGGGACTCAGAGGGAGTCTGAGAACCTCAGGGCCAATTCCTGCTTCATTGAGCTGTACCCTGGAGAGCTGAGAGCTCTCAAATAAGCTTTGGCTGGTGGGCCAAGGCCGACATGGTGTGGAGATGTGAAGCAGCTGGAGTGGAGGGCTGGGTCTCCCAGGAAGCCAAGAAATGTGGGGAAACCGAGGCACAGAAGAGGCTTGGGTTTGTGTGAAAGAGCTTGCAGGGTTCTAGCACCTCACAGCCAGAGTGGCCATGGCCACGCCTGTGGATGTCACCAGGGGACACCTGAACAATCCCTAAGGGACAGCGGGTCCGGGCCATGCTTGGATCTGCCCAAGTCAGGGTGCCCAGGAACCATGGCCTCCAAGGGAAACCAAGAGTTTCAGATGAATTCAGTGCTTGGAAGCAGGACCAATGAGAAAATCACATCACATTTCTATAGGATTTTACAGTTAATACTGTTCTCTGTCTTGCTAGACAAAGAGAGATGATTATTTATTAGTTTCCACAGATTAGACAATAGCGGGGGGTGGTTCGAGGTGAGACGATTTTTGGGTCCAAGTCAGCTCAGGGCAGGCATCCCAGTCTTCAGTCTCCAAATCCACCTCCTGTCTGTCCCCCCACACTGCTCCTTGGGCCTTGAGGATCCATTGACAGTGATCGCGGTGGTTCAGCTCCCACGTCAGGCAGGAAGGGCAGCTACTGGGGCTGAGATCCCACATGGCCTCCATCCTTACTTCCTACCTGGCCTCCCAGGGCACCACTAGGGGCTGGGCCAGGCTGCTGTGCTGCACGTGGCAGGAGTAGGGGGCTGTGTCCTGCGGGGGCACATGCACCAACAACCAGGTCAGGTAAGTACCATTTCCACCGTGAAGAACATCTCCCCATAATTCAGGGTCCTGCACCTTGCCGGCCTGAGTCCAGTGCATGTCAATTTTCCCTGGGTAGAAGTCATAGGCCAGGCACTTGAGTGTCCTGTTTTCTCCTGGGGCCTGGTGGCTGGTGACCACCACAGAGGGAAGATCTGTGGAGGGATAGAGTGTGACACTGCAGGCTTGAGGTCGACTTCTCCTGGCCCAGGTCTCTTCCCACCTCACCCCTGGATGTCAGCAATCAGCAGAGCTCTAAGCTCTGTACCTGCCCGCCCCACCGCCCGCTGCCCCGGGACACTTTCCAGAAGATCAGGGAAGGCTGAGGCTTTCCCTGATCCTTCTCTGTTGGATCATGGAATGTCCTGGCTCCCCTCCGGCCCATTCCCCACCCCACCCGTGGATTGACTCCAATAGGTTGTGAATGCTCCGTGCGCTTTCCCATGTTTTCCCACATCTGAGTGGGCTTTGGAGTTCTCTCCCCCAATCTCAGTCCAGCTGCTTGGTTCAGCCCATGCCTCTATCCAGCAACCTCTTCCTTGCAGCACTGCACAATCCTGAGTCTCACTACATCTCCAATCCAAGTCTCAGCTTGCAGCCATCAATTCCACTCACACTGGCTCACTCTTGTCCTTCTGGGGCTGACATTTTACACACCTCCCTTCTCTCCACCACCCAGATGGGAGGCATCATTGTAGAGAGAAACAACGATGGGATTTGGAATCTGGAATCTGGAATCTGGAATTCAAGTCCTAGCTCTGCCTCTTTTTTTTTTCTTTAGACTGAGTCTCGTGCTATTGCCCAGGCTAGAGTGCAGTGGCGCGATCTTGGCTCATTGCAATCTAGTCCTTCTGGGTTCAAGCAATTCTCATGCCTCAGCCTCCTGAGTAGCTGGGATTACAGGCGCCTGCCACCATGCCAGGCTAATTTCTGTATTTTTGGTAGAGACAAGGTTTCATCATGTTGGTCAGGCTGGTCTCGAACTCCTAACCTCAAGTGATCCGCCCGCCTTGGACTCCCAAAATGTTGGGATTACAGGCATGAGCCAGCACGCCTGGCCCCAGCTCTGCCTCTTACACACAGTGTTACCCTCACCTCTCTCACCTCCAGCTCCTCATCTCTTAGTGGGTGATATTTAGGGAAGCCTACCAGTGAATTGGTGGCTTTCCTGGCCCATTCTGCCTGAAATTTTGATGTCCTCCCAGGAAAGGAATGAATCCTGGAAGTTGAAAACTGGGGTTCTATGTGACTTACATGGATAGAGGAGATTGGCCTAAGATGCTCTCTGAGCTCCCAGCCTGAGATCACCTTGGTTTTTCCCAGCTTAGCACTGGAGAGCAGGAAGCAGTGGGTACCTTGCTGGTCCAAGATATTTTTGCTGTATTTCAGGTATTTCTGCAGAGTCGCAGGGCACTCCTCCTCCAGGTAAGCCTTGGCCCGCTGCGCGTAGACTGGTTCTGCCTCCCACTTCTGCTTGGTATTCTGGGCTTCCGGGACCAAGGGGACCCAGGCTGGGATTTCTTTGTTGAATTCAATGTAGTCCTTTCCATTATAGGCATTCTTCCAGAATGCTCCAGTGCTTCTGTTATTGTGGATCTCACAACCAAACCTTTCCTGCAAGGTGTGAGACTCTGAAACCTCCCCTGACCCCACAGGGAGCCAGTCAGCCTAGTGCCAACTGAATAACTCTTAGTCCTGCACTCCTCACAACTCAATAAGAGGAAAGGGTTTTGCAATCTGAGCATGCAGTTCTGTAATCATGGCATATGATTTTATCTGGATGTACAGTTGATACAGAGTGGCAAAGACTATATGGGTTGGCATTTCAGGCCAATTTGAAATGAAATATGCATTCCTCCCAGCCAGGGAAGTTAAGAGAGCTACAGGCTGTGGGCAGATTTCTATCTCTTCTGCAGCATCTCTTTTTTATTTGTTTGAACTTACAGGGAGTGTTTAGGAACCTGTCACAACCACACCAAAATACATTTCCGAATTTGATAGAAATTATTTGTGATTCCATATGAGGAAAGGAAGGCTCTCCTTTTCTCTCAGTTCTAGGTGGAGTTCATATCATCGCCTAAATCAACCTAATCTGTCTGATCATTTCTTTGTTTCTTTTTTTTTTGAGACAGAGTCTTACTCTGTTGCCCAGGCTGGAGTGCAGTGTCATGATCATGGCTCACTGCAACCTCCGTCTCCCGGGTTCAAGAAATTCCCCTGCCTCAGTCTGCTGAGTAGCTGGAATTCCAGGTGCGCAACACCACACGACACTAATTTTTGTATATTTAGTATAGAGGGGGTTTCGCCATGTTGGCCAGGCTGGTCTCGAACTCCTGACCTCAGGTGATCTGGCCGCCTTGGTGTCCCAAAGTGCTGGGATTACAGGTGCGAGCCACTGTGCCTGGCCTGATCACTTCTTTCTTCCTTTCTGGTGTTTGGTATCTTTATCCCAAATCTCTAAAGTCCCAACCTTCTTACCCATTAGCAACAACTCTCAGAAATGGACCTCATAGGGCAGGGGACACAGCCTCTTCATTCTGATTATAAAAGCAGGTGTTTACCCAGCACTGGTTGGTGCTGTTGGCATAGACTCTGACAGCTCTCAAGCTGTCTGTGCTGAAGTCCCAGGTCTCTCCCCACCCCAACCTGGTGTGTTGTGTGAACTGGAGCCAGTCACCTCCTTGTGCCTTTATTTCCTCACTCCTGAAACAGCAATGCCAAGAGCACAGTTTCAGGGGGTTATTCTGAGCATTATATATGCTCATAAATGGGCCTGGCACAAAGTAAGTGCTCAGTAAATGTCAGCTACTCTTATTTCTTAATACCCTGTGTTCATCTCTTCATCCTCCTTCCTCGTAATTATCCACTTTGCCATTTCTATTCCTGTCCATCAAAGCTTCTCCCAGTGTCTTTCCTGATCACCTGTGCCCCATCCTCTCCTATTGCTGATATGCAGCCTGGGCCATTTTCCTTACCAAGACCTCCCATCCCTCATCCTTCAAACATCTGCTTATCTCTTGCCTCCTTTTGGAAACCTTCAGATCCCATGTAGCACCTTGGGCAGTTTTGTACTTAGTAGCCCATCTTTTGACACCCACTCTATGATAATTTAACACCAGCAGTTCACCAGGCCTGAGGTTGGCTGCCTTGGGGCCGGCAGTGTGGTTTAGGAGAAAGAGTGCTGGGCCGGGGGCACAGGGACCGTCTCTGCGCGGGCTCTGCCACCAGCTCCTCTGACCACAGTGCAGGTGCCCTTCCTGGGTCTGCATCTTATGGTGAGGAGGAACTTTAGGGCTGCAGGGAACTCTAACAGCCCACGGTTTTGAATCCAGCACTTCCTGAGCCCCCAGCATGGGCTACGGTGTGTGCCGGGTGCTTTTCTCTGTTGATTCCACAAATTTCAATTGAGCCAATATTGGCTGCACCCTGTCCTAGGCGATGGAGCTGCAAGGGAGATCAGGACAGACTGTGGCATCCTTCATAGAATAGACATAGTTAAATATTACAGACTTGTTTGGAGGTCTGTAATAGGTCTCAGTGCTCCAGTGTTTGCAGATTTCAACCAGATATTTTGGGAACATTTCACTGTCAACAGGTAGGACTGGCAGAGCCACCAGGTGAGCCCAGGTCCTAGTGACTTTCAGAGTGGCTCACCCTCCAGGCAACCTCCTTGGACAGGGGTGAGTCTGATGCCTTCTCATGGAGAGATCAGCCTCCGATGGGTGGGGTGTGGAGGTGAGAGGTCAGAGGTGCCTGGATAGGAAGTGACTCTGCCATCACTTCCTGTGTGAGCTGAGGCCTGGGATGAGGATGGGGCAATCGATGGGGAAGGGGGCAGCACTGTGCTGTGGGGTGGGTGGGATGCGGACATGTCTGTGTTTCTGCTGTGTCTCCTGTTCCTCCTCTGGGATTGGGACTATTTCCATCCTGCTGACCCCTTGCCACTCACACCTGGGGGGCTGCCTCTTGGGTTAGACCTTCCACCCCAGCGGGCTGTTGTTCACTGACCGTTACTGTCGTTGTAATACTCCATGATGTTGTTCAGGGTCTCCATAAAGATGTCCTCCCTGGCCTTCTGAACTTGGCTCTGCTTCTCCCAGTCCTCTACTCCTTCCACATGTTTCCATGGTCCCAGGGGCTCAGCCTTCCTGTCTTCACTGTTGTAGTGGAAGAAGGCACGGTCATTGAGGAAGACAGTGCCCTGCAGCCTGTGGTGTCTTTGCCAGGCCTGGACAGCCCAGTGTAGAGATAGGTCAGAGAGTAATGACCTGCAAAAGAAAAGACTCTGAGGGCTGGGGTCCATGCAAGGGAGTCCCACTGTGGGGCTGCAGAGGGCCAGCGGGGGAGGCCTGGCCACTGGCCTCTTCCTCCCCAGCTCTCTCCTCTGCCATCAGCTTCACACCATCGGAGCCTCACTCAAGGAAACAGGCTCTACTTTCATGCTGGGGATGATATTTCAGAGACCATTCTGTGCCTTCACTACAGAGTTTAATCTGCTTGGCACAGAAGAAGATAACATTTCTCAACCTCCTTATAGATACATTGGAACCATGTGACTGAGTTTTGTCAAACAAGAATGTGAGTGGAAGTGACTAATGTCTTTCTTCTGGTCCAAGGCCCTACCACCTGGCTTGCCCCTACGGTCTCTTATCCCTTTTGTTGACTGTGGAGGCCATAGGATGAAACAGAAGAGTCCCAAAATGCAAACAGCCTGGATCCCTGAGTCACCCTGTGGAGGAGAGGAAGCTTGCCCAATCTGCATTGAACTTGACATGAGAAATAAACATTTCTAGTCTAACCTGGACAAATACATATAGTTAGAAAGTGTAGGAAGGTGAATTTACAAGAAAACTCAAGAACTGACCCAGAATGGATCAGCATAGGGTAAGGCTAGGATACCTCTCAGAATTCCTGGCATTGTATCTTGCAGTTTGGTACAAGGTGGAAGCTGAGAGAGCGGGACATTTCCACAATTAGTTCCATAGTTAATTTAGAATATAATTTACATGAGTGTTAGTAATGTTGGAAGTCATATGGCAGATTTCTAATTTAAGTACTGAAGTTACTCTTGCTCATGAGTTTCTGAATGTGATCAGCCTTTAAATCAGACCTTGAGTAAAACAGATTACCCTCTACAATGTGGATGGGCCTCATCCAATCAGTGGAAGGCATCAAGAGAATAGGCTGGCCGAGCGCGGTGGCTCACGCCTGTAATCCCAGCACTTTGGGAGGCTGAGGCGGGTGGATCACGAAGTCAGGAGATCGAGACCACGGTGAAACCCCGTCTCTACTAAAAATGCAAAAAATTAGCCCGGCGCAGTGGCGGGCACCTGTAGTCCCAGCTACTCAGGAGGCTGAGGCAGGAGAATGGCGTGAACCCGGGAGGCGGAGCTTGCAGTGAGCCGAGATCGCGCCACTGCACTCTAGCCTGGGCGACAGCGAGACTCCGTCTCAAAAAAAAAAAAAAAAGAGAATAGGCTGAGGTCCCCCAGAGAAGAAAGAATTCTGCCTCTAGACTACACTTCGACTCAGTACCGCAACACCAACTCTTTCCTGGATCTCCAGCCTGCTGCCTTGCTTTGCTGGTTTAGGACTTTTAGCCCTCAGAATTGTGTGAGCCACAAGAAATATTAAATAAAACTCCTCCCTTTCTCTGTTTTGTATATACATATATGTATATATGCATAATATCCATATATGTATATATGCATAATATCCATATATGTATATATGCATAATATCCATATATGTATATATGCATAATATCCATATATGTATATATGCATAATATCCATATATGTATATATGCATAATATCCATATATGTATATATGCATAATATCCATATATGTATATATGCATAATATCCATATATGTATATATGCATAATATCCATATATGTATATATGCATATATCCATATATACATATATGGATATATACATATACACACATATTTAGTGTATATATGCATATACAATGCATATGCATATATACATATGTGCGTGTTTATACAATGTATATTAGTTTTGTTTCTCTGGAGAACCCCGAATAATTCATATTTGGGTGCAGAATGGGATTCATATTATAAGTGTGATTATTATAAAACTAACGTGAAACACCTATTCTGACAATTTGTAAATGCCATGAATTTTATTTTATTTAATTAATTAATTAATTAATTTATTTTTTTGAGACAGAGTCTCGCTCTGTTGCTCAGGCTGGAGTGCAGTGGCGCAATCTCTGCTCACTGCAAGCTCCGTCTCTCGGGTTCACACCATTCTTCTGCCTCAGCCTCCCAAGTAGCTGGGACTACAGGCGCCCACCATCACGCCCGGCTAATTTTTTGTACATTTAGTAGAGACGGGGTTTCACCATGTTAGCCAGGATGGTCTCGATCTCCTGACCTCGTGATCCACCCGCCTCGGCCTCCCAAAGTGCTGGGATTACAGGCCGGAGCCACTGCGCCCTGCATGAATTTTAAACTCACACAACTGAGAAGCCATTCGCTTCCATGTCTTTATCCTGCACATTCTCATGCCACAAACAGCCTCCTTCCCCTGTCCTAGAAGTGACTCTTGATCTCCCCGAGCTCCCACTGTGTTCTCTTTGGGCCACTCGCCTTCCAGACCTACTGCAGCTGTGTCTGAGTGTGGGGTGAGGGCACGGGTTTCCTTCTAGCACCATCCCTCCAGCCGACCTGCCTTCCCACTTTCCCCTTGGGGCTGCTCTCTCTTTCCCTCAGCGTCAGGCAGGTGTACCCAGCCATCGGAAGGAGGGAAGGAACAGGAGCAGAAGCAGCTCCAGGCATGTGGTTCCTGCTCCGTCCTGGCTGTCTACCCCAAGCAGGTCGCTTGGTCTTTGTTTTCACTGTAAACTAGGGGTTTTAGATTCAGATTCCTGAAGGTCTTATTTCGGGCCAGCGCACGGGCTCCCTGAATGCTCCTGGAAGTGTGTGAGCTGAGGGAGTTGACAGCCTTGGGCACCCGTTCCTGCCATATGCCAGGGAATCCCAGCTGCATCCAGCCCTTCTCCCAGCCACATGTCCTGTTCCTCACCTCCTTCCAGTCCTCTCCAGCACCCATCCCTTGCTTTCCCCACTCACCATCTTGGGTCTCCTGGGGGACAGCAGGACTCAGAAGCAGCAGCAGAGACAGCAGGACAGACACCATTCTTACCATTGTGTCTGCTTGGAGGGTTCTGGGCAGGAGGCACAGGTATAATCCTGGGTCCCGGGGCCATGCCGAGGGGAGGTGAATCTACAGGCCAATGGGAGTGCCAGGACGGACTCCTCCCCTGACAGTAAGAAAGAAGTATGCATGAGCCAGGCTGGGCAGAGATTGTGATCAGTGAGTCTACACACAGGTTATACAAATTCAGAGCTGAGACAGTTGATCTCTGGACTGAGGCTTTGTGTGTGCCTGGGGCGGAAGGATGCCAGTGTGTGGGAGGTGTGTTTGATGGGTGGCAGGTGCCTGGGTTGTGTCACCCTTCCAGTCTATTATGACACCCTCTGGGGTCACTTGGGTGTTGTCAGACCACACTTCATCCCTGCCTTCTGGAAAAACTCTCAACATGTCCAGGACATGGACCTGGGTAGACCCCAGCTGAGGTGGGACCCTCACTCTCCCACACCCGATCTTGCCAGAGCTGTCTGGAGGACATTCACATTCCCATCTCTCCCTCCTTCCTTTCTGTGCCTGTGGAATCCCAGCCTTCCATGATGGAAGCAGAAATAGCCGCATCCTCCTTTTGCAGCCTCCCTGGCAATAGAACGAGCAGGTGTGCACGGGGTTTATGCTAAGCAAGTCGAAGCTACTGCCTTGGATATCGGGTCAAGTGTTAGGGAAACAAAGAGGAGGGCACAGTGGACAATGTTTTCTGGTGGTCTTGGCAGGGGCTGCAACTGCCAGCTCCCGGGGCAGTGCAGCTGCAGTAGCTGCGGGGGCGTCTTGAGTTCCAGTCCCTGGGGATGTTGTAGATCCCGTGCTGTGGCCTCTGCTGCCCCCCTGCTGGCAGCTTCTGCATATTTACCGGACCGGTTGCTGCTGTGATTTTGACTGTTCCACTCCTCTGGAATTCTGAGCCTGGGTTCTCCATCTTTTCTGTGGATTCTGAGAGCTAACCAATAAACACATTTATTTTCTGCTTAAGGTCAGAACTGCATTACGTTTCTAGTAACAAATGCTCCTGGCGGATACAGAGATTGGTACAAGGATTGTTTCCAAGCAATAGTTGCTCAGGGAAATGGAGGGCTGGGAAGCTGAGATTGGTTACAGGGCCAGATTGGGGATGAGCAGTGAAAACAAAAGAGTCTTGGGGGATTCTGGCAGGCCTGGTGTGCAGTGATAACTTCAACAGTTGGCTGAGGTATCTGTTATGGTAGATTGGTGTAGGGACCAGCCCCACAGGGTCGGAGGGTTTTTCTCCCCGTGTGCAGAGACAAGAGATTGTAGAAATAAAGACACAAGACAAAGAGATAAAAGAAAAGACAGCTGGCCCTCGGGGACCACTACCACCAAGACGCAGAGACCAGTAGTGGCCCCGAATGTCTGGCTGCACTGTTATTTATTGGATACAAAGCAAAAGGGGCAGGCTAAAGAGTGTGAGTCATTTCCAATGATAGGTAAGGTCACGTGGGTCATGTGTCCACTGGACAGGGGGCCCTTCCCTGCCTGGCAGCCAAGGCAGAGAAAGAGAGGGAGAGAGAGAGACAGCTTATGCCATTATTTGTGCATATCAGAGACTTTTAGTACTTTCACTAATTTTGCTACTGCTGTCTAAAAGGCAGAGCCAGGTGTACAGGATGGAACATGAAGGTGGACTAGGAGCGTGACCACTGAAGCACAGCATCACAGGGAGACGGTTAGGCCTCCGGATAACTGCGGGCAAGCCTGACTGATGTCAGGCCCTCCACGAGAGGTGGAGGAGTAGAGTCTTCTCTAAACTCCGCCAGAGAAAGGGAGAGTCCCTTTCCCGGTCAGCCAAGTAGCGGGTGTTTTCCTTGACACTGAGGCTACCGCTAGACCACGGTCCGCTTGGCAACAGGCGTCTTCCCAGACCCTGGCGTTACCGCTAGACCAGGGAGCCCTCTGGTGGCCCTGTCTGGGCATAACAGAAGGCTCGTACTCTTGTCTTCTGGTCACTTCTCACTATGTCCCCTCAGCTCCTATCTCTGTATGGCCTGGTTTTTCCTAGGTTATGATTATAGAGAGAGGATTATTATAATATTGGAATAAAGAGTAATTGCTACAAACTAATGATTAATGATATTTATATATAATCATGTCTATGATCTAGATCTAGTATAACTCTTGTTGTTTTATATATTTTATTATACTAGAACAGCTCATGCCCTTGGTCTCTTGCCCCAGCACCTGGATGGCTTGCCGCCCACATCCCTCCCATCTTATTAACTAGGATCGCCATCGCCATCATTGCTTGTCATTGACTTTGGACTTGTTTTCGGACTCCTTGGAGGCACCTGCAGACTAAAAGGAGACAACATAAGCATACCAATATTAATAATGCCAGTGACAACAATGATCCTCCAAGCGGTTTGATCTATTTGAAGGGATTAAGATGAGATAATTGTTTAGTTATGCCTTCAAAAATGTCTGAGCCAGGAACAGTGGATAAATGAGCTTGTGAAGCCTCGAAAATTTGCTCTTTAAGTTTTGAAATATCCAAGGTTAAGTTACCATCCCAGGCTTTTAAATGTCTTGAGACCTTTTCCCAGCTATGTTGATCTTTATTATAAGCATAAGGCGTTATGCAATAATCAGAAGTATTCCAATCACACTGTAATTGCATACGGTGTTCCAAATTCATAACTCTATCTCCCAGCCAGATTACACTTCGATGGAGGTCATTAATTTGATTAGTTAATTTTTGATCAATATGAGCCTGAGAATTCCAAAGTCTGGAGGATTTTTTTTGCTATGCTTCAACATATTGAGCTGTTTGAACAGAATTGTGGATGGCAACTCCAGCAGTTGCTGCCATTGCAGTAACTGCAATTAGTCCTGCAATGACTGCAATAAGAGTAAAAATAAATCTCTTTGTTCTTTTGAGGATATCTTTAAGAACTTCATTGACTATGTGAATAGAGGGTGAAGACTCCCATGGATGATGTAAAGAAACTGGTATCCATACCCCTTCCCTAGCCCTTACCAAGAGAATACTTATAGTAGGATTAAAAGTAGCATCAATGGCCGGGCGCAGTGGCTCACGCTTGTAATCCCAGCACTTTGGGAGGCCGAGGCGGGCGGATCACGAGGTCAGGAGATCGAGACCACCTGCCTAACATGGTGAAACGCCATCTCTACTAAAAATACAAAAAATTAGCCGGGCACAGTGGTGGGCGTCTGTAGTCCCAGCTACCCGGGGGGCTGAGGCAGGAGAATGGCGTGAACCCAGGAGGCGGAGCTTGCAGTGAGCCGAGATTGCGCCACTGCACTCCTGGCTGGGCGAAACAGCGAGACCCCATCTCGAAAAAAAAAAAAAAAATTAGCCGGGCGTGGTGGCGGGCACCTGTAGTCCCAGCTACTGAGAGAGGCTGAGGCAGGAGAATGGCATGAACCCGGGAGGCGGAGCTTGCAATGAGCTGAGATCGCGCCACTGCACTCCAGCCTGGGTGACAGAGCGAGACTCCATCTCAAAAAAAAAAAAAAAAAAAAAGAGTAGCATCAATGCACGTGAACAGCTTACAGTTATCACATTCTATAGTTTGTGTGTTGGGAATGATAATTATATTTCCAACCAACAGCATGTAAGGGGGTTTGACATAGCTCCTGATGGGTATCACCTGTTCAGATACGAAGGTGATGTTGAATGTGGGTGTTTTGGTATTAGTGTGAAGGAGGTGATAGGTAGTGTTGCATATCCTTATTCGTGACATAGCTGCAGCTAATTTTCATAGTTGAGGATGTTCTAGGGTAACAAAGGGATGAATCATTTTTGGTCTAGGAGGAGCAATGCCTGCATCCATCCATTTAAATAGGTAAGGAGACACCTATTGTCTCAGCCTGTATGACTGCCATCCATCCTTTATATAATCTAACAGATAATTAAACTCCGAGCATGAGGTATTTTTGCCGGAGCAATCTTGCCAATAATGCCCTTTTGGAGCCCAATCAATAACAATACCCGTGGCTGGACTTTGGAGCACAACGGCCTTGGGAGCATTACAATTATCCCATAAAATTGAAGTCACTATAAAACGTCCCTTTGTAGGTTTCTTTAACCAAAAGAGAGGCCAGGCACAGTTGCTCACACCTGTAATCTCAGCACTTTGGGAGATCGAGGCGGGCAGATCACGAGGTCAGGAGTTCAAAACCAGCTTGGCCAAGATGGTGAAACCCCTGCCTCAGCTTCCCGAGTGCTGGGATTACAGGCACGTGCCACCACGCGCAGCTAATTCTTGTATTTTTTTTCAGTAGAGACGAGGTTTCATCATGTTGCCCAGGCTGGTCTCAAATACCTGACCTCAAGTGATCCAACCACCTCGGCCTTCCAAAGTGCTGGGATTACAGGCATGAGTCACCGCACCTGGGCCCCAGTCACTTTAGAATAGCATGTTGCTTTGTATTCAGAGGGTCTCTCTGCAAATAGCCTATCCACACTGAGCATGCCTGGAAAGACCTGGTTTCCAAATAACTAGCTTCCTCTGTGTAAAATGAGTCTTATTGTATGCATTAAAAATTATCTTGGCTGGGCGCGGTGGCTCACTCCTTTAATCCCAGCACTTTAGGAGGCTCGTTCTATTGCCAGGGAGGCTGCAAAAGGAGGATGCGGCTATTTCTGCTTCCATCATGGAAGGCTGGGATTCCACAGGCACAGAAAGGAAGGAGGAAGAGACGGGAATGTGAATGTCCTCCAGACAGCTCTGGCAGGATCGGATGTGGGAGAGTGAGGGTCCCACCCCAGCTGGGGTCTACCCAGGTCCATGTCCTGGACATGTTGAGAGTTTTTCCGGAAGGCAGAGATAACGTGTGGTCCAAAAACATGCAAATGCCCCTATTGGCCCAGGGGTTGTCATAATAAACTGGAAGGGTGACACATCCCAGGCACCTGCCACCCATCACATGTACCTCCCACCCACTGGCATCCTTCCACCCCAGGCACACACAAATCTTCAGTCCAGAGATCAACTGTCTCAGCTCTGAATTTGCATATCCTGTGTGTAGACTCACTGATCACAATCTCTGGCCAGCCTGGCTTGTGCATACTTCTTTCTTACTGTCAGGGGAGGAGTGCGTCCTGGCACTCCCATTGGCCTGTAGATTCACCACCCCTGGGCAGGGCCCCAGGATCCAGGATAATATCTGTGCCTCTTGCCCAGAACCCTCCAGGCAGACACAATGGTAAGAATGGTGTCTGTCCTGCTGTCTCTGCTGCTGCTTCTGAGTCCTGCTGTCCCCCAGGAGACCCAAGATGGTGAGTGGGGAAAGCAAGGGATGGGTGCTGGAGAGGACTGGAAGGAGGTGAGGAACAGGACATGTGGCTGGGAGAAGGGCTGGATGCAGCTGGGATTCCCTGGCATATGGCAGGAACGGGTGCCCAAGGCTGTCAACTCCCTCAGCTCACACACTTCCAGGAGCATTCAGGGAGCCCGTGCGCTGGCCCGAAATAAGACCTTCAGGAATCTGAATCTAAAACCCCTAGTTTACAGTGAAAACAAAGACCAAGCGACCTGCTTGGGGTAGACAGCCAGGACGGAGCAGGAACCACATGCCTGGAGCTGCTTCTGCTCCTGTTCCTTCCCTCCTTCCGATGGCTGGGTACACCTGCCTGACGCTGAGGGAAAGAGAGAGCAGCCCCAAGGGGAAAGTGGGAAGGCAGGTCGGCTGGAGGGATGGTACTAGAAGGAAACCCGTGCCCTCACCCCACACTCAGACACAGCTGCAGTAGGTCTGGAAGGCGAGTGGCAGGAAGAGAACACAGTGGGAGCTCAGGGAGATCAAGAGTCATGTCTAGGACAGGGGAAGGAGGCGGGTCGTGGCATGAGAATGTGCAGGATAAAGACATGGAAGCGAATGGCTTCTCAGTTGTGTGAGTTTAAAATTTGTGACATTTACAAATTGTCAGAAAGGGTGTTACATGTTCGTTATATAACAATCACTTTGGAATGTTAATCCGATTCTGTGCCAAAATCTGAATTATTCAGGGTTCTCCAGAGAAACAGAACTAATAAGTGGTACACATACACATATATATGTACGTATACATACATACATACACTATATACACATGCATACACACACACATAGGAAGAGATTTACATATATGTATATAAAAGACAGAGAGAGAGTAGAGTTTTATTTTAAGAAATTAACTCACACTATTGGGAGGAGTAACAAGTCCTAAATCTTCAGAGCAGGCCAGCAGGCTGGAGACCCAGGGAAGGGTTGATGTCTTAGTCTTGAGTCCAAGGGCAGACTGTAGGCAGAATTTTTTCTTCTTTAGGGGACCTCTGAGGCTTTTTATCTTAAGGCCTTCAACTGATTGGATGAGGCCCACCACTATGGAGAATAATCCACTTTACTCAAGGTCTACCGATTTTTTTGTAAATTAAAAAAAATTGTGGGTGCATAGTATGTGTATATATTTATGGGGTACATGAGATGTTTTGATTCAGGCATCCATGTGAAATAATCACATCATCGAGAATGAGGTATCCATCCCCTCTAGCTTTTATCCTTTGTGTTACGGACAATCCAATTATACTCTTTTGGTTATTTTAGTTTTTAAAAGTATTTGATTATTTATTTATTTATTTATTTATTTATTTATTTTTGAGACAGCGTCTCACTCTGTCGCCCAGGCTGGAGTGCAGTGGCGCAATCTCGGCTCACTGCAACCTCCGCCTCCCAGGTTCAAGCAATTTTCCTGCCTCAGCCTCCCAAGTAACTGGGACTACAGGCACCTGCCACCACACCCAGCTAATTTTTTTGTATTTTTAGTAGAGACAGGTTTCACCATGTTGGCCAGGCTAGTCTTGATATCCTGACCTCGTGATCTGCCCGCCTTGGTCTCCCAAAGTGCTGGGATTACAGGTGTGAGCAACTGTGCCCTGCCTCTCTTTTGGTTATTTAAAAGTGTACAATTAAATTACGATTATTATTATTTTTTTTTTGAGACGGAGTCTTGTTCTGTCACTCAGGCTGGAGTGCAGTGGTGTGATCTTGGCTTACTGCAAACCTCCGCCTGTTGAGTTCAAGCAGTTATCCTGACTCGGTTATGCACTGCCACATGTGGCTAACTTACGTTTTTTTTTTTTTTTTTTTTTGAGACGGAGTCTCGCTCTGTCGCCCAGGCTGGAGTGCAGTGGCGCAATCTCGGCTCACTGCAAGCTCCGCCTCCCGGGTTCACGCCATTCTCCTGCCTCAGCCTCTCTGAGTAGCTGGGACTACAGGCGCCCGCCACCACACCCGGCTAATTTTTTGTATTTTTAGTAGAGACGGGGTTTCACCGTGGTCTCGATCTCCTGACCTCGTGATCCGCCCGCCTTGGCCTCCCAAAGTGCTGGGATTACAAGCGTGAGCCACCGCGCCCGGCCTAACTTATGTATTTTTAATAGACATGAGGTTTCACCATGTTGGCCAGACTGGTCTTGACCTCTTGACCTCAAGTGATCCACCCACTTCAGCCTCCCAGAATGCTGGAATTACAGGCACGAACCACCACACCTGGCCCCAATTAAATTATTATTGACTACAGTCACCCTGTTGTGCTATCAAATAGTAGGTCTTATTCATTCTTTTTTTTTTTTTTTGTTACAGAGTTGCCCAGGCTGGAATGCAGTGGTGCAATCTTGGCTCACTGCAACCTCTGCCTCCTGGGCTTAAGCGATTCTCCTGCCTTAGCCTTCTGAGTTGCTGGGACTACAGGTGTGTGCCACCATGCCTGGCTAATTTATGTATTTTTAGTAGAGATGGGGTTTCACCATGTTGGCCAGGCTGGTCTCAAACTCCTGACCTCAAGTGACCCACCTGCCTCAGCTTCCCAGTGTTGGAATTACAGGCATGAGCCACCACACCTGGCCCCAGTTAAATTATTATTGACTAGAGTCACTTTGTTGTGCTATCAAATAGTTTTCTGACTATTTTTTTTTGTACCCATTAACCACCCTCCCAATTTCCCCCCACCCCTGTCACTACCCTTCCCAGCCTTTGGTAACCATCCTTCTACTCTCTGTGTCCATGAATTCAATTGTAGGGCCTACTGATTTAAAGGCTAATCACCTTTAGAAACTCAGGAGCAAGAATAATTTTAGTAATTGAACTAGGATTCTGCCATATGACCTCCAACATCATTAGCACCTGTATAAATTGTATCATAAAATAATTATGGAACTATTATGGAAATGTCCCTCTCTCCCAGATCCCACCTGGTACCAAAATGCATGGTAAAACCCAGGGAGTTCTGAGCTCCATCCTAGTCTTACCCTGTGCTAATTCAGTCTGGGTCATTTCTTGAATTTTCTAGTAAATTCTCCTTTCTACCCTTTCTAACTATATGTATTTGTCAGGTTAAGCTAGAAATGTTAATTTTTTTTTTTTTTTTTGAGACAGAGCCTTGCTCTGTCATCTAGGCTGGAGTGCAGTGGCGTGATCTCAGCTCACTGCAAGCTCCGCCTCCCGGGTTCATGCCATTCTCCTGCCTCAGCCTCCCAAGTAGCTGGGACTACAGGCGCCCGCCACCACCCCTGGCTAATTGTTTGTATTTTTAGTAGAGACAGGGTTTCACCATGTTAGCCAGGATGGTCTCGATCTCCTGACCTCATGATCCACCCGCCTCGGCCTCCCAAAGTGCTGGGATTACAGGCGTGAGCTACTGAGCCCAGCCGAAATGTTAATTTTTTTTTTTTGAGATAGAGTCTCACTCTGTCATCCAAGCTGGAGTGCAGTGGCATGATCTTGGCTTGTTGCAACCTCTGCCTCTCTGGTTCAAGTGATTTTCCTGCCACAGACTCCAGCATAACTGGGATTACAGGCCCATACCACCACGCCCAGCTAATTTTTGTATTTTTAATGGAGATGGGCTTTCACCATGTTGGCCAGGCTGGCCTTCAACTTCTGATCTCATGTAATCTGCCTACCTTGGCCTCCCAAAGTCCTGGGATTACAGGCATGAGCCACAGAGCCCAGCCTAGAAATGTTAATTTCTAACGCATGTCAGATTCCATGCACACTGGGCAAGGTTCCATTCCTCCATGGGGTGACTCAGGGATCCAGGCTAATTGCATATTGAGACTCTTTCATATTATCCTGTGGCCTTCAAAGTCGTCACCTCAAGGGATGAGAAACAAAAGGGACAAGCCAGCTGGTGGGGTCTTGGACAAGAAAAAAGACATCACTTCCGCTCACATTCTCTTTTGACAAAACTCAGTCACATGGTCCCAATATATCTTTGAGGAGGCTGAGTAATGTTATCTTCTTATGTGCCAAGCAGAGGAAATAATGTAGTGAAGACACAGGATGGTCTCTGAAATATCATCCCCAGCATGAAAGTAGAGCATATTCACTTGAGTGAGCCTCCAGTGGTGTGAAGTTGATGGCAGGAGAAAGAGCTGGGGAAGAAAAGGCCAGTGGGCAGGTCTCCCCTCCTAGCCCTATGCAGCCCCACAGTGGGACCCTTGCATGGACCTCAACCATCAGAATCTTTTCTTTTGCAGGTCGTTACTCTCTGACCTATATCTACACTGGGCTGTCCAAGCCTATTGAAGATGTCCCTGCATTTCAGGCCCTTGGCTTACTCAATGACCTCCAGTTCTTTAGCTACAACAGTAGAGACAGGAAGTCTCAGCCCGTGGGACTCTGGAGACAGGTGGAAGGAATGGAGGATTGGAAGCAGGACAGCCAACTTCAGAAGGCCAGGGAGGACATCTTTATGGAGACCCTGAACAACATCATGGAGTATTACAACGACAGTAATGGTCAGTGAACAACAAACCACAGGGGTGGAAGTTCTAACCCAAGAGGCAGCCCCCCAAGTGTGAGTGGCAAGGGGTCAGCATGATGGAAATAGTCCCAATCCCAGGGGAGGAACAGGAGACACAGCAGAAACAGATATGTCCGCATCCCACCCACCTCACAGCACAGGTGCTGCCCCCTTCCCCATCGATTGCCCCATCCTCATCCCAGGCCTCAGCTCACACAGGAAGTGATGGCAGAGTCACTTCCTATCCAGGCACCTCTGACCTCTCACCTCCACACCCCACCCGTCAGAGGCTGTTCCCCCCGTGAGAAGGCATCAGACTTACCCCTGTCCAGGGAGGTTGCCTGGAGAGTGAGCCACTCTCAAAGCCACTCGGACCTGCGCTCACCTGGTGGCTCTGCCAGTCCTACCTGTTGACAGTGAAATGTTCCCAAAATATCTGGTTGAAATCTGCAAACACTGGAGCACTGAGACCTACCTCCAAACAAGTCTGTAATATTTAACTATGTCTATTCTATGAAGGATGCCACAGTCTGTCCTGATCTCCCTTGCAGCTCCATCGCCTAGGACAGGGTGCAGCCAATATTGGCTCAATTGAAATTTGTGGAATCAACAGAGAAAAGCACCCGGCACACACCGTAGCCCATGCTGGGGGCTCAGGAAGTGCTGGATTCAAAACCGTGGGCTGTTAGAGTTCCCTGCAGCCCTAAAGTTCCTCCTCATCATAAGATGCAGACCCAGGAAGGGCACCTGCACTGTGGTCGGAGGAGCTGGTGGCAGAGCCCGCGCAGAGACAGTCCCTATGCCCCTGGCCCAGTGCTTTTTCTTCTAAACACACTGCTGGCCCCAAGGCAGCCAACCTCAGGTCTGGTGAACTGCTGGTGTTAAATTATCATAGAGTGGGTGTCAAAAGATGGGCTTCTAAATACAAAACTGCCCAAGGTGCTACATGGGATCTGAAGATTTTCGAAAGGAGGCAAGAAAGAGATAGGCAGACTTTTCAAGGATGTGGGGTGGGAGGTCTTGGTAAGGAAATTGGCCCGGGCTGTGTGTCAGCAATAGGAGAGGAGGGGGCACAGGTGATCAGAAAAGACACTGGGGGAAGCATTGATGGACAGGAATAGAAATGGCAAAGTGGATAATTACGAGGAAGGAGGATGAAGAGATGAACACAGGGTATTAGAAAATAATAGTAGGCAGGGCTCAGTGGCTCACTCCTGTAATCCCAGCACTTTGGGAGGCTGAGGCAGGCGGATCACCTAAGGTCAGGAGTTTGAGACCAGCCCGGCCAACATGGTGAAACCCTGTCTCTACTAATAATACAAAAATAGCCCGGCATGGTGGCGTACGTCCGTGGTCTTAGCTACTCAGGAGGCTGAGGCAGGAGAATTGCTTGAACCCAGGAGGCAGAGGTTACAGTGAGCTGAAATCCTACCATCGCACTCCAGCCTGGGTGACAAGAGTGAAACATCGTCTAAAAACAAAAAACAAAAAACAAAAAAAGGAAATAATAGTAGCTGACATTTACTGAGCACTTACTTTGTGCCAGGCCCATCTATGAGCATATATAATGCTCAGAATAGTCCCCTAAAACAGTGCTCTTGGCATTGCCATTTCAGAGGTCAGGAAATAGAGGCACAGGGAGTTGAGTGGCTCCAGTTCAGGCAACACACCAGGTGGGGGGTGGGGGATGGGGAGAGACCTGGGACGTGAGCCCAGACAGCTTGAGAGCTGTCAGAGTCTATGCCAACAGCATCAACCAGTGCTGGGTAAACACCTGCTTTTATAATCAGAATGAAGAGGCTGTGTCCCCTGCCCTACGAGGTCCATTTCTGAGAGTTGTGGCTAATGGGCAAGAAGGTTGGGACGTTAGAGATTTGGGATAAAGATATCAAACACCAGAAAGGAAGAAAGAAGTGATCAGATTAGGGTTACTTAGGTGATGATATGAACTCTTCCTAGAACTGAGAGAAAATGAGAGCCTTCCTTTACTCATATGAAATCACAAATAATTTCTATCCAATTTGGAAGTACACTTTGGTGTGGTTGTGACAGCTTCTTCAGGACTCAGCATAAATTCAAACAAATAATTGTCCTTAGAAGAGATGCTGTAGAAGAGATACAAATATATCCATATTCTGTAGCTTTTTTTTTTTTTTTTGAGATGGAGTTTTGCTCTTGTCACCCAAGCTGGAGTGCAATGACGCAATCTTGGCTCACTGCAACCTTTGCCTCCCAGGTTCAAGGGATTCTCCTGCCTCAGCCTCCCAATAACTGGGACTATAGGCTACAGGCATGTGTCACTACACCTGGTTAATTTTTTTTTTTTTTGAGACTGAGTCTTGCTCTGTCTTTCAGGCTGATGTACAATGGTGCCAACTCGGCTCACTACAATTTCTGACCCCCAGGTTCAAGCGATTCTCCTGCCTTAGCCTCACGAGTAGCTGGGATTACAGGCATGTGCCAGCACACCCAGCAAATTTTTGTATTTTTAGTAGAGACGAGGTCTTACCATGTTGGCCAGGCTGGTCTCAAACTCCTGACCTCAGGTGATCCTCTGGCCTCAGCCTCCCGAACTGCTGGGATTACAGGTATGAGCCATTGCGCCCAGCCTAATTTTATATTTTTAGTAGAGATGGGGTTTCACCATATTGGCCGGGCTGGTCTTGAACTCATGATTTAAGGTGATCTGTCCTCCTCAGCCTCTCAAAGTGCTGGGATTACAAGTGTGAGCCACTGGGCCCAGTGTTTTTTTTTTATTTTTATTTTTTTTTATTTTTAAGATAGGGTCTCACTCTGTCACCCAGGCTGAAATGCAGTAGTGTGATTTTGGCTCATTGCAGCCTTGACTTCCCAGGCTGAAGTGATCCTCCCACCTCAGCCTCCTGAGTAGCTGGGGCTACAGGCATGCACCACCATGCTGCACTAATTTTTATATTTTTTGTAGTGGTGGGATTTCGCCATATCACCCCGGCTGGTCTGGAACCCCTGGGCTCAAGCGATCCACTCGCTTCAGCTTCTCAAAGTGCTGGGATTACAGGCATGAGCCACAGCACCCAGGCTGTAGCTCTCTTAAAGAGGAACATATCTCATCTGAGACAAACCTGAAATGCCAAACCAAACTGAGTTAGCCCCTCTCCGTCTGCTGTATATATTGGAGTAATAACCTATTTGTCTTGATAAGGGGATTGCATGCTTGAATTGCAAAAACCTTTATTTCTTTTGGGTTGCCCAATGTGCAGGACTAAGAGTTATTTCGATAAAATTTCGCACCAGGCTGACTGTCTCTCTGTGGGGTCGGGGGAGTTTTCAGGGTCTCACATCTTGCAGGGAAGGTTCGGTTGTGAGATCGAGAATAACAGAAGCAGTGGAGCATTCTGGAAATATTACTACGATGGAAAGGACTACATTGAATTCAACAAAGAAATCCCAGCCTGGGTCCCCTTTGACCCAGCAGCCCAGAATACCAAGCAGAAGTGGGAGGCAAAACCAGTCTACGTGCAGCAGGCCAAGGCTTACCTGGAGGAGGGGTGCCCTGAGACTCTGCGGAAATACCTGAAATACAGCAAAAATATCCTGGACCGGCAAGGTACTCACTGCTTCCTGCTCCCCAGTACTGAGCCCAGAATAAAAGATGATCTCAGGCTAGGAGCTCAGGCAACATCTTAGTCCGGTCTCATGTGTTCCTGGATGTCCCTCAGACCCCCAGCTTTCATCCTTTAGGATTCACTCCTTCCCTGGGATGATATAATTTTTGGGCCAAAAAGAACATCATCAAAATTTCAGGCAGAATGGGCCAGGAAGGCCGTTCTTTCTTGATAGGTGTCCCCATATCATCTCCAATTGACAGACAAGGAGCTTGAGGTTAGAGAGGTGAGGGTAACACTGTCTGTAAGAGGCAGAGCTGGGACTCAAATTCCAGATTTCAGATTCCAAATGCCATCGTTGTTTCTCTCTACAATGATGCCTCCCATCTGGGTGGTGGAGAGAAGGGAGGTGTATAAAATGTCAGCCTCAGAAGGAAAAGAGCGAGCCAGTGTGAGCGGAATTGATGGCTGCAAGCTGAGACTTGGATTGGAGACGTAGTGAGACTCAGGATTGTGCAGTGCTGCAGGGAAGCGGTTGCTGGATAGAGGCATGGGCTGAACTGAGCAGCTGGAGTGAGACTCGGGGAGAGGAGAACTCCAAAGCCCACTGAGATGTGGGAAAACATGGAGAAGTGCACGGAGCATTCACAACTTAACTGCCGTCAGAGTCAATACATGGGTGGGGTGGGGATTGGGCAAGAGGGAAAGTGACAGCTTTCCCTGATATTCTGGAAAGTCTCCCGGGGCCAGGAGTGAGCAGGTACAGAGCTTAGAGATCTGCTGATCACTGACATACAGGGGTGGGGGTGGGAAGAGACCTGGGCCGGGAGAAGTCGACCTCAAGCCTGCAGTGTCACACTCTGTCCCTCCACAGATCCTCCCTCTGTGGTGGTCACCAGCTACCAGGGCCCAGGAGAAAAGAAGAAACTCAAGTGCCTGGCCTATGACTTCTACCCAGGGAAAATTGACATGCACTGGACTCGGGCCGGCGAGGTGCAGGAGCCTGAGTTACAGGGAAATGTTCTTCACGATAGAAATGGCACTTACCAGTCCTGGGTGGTGGTGGCAGTGCCCCCACAGGACACAGCCCCCTACTCCTGCCACGTGCAGCACAGCAGCCTGGCACAGCCCCTGGTGGTGCCCTGGGAGGCCAGATAGGATGCAAGGGCTGGAGGCCATGTGGGATCTCAGCCCCAGTAGCTGCCCTTCCTGCCTGATATGGGAGCTGAACCACAGAAATCACCGTCAATGGATCCACAAGGCCTGAGGAGCAGTGTTGGGGGACAGACAGGAGGTGGATTTGGAGACCGAAGACTGGGATGCCTGTCTTGAGCAGACTTGGACCCAAAAAATCATCTCACCTTGAGCCCATCCCCACCCCATTGTCTAATCTGTAGAAGCTAATAAATAATCATCCCTCTTTGCCTAGCATAACAGAGAATCCTTTTTTTAATGGTGATGTGCCGTAGAAATGTGACTAGATTTTCTCATTGGTTCTGCTCTCAAGCACTGAATTCATCTGAAACTCTTGGTTTCCCCTGGAGGCCATGGTTCCTGGGCACCTTGACCTGGGCAATCCCAAGTGTGGCCTGAACCCCCTTCCCTTGGGGATTGTTCAGGCGTCCCTAGACGCCTTGTGGTATTGTACCTAATACCCATGAAGGGAGAGGATGATATTACTCGCCAGTGTACACCCCCCTGTGATATTGTTCATAATATCCAGAGTGAAGAAAGATGATATTACTCCTAATATCACAGAAGGTGTACACCCCCATTGTGATATTGTTCCTAATACCCAGTTGGGGAGGGGAGAATATCTCTCCCAATATACAAGGGGTGTTTAAACTCTCTGTGATATTGTTCCTAATATTCAGGGGGGACGAGGATGATATTACCCAAATATTGCAGGGATTGTACACCCCCCCTTTGGTATTGTTCCTAATATCCAGGGGCAGAGAGGATGCTATTACTCCCAATATCGCAGGGGGTCTACATCCCCCCGCCGTGACATTGTTCTTAATAACCAAAGGGTGAGAAGCTGATATTATTCCCAATACCACAGGGGCTGTACACCCCCTATGAGATATTGTTCCTAATATCCAGGAGGGGAGAAAATGATATTACTCCCAATAGCATGGGAATTTACATCCCCCGTTGTAATCTTGTTCTTAATATTCAGGAAGGGAGAGGATGATACGACTCCCAGTATCACAGGGGGTGTTCACCCCCCATGATATTTTTTTCTAATATCCAGGGTGGGACTGGATGATATTACTCCCAATATCACAGGAAGTGTACATGTCTCTGTGATATTTTTCCTGATATCCAGGGGAGAGAGGAAGATATTACTTTCAATAGCGTACAGGGGTGTACACCCCCCTGTGATAGTGTTCCTAATATCTTGAGAGGGAGAGGATGATATTACTTTTTTTTGATATTTTTCCTAATATCCAGGGGTGGAGACGATGAAATTACTCCCAATATCACAGAAGGTTTACACTCCTTTTGTCATATTGTTCCTGATATCCAGGGTGGGAGAGGATGATATTACTTCCAATATCGCAGGAAGTGCATACCCCCTTGTGATATTGTTCCTAACATCCAAAGGAAGAGAGAATAGTATTACTTCCAATATCGCAGGGGGTGTACGGCCCCCCTTGTGATATTGTTCCTAATATCCAAGAGGGAGAAAGTTCTATTATTCTCAATATCACAAAGGGTGTACACCACCACCGTAATATTGTTTGTAATTTCCAGGGAGGGGAGAGGATAATATTACTCCCAATATCGCAAGGGTTGTACACCCTTCTGTGATATTTTTCATAATATTTAGGGGTGAAGAGGATGATATAAATGCAAACATCACAGGGGGTGGTCACTGTATTGTGATATTGTTCGAAATATCCAAGAGGGGAGAGGATGAAATTACTCCCAATATTGCAGCGGGGGTACACCCCTCTGTGACATTCTTTGTAATATTCAGGGGAAGAGAGGATAATATTACTCCCAATGTCACTTTGGGTATTCATTCCCCTGTGATATTGTTTGTAATATTCAGGAAAGGAGATGATGACATTACTTTTAAAATCGAAGGAGTGTCCACACCTCTGTGATATGGTTCGTAATATCCAGGGGAAGAGAGGATAATATTACTCCCAATATCGCAGGGGGGTACACCTGCCTGTAATATTGTTCGTAATATTCAGGGTGGGAGAGGATGAAATTACTCCCAATATCGCAGCGGGTGTGTACCCCACTGTGATACTGCTTGTAGTATCCAGTCAAGGGGAGGATGATATTACTCCCAATACCGCAGGAGATGTACACCCCGCTGTGATATTGTTTGCAGTATCCAGAGGGGGAGTGGGTAATATTATTCCCAATATCACAGCAGGTGTACAATTCCCTGTGATATTGTCTGTAATATCCAGGGAAAAAAGGATGCTATTACTCCCAATATTTCAGGGAATGTACACCCTCCTGTGATACTGTGTGTAATATGCAAGGGGGAAGAGGATGATATTACAGCAAATATCACAGGGGGTGTACAAGCCCCTGTGTGATAGTTTGTAATATCCAGAAGGGGAGAGGATGATATTACTTCCATGTACACCCCCTGCGATATGGGGAGTAATATCATATTATTTCTCCGTGGATATTACGAACAATATCACAGAAGGGTGATTGTTTGTAATATTCAGGGATGAGAGAATAATATTCTTTTTTCCCCTAAATTTTATGAACCATATCAAAAGTAATTATATTACTCCCTGCAATATTGGGAGTAATATAATTGTTTCCCCTCATGGATATTTCAAAAAATATCATGGGGGGGGTGTACACCCCCTGCGATATTGGGAGTAATATCACCCTCTTTCCCAGTGGATATTATGAAAAATATCACAGGGGTGCTGTACACCCTCCTGGGATATTGGAAATAGTATCATCCTCTTCCCCCCTGGAGATTAGGAACAATATCACAAGGGAGTGTACACCTTCTGCGATATCGGGAGTAATATCATCCTCTCTTCTGTTGAATATTATGAACAATATAACATGAGGTGTACAAAGTGACATGATATTCTAAGGTGACTGAGAAATTATTAAAAGAGATCATTTTTGGCAATGAGACTCTTTGGGTTGGGGCCTCTTCAATTTGCACTTAGATTTGGTCCTGCCTGTGGGAGAATCTATCAGTGGTCCTCCTTTGGGGGAGCAAGGAGTGACCATCCAAGGACCCACATCTGGTTCTCTGCTCTCCTTTATCATCCCTGATGCCTAGTCTATGTCATGGCCCAGCCCTACCCCCAGGTCACCTCCCTTGTCAGGCTCCTGTGTCCCCCACACCCATGCTGACCTGGTTAGAAACACTTTTTTTTTTTTTTTTTTGAGATGGAGTCTTGCTCTGTCACCCAGGCTGGAGTGCAGTGGCATGATCTCGGCTCACTGGAACCTCCATCTTCTAGGTTCAAGTGATTCTCCTGCCTCAGCTTTGTGAGTAGCTGGGATTACAGGTGCCTGCCACCACACCCAGCTAATTTTTGTATTTTTAGTAGAGATGGGGTTTCACCATGTTGGCCAGGCTGGTCTCAAACTGCTGACCTCAGGTGATCCACCAGCCTCAGCCTCCCAAACTGCTGGGATTATAGTAGTGACCCACCTTCCCTGGCAGAAACATTCTTTTGACCGCCTCTTGGCAAGCTCTTAGGTCTTCACATCTCTGATACATCATTTCCTGCAGGAGTTTTTCTCTGGGTGTCTCAGTGGCTCTGTGCCCCTCTCCCCAACCCTGACACCTGTCCAGGACTTCGGTTTTCTGAGGTTTCCTCCCCCTTGTCCACCCTACTCCTCTCCTGTTACAGATGAGTCCAGATCCCATGTTTTAATGTTCTTTAGCCCAGACCTGCTCACATGAGCTCTTGGTTTCCTTATTGACCTAAGCTGTTAATTCTTTATCCTTTTATTTGTTGAGGGTGTCATCCTATTTTGAATTGAAAAATACAGTTGCTGTATTTTTCCCTCTTGACTGAGCTTTCTTCCCTGGGGCTCTCTATGTTCAGATAGAACTTTTTGCCCCAGAAGAGGAAATGTGGATTTCATTAGGCTAAAGAAGTAATTTCTCAGCTTTGATTTCCAAGTTGGACCCAAAGCATTAAGAAAAAAAAAAAAAAAAAAGTGGGTGGTGGGGAAGGATAGCCTTCAAATTTAGGCTTTCCAAAAAGATGAGATGTTTGACTTAGAATTCCGAAGGCTGGGAATGATTTCCTTAAGGAGCCCAGCTTGGAGGATGGACTTTGGAATAATCCAGAGTGGGAGGCTGAGGACAGGATGTAAAGAAAGTTCTTGTCGCATGGGAAGGAAAAGTACAGACACAGGCAGGTGGGGCTTCCTGAGAAGGTCAAGGTGAGAGCTCTGCTGTGTCTTTTGGGGTTGAAACCTGTGCATGGCAGTTGGTGACTCATTTGAGGAAACTCACTCCCTGGGACTTGGAGGGGATCTGACAACCCCAGGGCCAATTCCTGTATCCTGAGCTGTGCCCTGGAGAGCTGAGGGCTCTCAAACAAGCTCTGGCTACGTGGGCCAAGACCAATGTGGTGTGGAAATGTGGAGCAGCTGGAGTGGAGGGCCGGGTCTCCCAGGGAGCCAAGGATTGTGGGGAAACTGAGGCACAGAAGAGGCTTGGGTTTGTGTAAAAGAGTTTTCAGGCCGGGTGCTGTGGCTCACGCCTGTAATCCCAGCACTTTGGGAGGCTGAGGTGGGTGGATCACCTGAGGTCAGGCATTCAAGACCAGCCTGGCCAACGTGGTGAAACTCCATCTCTACTAAACACACAAAAATCAGCTGGGTGTGGTGGCAGGTGCCTGTAATCTCAGCTACTCAGGAGGCTGAGGCAGGAGAATTGCTCGAACCTGGGAGGCGGAGGTTGCAGTGAGCCGAGATCGTGCCACCGCACTCCAGCCTGGGTGACAGAGCAAGACTCCATCTCAAAAATAAATAAATAAAAAGAGTTTGTAGAATTCTAAGTAGCTCTGTGCCCATTGCTCCCCCTCCACATCTGGCCAAGACTTGGATCTTCTGAGGTTTCCTCCCCTTCTTCTACTCCCACCCATCTCTCCTGTCGTGAGGCCAGAGCTCACATTCAAATCTTCCTTCGCCCTGGCCTGTTCATGTTGCCTTTTGCTTTTTAAAAAAAATTTGAAATGTTCCTCCTGTCATGTGCTATTCTTTATTTGCTCAAAGTATTCGACATTACTGTGAAATGTCACTGGCTGGGCGATTTCTTCCTGAGCGATTTGGCTTATCTTCTCTGACTAAATGGAATAAACCTGTTCAAATCAGTATTTTTACATATTGCTCATCCAATATTGTATAGGAAAAATACTAATATGGGGCCAGGCGTGGTGGCTCACGTCTGTAATCCCAGCACTTTGGGAGGCCAAGGCGGGCAGATTATGAGGTCAGGAGATCAAGACCATCCTGGCTAACATGGTGAAACCCCATCTCTACTAAAAGTACAAAAAAGAAAAAAAGGGAAAATACTAATATGGGGCTAGGCATGGTCATTCATACCTGTAATGCCAGTACTTTGGAAGGCTGAAGTGGGAGGATCACTTGAGTCCAGGAGTTCGAGACCAGCCTGGGCAACATAGTGAGACCCCTGTCTCTACAAAAACCAAAAAAAAAAAAAAAAAAAAAAAAAAAAGAAAATGAGCCAGGCATGGTGGTGAATGCCTGTAGTCCTTGCTACCCAGTAGGCTAAGGAGGAAGGATTGCTGGAGCCCAGGAGTTGGAGGCTGCAGTGAGCTATGATCACGCCACTGCACTCCAGCCTGGAATGGCCTGAATTTCCTGTTCAGATCTTTTGTGAATCAAATATTATACAACTGTAGTCATGATCTTCTTGGCTAGAGAGAGGCTGGCTGTTACCCAGAGCCACAGGGTGATTAGGTAGAATGAAAAGAGAGTCACCAACTCAAGACAGTAGCACAATGTCCATGTGGTTTTGGCTGGTGCAGTCTAAAATCTGAATTATGCAAAGTGTATTTGATCTTGCATCACATCAGGAAAAAGCTCAGTAATCTATTTCATCATGGGGTGTGGAGAAGTTGCTGGAACCATTTCTAGACACAGACTTTTGTTCTCCAGAGGCCAGCAAGTTAGCTTCACTGAGCTTCGGGGCCCACAGTGGGAAGAGATGTCCCACTGAGGCTCAGTGTTGACTTCACTCTTGTGGAGCAAAGGTGTAGGAACTAAGGGCTTTATGCTAATTAAAAGATGAGGCCAGGTGCAGTGTCTCATACCTGTAATGGGGCCTTGCTATGTTGCCCAGGCCGGTCTCGAGCTCCTGGGTTCAAGCCATCCTCCCACCTGAGCCTCCTGAATCACCGGGATTAAAAGTGTGAGCCACTGTGCCCAGCCCACCTTTTAATAGAACTGATGCTTAATCCACAGCTCACCTGTCAGCCCACAATTCTTGAATTTTGGCCTCTTTTATGTCCTCTTGAATGTAAATATACTTCAAAATTCCCACCCAGAATCTTTGGAATCTCATTTCTTCAATCACTTTACTTTAGAGTCATTTTTAGAGTAAATGAATCTGCCTGGTTTTCAACTTGACACCCTCTCTAAACGTGAATGAGTTCAAATCATATTTGTTCCTAAGGAATCACGCTCAAGCATAGTACCAATCTGTGGGATATGCCATTACAACTCTAGAAATCATGTTCTCAAGATAAAAGCCTTTAAGAAAAGCTGTCTTGATATATCATGTAAGCATGACAATGGAATACTAAATCAACATAGCTGAGATTTTCCTTATGTCCTATGCTTTTAAATGATCAACCCTACAGTCCTGGAACCAACCTTTATGGTTATCAATACCTCCGTTATTTTAAACTCTCTCAGGTATCATAATCCTTCTTTTTTTTTTTTTTGAGACGGAGCCTTGCACTGTCGCCCAGGCTGGAGTGCAGTGGCGTGATCTCGGCTCATTGCAAGCTCCACCTCCTGGGTTCACGCCATTCTCCTGCCTCAGCCTCCCGAGTAGCTGGGACTACAGGCACCCGCCACGACCCTCAGCTAATTTTTTGTATTTTTAGTGGTGCCGGGGTTTCACCATGTTAACCAAGATGGTCTCGATCTCCTGGCCTCATGATCCACCCGCCTCGGCCTCCCAAAGTGCTAGGATTACAGGCGTGAGCCACCGTGCCTGTCCTTCCTTCTTATATGTATCAAAACTCATATTGAAAAATGAGTTCTGGGTTACAAAAGAGGGTTTATTTTTTGCACCTGCCTTTGAATCAGTCCTTAAGCTTAACCTTTAACTTCCAAGGAACTACTTTTTTTTTTTTTTTTTTTTTTTAGATAGAGTCTTGCTCTGTCACCCAGGCTGGAGTGCAATGACACAATCTAGGCTCACTGCAACCTCCGTCTCCCGGGTTCAAGCTATTCTCCTGCCTCAGCCTCCTGAGTAGCTGGGATTACAGTCATGCGCAACCATGGCCTGCTACCATTTGTATTTTTAGTAGAGGCAGGGTTTCTCCATGCTGGTCAGGCTGGTCACGAACTCCAGACCTCAGGTGATCCACCTGCCTCAGCCTCCCAAAGTGCTGGGATTACAGGCGTGAGCCACTGTGCCTGGCCGCATCCCTGGTTATTCTTATTCAGTACAATTTGCAACCTACTAGGAAGAAAGGATTTTGAAAACAAAACTCTTTTTTAAAACTTTTATTTTAGGTTTGGGGGTACGTGTGAAGATTTGTTACATAGGTAAACATGTGTCATGGTGGTTTGTTGTATATATTATTTCATCACCCAGGTATTAAGCCCAGTACCCAATAGTTGTCTTTTCTGCTCCTCTCCCTCATCCCACCCTCAAGCAGAACCCAGTGTCTGTTGTTTCCTTTGTGTTGATAAGTTCTCATCATTTAGCTCCCACTTATAAGTGAGAACACGTGGTATTTGGTGTTCTGTTGCTGCATTAGTCTGCTAAGGATTATAGACTCCAGCTTCATCCATATTTCCTCAAAAGACACGATCTCGTTCTTTCTTATGGCTGCCTAATATTTCATGGTGTATATGTACCACATTTTCTTTATCCAATCTGTCACCGATGGGCATTTAAGTTGGTTCCATGTCTTCACTGTTGGGAGCAAGCCCCCCAAAATCTGGCCATAAACTGGCCGAAGACTGGCCATAAACAAAATCTCTGCAGCACTGTAACATGTTCATAATGGCCCTAATGCCCAAGCTGGAAGGTTGTGGGTTTATAGGAATGAGGGCAAGGAACACTTGGCCCGCCCGGGGTGGAAAACCACTTAAAGGCATTCTTAAGCCACAAACAATAGCATGAGCGATCTGTGTCTTAAGGACGTGTTCCTGCTGCAGTTAACTAGCCCAACCTATTCCTTTAATTCAGCCCATCCCTTTGTTTCTCATAATGGATACCTTTAGTTAATTTAATATCTATAGAAACAATGATAATGACTGGTTTGCTGTTAATAAATATGTGGGTAAATCTCTGTTTGGGACTGTTGGCCCTGAAGGCTGTGAGACCCCTGATTTCCCACTTCACACCTCTATATTTCTGTGTGTGTGTGTCTTTAATTCCTCTAACGCTGCTGGATTAGGGTCTCCCCAACTGAGCTGGTCTTGGCACTTCACTATTGTAAATTGTGCTGCAATGAACACTCATGTTGTGGATGTGTCTTTTTTTTGGAGATGGAGTCTAGCTCTGACACCCAGGCTAGAGTGCAGTGGTGCAATCTTGGCTCACTACAACCTCTGCCTCCCGGGTTTAAATGATTCTCCTGCCTGGGCCTCCCGAGTAGCTGGGATTACAGGTATGAGCCACTATGCCCAGCTACTCTTTGTATTTTTAGTAGAGACCAGGGTTTCACCATGTTGGCCAGGCTGGTCTTGAACTCCTGACCTCAGGTGATCTGCCTGCCTCGGCCTCCCAAAGTGCTGAGATTACAGGCATGAGCCAACATGCCTGGCCGCATGTGTCTTTATGGTAGAATGCTTTATATTCCTCTGGGTATATACTCAGTAATGGGATTGCTGGGTCAAATGGTAGTTCTGCTTTTAGCTCTTTGAGGAATCGCCATACTGCTTCCTACAATGATTGAACTAATTTACACTCCCAGCAGCAATGTGCAAATGTTCCCTTTTCTCTGCAACCTTGCCAGCATCTGTCATTTTTTGACTTTTTAATAATAGCCATTCTGACTGGTATGAGATAGTATCTCATTGTGGTTTTGATTTGCATTTCCCTAATGACCAGTGATGTTGAGTTTTTTCATATGTCTGTTGGCCGCATGTATGTCTTCTTTCGAGAAGTGTTAGTTCCTGTCCTTTGCCCACTTTTTCATGGAGTTGTTTGTTTTTCTCTTATAAATTTGTTTAAGTTCCTTATAGATGCTAGTTATTAGACCTTTGTCAGATGCATAATTTGCAAATAAAACAAAACTCTTAATGTCTTCACTTGCCAGACATTTATGCTTAGGTTGGTGTTTGAGTCTTAGGAGTAATATCATGTTTTGCCACAAGAAGGAGCCTATGAGTGGGCTGGAAGAGAAAAATCAGATTTGCAGCCACTGAAGTCAGTAAACAGTTTCTTTGGATATATTGTAAATAGTAAGAGAACCAGACATGACATTCATAAGTATTCCAAAACCAAGTAAAATTATTTTAAAGCTCTAACTTTTTGCAACTTTTCTTCCCATCTAAGAGTTCATCTGCCCAATCTGATGATTGTAGAACGCTTACTTCTAGTCCTGTTTTTTTTTTTTTTTTTTTTTTTTTTTGAGATGGAGTTTTGCTCTTGCTGCCCAGGCTGGAGTGCAATGGTGCTATCTTGGCTCACCACAACCTCTGCCTCCTGGGTTCAAGCCATTCTCCTGCCTTGGCCTCCCGAGCAGCTGCAATTTCAGGGATGTGCCACCACGCCTGGCTAATTTTGTATTTTTAGTAGAGGTGGGATTTCTCCATGTTGGTCAGGCTGGTCTCGAACTTTTGACCTCAAGTGATCTGCCCACCTTGGCCTCCTAAAGTGCTGGGATTACAGGTGTGAGCCACTGCGCCTGGCCATCTTTTATCTTACTTTTAGCATCCTCATCCCAAATTCCTGGTGTCCCCATCTCTACCATCCATGTGTAATAATTGTCCATTGTTTTTCTCTCCTTGAATCCCACTTTCTGAGATCAGTGCAACCTGGGTTTAGGGCTTCAACCTCTTCCATCTGATTATTTAAAAGAGTAACTCCTAATAAGGATTTTACCCAATATAGTGAGCATTATGATTAATGACCCTGACTCTACAAAAAATAATTAAAAATAATTAGTCGGGTGTGGTGGCGCATGCCTGTAGTCCCAGATACTCAGGGTGAGGTGGGAGGATTGCTTGAGTCCAGGAGTTTGAGATTACAGTGAGGTGTACTGCATCATCACATTCCAGCCTGGGCAGCAGAGTGAGACCCTCTTTCTAAAACAATTAAGGTAAAATAAAAGAGATAACATGCACCTGGTACACAGTACTTAATAAATCCCGTCTACTGTAAATACATAGTGCCCATCATCCCTGTAACTCATAACTTCTTCTTTCCCAGTTCCCCATGCTTTAATCACTCCTGCTTAGGAGACAGCCCAGGATACCTTCTTATCTCTCTTCCTGGAGCCAGATTCTCAGCATTTTGTTCTCTAATTCCACCCTTTACCCCTTATTGCATGCCTTGGTATCAACGCTTCACCTGGTCTGAGGAACCAGCATCTGGTCTTGCCCTGTGTCTGGCAGTCCATATGGCCTGTATGTATCACTTAGTCTGAGTCAGTTTCCGCGTGTGTCAGCTGGATTAGTAGCTCCTTAGGGTTCCGTGTAGCTCTCACAGTCTGTGGCAAGGAAAACAACAATTTGTGAGTAGCTAGCATGGACTGCAAACTATGGACTCTATTTACCAAGCAAGCTCTAAATGCTGAACATTGTCTTTGGCAAAGGGGTTTCAGGGCAGATCAAGAGGCGCATCTTCCCTGCCCTCAGGAAACTCATACAGGCTGGTTTTGCTACACTGAATTCTCACAACTCATTGATGCAATGCAGCCTAGATAATTAAGTTACTTGCTCATTGTCAAGCAGGTAGTGACTAGCAGAGCCACCATTCTGATTCTTTCTTACTTTCTCTTTTTTTTTTTGAGATAGGGTCTCGCTCTGTCACTCAGTCTGGAGTGCAGTGGTGCCATCTTAACTCACTGCAGTCTCACTCCTGGGCTGAAGCGATCTTCCTGCCTCAGCCTCCTAAGCAGCAGGGACTACAGGTGCACACCACCATGCCAGCTAATTTTTAAATCTTTGTAGAGGTGGGAGTCTTGCTCTGTTGCCCAGGCTGGCTTTGGAACTCCTGGCCTCAAGCGTCCTCCTGCCTTGGCTTCCCAAAGCACTGGAATTATAGGCATGAGCCACCATGTCCAGCCCTAAGTCTGATACCTTCTAAGAGGGATCATCCTCAGATGAGTTGGGTGTGGAGGTGAGGGGTCAGGGGTGCCTGGATAAGCAGTGACTCTGCTATCACTTCCTGTGTGAGCTGAGGCCTGGAGAGAAGATGAGGGAATGATGGGGGAGGAGGAAGCAGATGTGTTGTGGGGTTGGGAAATGAGGAAATGTCTGTGCATTTCTACTTTTACCTTTGATTTCTCCTTCAGGGCTTTGATATTTTCTTCCTGCTAATCCTCCTTTTCACACCTGCTTGGGGCTGCCCCGTGAGCTTGTGAAAACAGCATGTTTCTACCTTCCAACCACAGTCCTCAGTGCACTGGCCCTCTCTCTCATTGGCAGAGTCTACGATGTTTTTCAAGGTTACAATGAAGATTTCTTTCTTTTTTATTTAATTTTAATTTAACTTTTTTTTTGAGATGAAGTTTTGCTCTTGTTGCTCAGGCTGGGGTGCAATGGCACGATCTCCTCTCACTGTAACCTCTGCCTCCCAGGTTCAAGCGATTCTCCTGCTTCAGCCTCCCAAGTAGCTGGGATTACAGGCATGTGCCACCATGCCTGGCTAATTTTGTATTTTTAGTAAAGACAGGGTTTCTCCGTGTTCGTCAGGCTGATCTTGAACTTCTGACCTCTGGTAAGCCATCCACCTTGGCCCCCCAAAGTGCTGGGATTACAGGCGTGAGCTACCATGCCTGGCTTTATTTTATTTTTTAAGTTCCTGGGTACAAGTGTAGGATGTACAGTTTTGTTACATAGGTAAACGTGTGCCATGGTGGTTTGCTGCACGTATCAACCCATCACCTAGGTGTTAAACCCTGCATGCATTAGCTGTTTTTCCTAATGCTCTCCCCTAACCTATGCCCTCCCCTGACAGGCCCCCTTGTGTGTTGTTCCCCTCCCTGTGTCTGTGTGTTCTCATTGTTCAGCTCCCAGTTATAAGTGAGAACATGCAGTGTTTGGTTTTCTATTCCTGCGTTAGTTTGCTGGGGATAATGGTTTCCAGTTTCATCCATGTCCCTGCAAAGGACATGATCTCATTCTTTTTTTATGACTGCATAGTATTCCATGGTGTATATGTAGCATATTTTCTTTATTCAGCCTATCATTGATGGGCAATTGGGTTGATTCCATGTCTTTGCTATTGTGAATAGTGCTGCAATGAATGTATATGTGCATGTATCTTTATAACAGAATTATTTATATTCCTTTGAGGTATATACCCAGTAATGGAATTGCTGGGTCAAATGGAATTTCTGGTTCTAAATCTTTGAGGAATCACCACACTGTCTTCCACAATGGTTGAATTAATTCACATTCCCGCAAGATTTCTTTCCTGACTTTCTGAACTTGGATCTTCTCCTATCTTCCATCCCCACCACCGGGCTCCAGGGTCCCAGAGACTCAGCCTTCCAGCATTCAAAACCATAGTGGAAGAAGGCCTGATTGTTGGGGTGGGCAGTGGCCTGAAACCTGGGGAGGACTTCACTGGGCCTAAGCATTCTGGTGTAGAGAAAGTCACTAAGTAAGGACTTGTGAAAATGTAGAGGACTTTGCGGTGGGGATCAACTGCAGAGTCCTACTGTGGGGCAGCAAGGAGTCAAGAAGGAGGACCTGGCAACTGGGGTCAAGAGCTGCCCACATGCTCTTCACATCCAGCCTTTTTCTCCTGTCAGCTTTCTAGTGGGCAGAAAGACTCGCCTTTATATGCTAGAAAGCACATGGTGGAGGCTGGGCACGGTGGCTCACTCCTGTAATCCCAGCACTTCGGGAGGCTGAGGTGGGTGGATCACCTGAGGTCAGGAGTTTGAGACCAGCCTGGCCAACATGGTGAAACTCCATCTCTACTAAAATACAAAAAATTAGCTGGGTGTGGTGGCAGGCACCTGTAATCCCAGCTACTCGGGAGGCTGAGGTGGGAGAATCACTTGAACCTAGGAGGCAGAGGTTGCAGTGAGCTGAGATGGCACCACTGCACTCCAGCCTGGGTGACAGAGCTAGACTCTGTCTCCAAAATAAAAAAAAAAAAAAGAAAGTACGGGAAGGAGAATTTATTAGGAAATTCAGGCAGCCTGGGCAACATAGTGAGACCACGGTGCTACAAAAGAATACAAAAAAAAAGGCTGGGCGCAGTGGCTCAAGCCTGTAATTCCAGCACTTGGGGAGGCTGAGGCGGGTGGATCACGAGGTCAGAAGATCGAGACCATCCTGGCTAACACGCTGAAACCCCGTCTCCACTACAAATACAAAAAAATTAGCCAGGCATGGTGGCGGGCACCTGTAGTCCCCGCTATTCGGGAGGCTGAGGCAGGAGAATGGCGTCAACCCGGGAGAGGAGCTTGCAGTGAGTCGAGATCACGCCACTGGACTCCAGCCTGGGCGACAGAGCTAAACTTCTTCTTGAAAAAAAAAAAACCACCAAAAAAAAAAATTAGCCAAGCATGGTGGTGTGCACCTGTTGTCCCAGCTAATCAGGAAGCTGAGGTGGGAGGATCACTCGAGCCCAGAGGTTGAGGTTGCAGTGACCTAAGATCATGCTACTGCACTCCAGCCTGGGTGATAAAGTGAGACCCTGTTTCACAAAGAAAAAGAAAAAGAATTAAAAAAATCCAGGCATGAACAGGAAGGGATAAGCATGGAATAAAACCAGGATGCTGCCTCCGTACCACCAGTTCTTTGATTTCAACTTGTTGCTCGGTTGAATCATTGCCATACTAGTGAGAAAGAAATGTATTTGCTGACTGTTGGTCAACATTACAGATTTAAAACCTGTGCACTCTTAAGACCTCACCAGTTTATAGTTTTGTCTCTTCTAGATTTCTGTGCAATGATGGGCCCAAGGCTGGCTTTGCTCCCTTTTCTCTAGGTCACACAGTATCCCAGGCCTATATATCCCTGCTGTTATATCTGACTCTGTGGAAGATGATTTGTTTTTAGTTCTGAGCCTTTTCTTCTGCTGATTCCTTCCCAACCTTTGTTCCTTGTGTCGCTCACTCTCCCCCAAACCAGGTAGATGCACCCAGGTGTGGAAAAGAGGGAGGGAGATGAAAGATCCCTTCTGTCATTGATACAGGAGCTAGAAAAAAATTATTTAGGCAGATAGTGAGAGTAAGAGAGTCCGTGGTATGATTTCCCTTTAATAAAAAGCAGCCCCCAGATAATTTCTTTTCTAACAAAAAGCCTGAAAAATCAAGCTGCAAGCATAGATAAGCAAGCTAAAAGCTTGCTTAGGTAAATGCAAGCAGCTGTGCCAATAGAAAACGGACACCTGGAAGCCAGGTATATTCAACATAGAGGTGCCCTCTTCCCTTTCCTTTGTCGCCACACATGCAGTAAAAAAGCAGACAACATGGCGCTGGCCAAGTAAATACCCCATCTGCATAATAAAATATTAAGGTGAGATGGCCAACTTGTTGGTGCGCTATGCAAACGGCATACCTGGTCCGACTAATCTCTCGGGCCCTACGTAAATCAGACACTGCCTCCTCAAGATTGTCTATAAAACCACCGTGCATTTCACCACAAAACTGGAAGACCCACTCGGGAGTCCCTCTCTCTCTGCAGGAGAGAGAGCTTTTCTCTTTTCTCTTTCTTTTGCCTATTAAACCTCCAATCTTAAACTCCTCCTTGTGTGTCTCCACCTTCTTGATTTCCCTGGCGTGAGGCAACGAATCTTGGGTATTACCCTAGACAAATGATGCCACTTCATCATCGTTCTTGGGGCACAGAGGTGCTGGGCTTCCACATTTCTCTCCACTCCCTACTCTTGGGTGAACCCTTCACCCTGGGTACCCTGTTGCCCCAGGCCTTGGCACGTGTTGTCAACGTATGGCTGTGGGAGGAGGCCGGTCTTGTCTGGTGGGAAGGAGAGAGACAAAGAGGGCATTGTTGGTAGAAGAAGTGGAATGAGAGCTCCCTTTACCCTTGGGGGCTTCTTTTCTGGCATTAATCCTCAGAAAATAATTGTGAAAGAGAAGTTTGTCTTTGTGCTTTAGGGTGCTGTCAGAAGCTTAGAAATAATTAGGCAGAATCCCCATCCCCCCAATCCCCATCACCAACTTTAGTCTCCTCCCCCGATACCCACACTGACCCGGGGTTAGGGACATTTATAAATGGAGCCATTGAGGACTCAGGAGAAACTCATGCAACTGAAAAATGTCCCCTATTTCCTGGGTCCTAGGCAGCTCCCCACTTTCCACCCCCACTTCAGACATTTAGACAAGGACTTTGGTCACTCTGGCTAGACCATCTGTGTAACCCAGAATGGTGGGGTCACAACTCTTGGTTTCCAAGGATATAATCACATGTTGTGAGCAAAAATGTGCTGAACACACCTGACTCTGTGGCTCCTTCTTGAGAAGTGATTTTGCAGAGCAGGGAAGTGTCAACTCTGGAAACGTTTCATTTGTCTATTGGCCACAGAAGAAAAGGATTTCTTCTGTGAAGTGCCTTTTCATGACTATTATCTATATTCTCTTAAGTTTGTCCTTTTTATTGATTTGTAGTTCTTCATATATCCCTGATAACAAGGCTTGCTTTTTCATGCTCTTTATATATATATTTTAAAAGCAGCTTTAGTGAAGTGTAACATACAAAAATCTGCACGTAAAATGTAAAATGTGATGTTTTGACATATATATATATATATAATATATGCACTGAAACCATCACTATTAATTCCACTGTGATCAAGGAACATATTTTGTATCACTTAAATCCTTTTACATGTATCCAGGCTTGTTTTATGGTGTAGAACATGATCTATCTTGGTAGATGTTCTGTGTGCTCTTGACAAGAATGTGTTGTTGGGTAGAATGTTCTATTGTCAATTTTGTTGATTAGGTCAATTTGGCTTATAGTATTGTTCAAGCCTTCCATTTGTTTACTGATTTTCTGTCTACTTATCCTATCAATTTTTGAGAGATAGGTGTTGGCTCCTTAACTATTTTGTGAATTTGTCTATTTCTCCGTGTATTTCTATTAATTTTTGCTGTACGTATTTTGAAGCTCTGTTATTACGTGTGTAAACATTTAGGATTTGATAAATGGGCTCATTTGTAACAATCAAATATCTTCTCTATCTCTGGTAATTTTTTTTGTCTGAAATCTACTTTGATATTAATATAGTCACTATAGTTTACTTTTGATTAGTGTTAGCATGGTATATTTTTCCATTATTTTACTTTTAACCTTGTACCTTTATAATTAAAGTGAGTTATCTTTGGGCAGCATAGAGTTAGGTCTTGCTTTGTAAGTGAATGTGTTACTCTGCCTATTAGATCATTTATATTTAATGTGATGATCTGTATGGTTAGGTTTAAACCTCTCATGTTGCTATTTGTTTTCTATTTGTGCCATTTGCTTTATCTGTTCCCCCTTTCCTCTTTTTCTACCTTCTGTTGGATTGAGCATATATTTATATATAATTCCATTTTTATCTCCATGTTTGTGTTATTAACTATAACCCTTTTTGGGTTATTTTAGGGCTTATGGTTTATATCTTCATGTTATTAGTCTACTTCAATTGGTATTATACCACTCTTCACACATTATAAGAACCTTACAGGATACTCCCATTTCTTCCCTCCTGGCTTTTATATAATTGTTACCATATATCTTACCTCAATATATGCTATAAACCCCATAATACATTGTTATCTTTTTGCTTTAAGCGAAAGATTATCTTTGTCTTTATCTTTAAAGATAAAGCAGGGAAGGGTCGACTCTGGAAACATTTCATTTGTCTATTTTGGATTTCTTCTGTGAAGTGCCTTTTCACGACTATCATCTATATTCTCTTAAGTTTGTCCTTGTTAATTGTCTTTATCAATTATCTTTTAAATGATTTAAATAATAACAAAAATAATCTTTATATTTACCCTCATAGTTACCACTTCTGGTGTTCTTTATTCTCTAACGTATATCCAGGTTTCTATCTGGTTTCAAATTCTTCTAGCTCAAAGGACTTCCTTTACCATTTATCATGGTGCATATATTTTTTTCATTCACTCTGGAGATGAATTCTTCCAACTGTTATATATCTTAAAAAGTTTTAATTTTGCCTCAGCTTTTGAAAAAAATATTTTTGAGATAGGGTCTCCCTCTGTCACCCAGGCTGGAGTGCAGTGGTGTGATCATAGCTCACTGCAACTTCCACCTCCCAGGCTCAAGCTGTCCTCCCACCTCAGCCTCCCAAGTTGCTGGACTACAGGCGTGTGCCACTACATCTGGATAATTTTTGTATTTTTTTGTTTGTAGAGACAGGGTTTCACCATGTTGCCCAGGCTGGTCTTGAATTCCCAGGTTCAAGCAATCTGCCCACCTCAGCCTCCCAAAGTGCTAGGATTACAGTTGTAAGCCACCGTGCCTGGCCTGAAAAATATTTTTGCTGGGTATATAATTCTACATTGGCAGTTTATTCCTTTGATTACTTTAAACATGTTTTTCCACTGTCTTCTAGCTTATATTGTTTCCAACAAGAAAGCTACTGTCATTCTTATCTACTGTTGGTGCCCTGTCTAGATGTCCTTTTCTGGGCTGGCTTGCCCACTCACAAGCTGTTGTTAATGTTGGCCGTTATTGGCTCCTGAACTCTCTCCTTTTCTAAACAGATGGCTTGGGCTGGGGGCACCGGGTGGTGGGCATCCATGCCTGTAATCCCTGAGGCAGCTTTGGGACGGCCATGCAGCTTGTGACAGAGTGAGACTCCATCTCAAAAAAAAAAAAAAAAAAAAAAGAGATGGCGTCACCTGGGATAATATGATTTCTTCCTCTCCCTCATGGCATCCCAATGCCAATGACTGAATGTTATTGGAGTATAAAAGACCAGCCCTTTTACCTCAAGTGGATAAAATCTGTGGTATGATTTATGCTTCAGGGCTCCCTGTGGATAAGATCAAGTTCAAACCTTACCTGAGATCACATCTTTGCATGGTTTTTTTTTTACATTACCTTTTCTGCTTCCTCTATTTCCTTAGAGATTTTTACTGTGAGTCTAACCTAAAAAATGACATGTATTCAAATCTCTTTTAAGTTCTGCTTCTAAGGAATCAAACCTAAGACAGTGGGTACTAGGAGTGGTCCTAGGAAGCACAATATATGAATGGAATTCTAGGGCTGGCTTACTTGTCAGTCCTCTGGCAATGAAGACAGCCATGTTAACAGCAGGCATAGTTTCTGACTTGCTTTAGCAGCGCACTGTTAGACTTTGGAGGCTAGGCCGGGGAAGATCACCTGATGGTCAAGGAGTTCAAGGACCAGCCTGGGCCCAACATGGGTGAGAAACCCCTGGTCTCTACTAAAAAGTCAAAATTTAGCTGGGCATGGTGGCAGGCGCCTGGAATCCCAGCTACTCAGGAGGCTGGGGCAGGAGAATCACTTGGACCCAGGAGGCGGAGGTTGCAGTGAGCTGAGATCATGCCATTGCACTCCAGCCTGGGTGACAAGAGCGAGACTCTGTCTCAAAAATAAAATAATAAAATAAAATAAAATAAAGGACTATGGAATTAGGTGGCTATTACTGAGCTTCAGCAATGCCTTAAAGAGAAAAAAATGAAAGGCTCAGGACAATAAGTAATCAATTTAAAGCAAAATATAAGAGTTACAATGCCTCCTTGGCAGCATTTAAAGAGAACCTTATCTCTCATTGCCTGAAGGCAGAGAGACCAGGCTGAATATTTAACTTTAAGAGTGGCATAACTACAGAGAAGTTCAAATTTTTCAGCCTAGGGAAGTTTCTAGTACCAAAACCAGGACCCCAATAGGAAAGAATAAGACCCTGAGACTTGGGATGGTGATATTAGGTAGATGTCCTTTGAGGTCCTTGGATCATCAGATTATTCTGGACCATTTGGACCTGCAGAAGTGGCTTACAGTTTTTATTGGAAGATAGAGGCCCACTCTTGCTTGAAAACCTTGCAAAAGTCTTACACTAGACAAATTCATTGTAAGAAAATGCTGGCTCCCCTCAGGATATGTTGCACCTCCCCCTTTAGCCACTAGACCCATGACAAAAATCAAATCTTAGCACGGCCCAACTGGGGAAGTACTTGACTTACTAAGGAGAGGGATGGATTAGATACTAAAGGAGCTTCAAGACTTGGACAACATGTGTCATCAGGAGCAATGAAAATAAATCAGAGAGAAGATTCTGAAGATCCTGGATAAAAGGGAGGGGACTAAAAATAGAAAGCTGGATGTAGGAGTTTGTCAATGTAGGGCATTCTTATGGGACACAGGATTTAATACCCTAGCAAGTTTATTCTTAGGAGGTTGATATGAAATGATACTGGGGTGGCTTTTGGAAAGCTGGAAAAAAACAAGAGCTTCTATTAATAAAGTTGAGATGTCAGACCTCATATGGAAAATTGTGAGTAAAGTGTTCACAGTTCTCAGAGAAATGGATGTGGGAGAATAGATCTATAACAAAATATTGGAAAATCCACCACCAGACTCTATTCCTTGGGAAGTCCTGGGTAACACTCCTTTTCACCAAAGCAATAATGAATGTGCTGGTGATGAGGAGTTTAGTAGCTATAAGAATCTCAGTAGTGTTCATCCTCTGTAGACGGAGGCTGACAGCAGATGCTCTTATATACTGGATATACTGGTTCCCTAATAGCAATAGGAAAGATAGGATCCTGAATCAGCAGAAGCTATTTGGCAGCACTTAATAATCAGAAGCAAAGTAGTTATAATTATTATAATAATCAGGAAGGTTGAAATTATGGCCAAAGGGCCTTGATCTTCAGGGATCTGTGGAGATGGCTAATAGAAAATATTGTTTCCATGGAGAATATATACAGTTGCAAATGCTTCACATTTGCTGAAATGATTAATCAATATATTTAAGAATATCAACAAACTCCAAGTAGGATAAACTCAAAGACATCCACACTTAGGTACATGATGATCAAACTGTCAAAAGCCAAAGACCAGATAAAACAACAACAACAACAACTTAAGAGAGAATCTTGAATGTAGCCAGAGAAAAGCAACTCATTAAGGACAAAGGATCCTCAATAAGTTTAACAGCTGATATCTCCTCAAAACCATGGAGGTCAGAAGACAGTGGAACGATATACTCAAAATGCAGAAAGAAAAGGGCTGTCAGTCACGGATTCTACATCCAGCAAAAGTATCCTTCAAAAATGAAGGAGGAATTGAGACAAGTGTAGATAATAAAAACTGAGAGAATTTATTGTTAGCATAACTGCCCTACAGAAAATACTAAGAGACGTCTTACAGACTGAAATGAAAGAAGGCTAGTAAGAGTCCATATGAAGAAATAAAGAACAGTTGCAAAGGTAATGACATAGGTAAACATAAAAGACATATACAAAACTGAAAGCTTTCCTCCTAAAAGAAAGAACAAGAGAAGGATGTGTGATCTTATCACGCCTATTCAAAAACACTTCTAGCTAGTACTGGCGGTTCTATTTAGGGCAATTAGGCAAGAAAAAAGATGTCTAGATTAGAAAGGAAGAAATAAAATTTTGTTTGAAAATGACATAATCTTGTGTAGAGAAAATCCTAAGGAACCCACAGTAACTTACTATAATTAATAAATTAGTTCAGCCACATCACAGGATACAAGATGACGTTCTATTTCTATACACTAGCAATAAACAATACAAAAAGGAGATTAAGAAAACAATTCAATTTACAATAGCATAAAGAAGAACAAAATACTTAGAAATAAATGTAATCAAGGAAGTGCCAGGCTTCTACATGGAAAACTTCAAGACATTGTTGAAAGAAATTAAAGAAAACCTAAATAATAGACATTCCATGTTTATGGATTAGAAGATTTAATGTTGTTAACATGGTGGTACTCTCAAATTGATAAAAAATTCATTGCAATCCTTATAAAAATTCCAGCTTCCTTTTTTGAAGAAATCAACAAATGGATCCTAAAATTCAAACAGAATTACAAAAGACCCAAAGTAGCTAAAAAATATTGAAAAATAAGAACAATATACATAAACATAAATTCAATCAGTGGAACAGAATTGAAAGCTGGGAAGCAAATTCTTAAATTTATGGCCAATTTATTTGTGATAAGAGTGTCAAGACAATTCAGTTGGGAAAGAACAGTCATTTCAGCAAATTGTACTGGGACAACTGGATATGCATATGCAAAAGAATGAGATTACCTCACAACATACACAGAAATTAACTCGAGGCTGGGCATGGTGGCTCACACTTGTAAGCCCAGCACTTTGGGAGGTCAAGGTGGGCAGATCGCTTGAGGCCAGGAGTTACAGACAAGACTGGGCAATGTGGAGAAACCCTGTCTCTACAAAAACTACAAAACTTAGCTGGGCATGATGGTGCACACCTGTAGTCTCAGTTGTTTGAGGCACCGAGGTGGGAGGATCACTTGAGCCTGGGAAATCGTAGCTGCAGTGAGCTGTGTTCATACCACTGCTCTCCAGCTGGGTGACAAAGTGAGACCCTGTCTCAAAAAAAAAAAAATCCATCATTTATGAAGCACTGAATAATGTTAGTCAAACAAGATGTTAAACTGGAAATTTTGATTGGGATTTTGAGATGCAATGTTTAGGAAATATAACACATACCACATTCCAAAGTGATTTGCTGGTCTGAGATGCAACATTTCAAAGGAAAAGTAAATAAATAAATAAATGAATAATGGTTAAGCTACTCTTAAAACCTACACCCACATCAAAGTTGTATAAAATGGCAGAGTTGTTGGAAATTACAGGGAGAGAGAATTAACTTTGGAGAGAAGATATCTTTGTTTTTTTTTTTAAATTTATTTTCTTTTTTTTAGGCTAGTTGAGTGAAGCAGTGGGGCTAGAGAATGAACAAAGACATTTGTAACTGGTTGTGATAAATTGGTTGAAAACACCACTGCACTTTGACCAATCAAGAGAGAAGATCTTTTTAGAGAGAGATGTGCTGTCAGTTATTTTCCCCAAGAGCAAGGGCTGAGGGTGCTGCCCTTGGAATCTTAAGACCATCAGCAGATGAATGGAAGACGTTGGAACTGGCCTGCATGCCCAGGTTATAAAGTGTGATACGGCTGGGCGCAGTGGCTCAGCCTATAATCCCAGCCCTTTGGGACGCTGAGGTGGGTAGGTCACTTGAGGCCAAGAGTTTGAGACCAGCCTGGCCAACATGGTGAAACCCTGTCTCTACTAAAAATACAAGAATTAGCCAGGCATGGTGGCATGCGCCTATAGTCCCAGCTACTCGGGAGGCTGAGGCAGGAGAATCACTTGAACCTGGGAGGTGGAGGTTGCAGTGAGCTGAGATTGCACCATTGCACTCCAGCTTGGGCGACAGAGTGAGATTCCGTCTCAAAAAAAAAAAAAAGTGTGATATGATCACTTTACACCAAACTAGTCTGTGACAAGTGGATAAAAATAGTATTTCATTGCTATTTTACTATTTCTTTGATTCCTACCTGGACTAAACATTTACAGGCTTTGAATGACCTTTTCGATGAATGGTCTTTTCATGTCTTTGCTAAGTTTACATATTGGTGCACTTAGAATTATCTTATAATTTGTATAAGCTCTCAATATAATTTTAGTAAGATGCTTTTTTGATATGCTATTTTGTGCTTTTTTTTCCTTTGCTTTAGAGAGAGGTGCCAAGAAGATTTCTCTTTGGACCTTAGTTTCTCTTAGGATGCTCTGCAGGCTGCTCCATTCTGGGAATCATAGGCAGGTTGCAAGGCTTCCCAGAGGCACTTAGGATAGTCCCCTTTCAGTCAAGAAGCTTCACTGGCTGGAGAATGTTCTCAAGACCCCCTCCTTGAATCCATGGAGAGCACCAGAGAATTAGGACATCTCAGCTGCTGCAGGGACCACAGTCCTGCAGAGCCAATTGCTGGCAGCAGATATTTTGGACAAGAAGGTACTAGAGGCCTGGAGAGGGTCTGAGGAAAGGAAGGCCATCTGGGAATAGGATTTTGGGTGGTGAACATCTGTTTCAGTCCTGGGTTATGAGGATGTTTTGCACCCAGGAAGTGGTTGTTCTCATGAATAGAAAGGACTATTGTGACTGAGCCTCAAGCCTTAGTGAGGGGCAGTATCTGGAACCGAGGTGACATAGTTTGGTTGTGTCCCCACCCGAATCTCATCATGAATTTCCACATGTTGTGGGAGGGACCTGGTGGGAAGTAATTAAATCATGGGGGCAGGTCTTGTTCTCATGATAGTGAATAAGTCTCATGAGATCTGATGGTTTCATAAGGGGTTATTTTCCTGCGCAAGCTCTCTCTTTGCCTGCTGCCATCCATGTGAGACATGACTTGCTCCTCCTTGACTTCACCGTGATTGTGAGTCTTCCTCAGCCACGTGGAACTGTAAGTCCGCTGAATGTCTTTCTTTTGTAAATTGGCCAGTTTCAGGTATGTCCTCATTAGCAGCGTGAAAACGGACTAATACATGAGGTTGCCTCTGGCGTCTCCTCTGTGAAGAGTCCAGCATTGACCCTGAGCGCTGTCACTTCAAACACAGGAGACCAGTCCATCCCTGCACACTCCCTCAGCCCTGTGAGTTACTCTCCTCACTTTGCTGCTTCCCATTCTTGGCGGTATCTCTGGAGAGACTCCTGGCTCTAGCAATGGGGCTAGGAATGGCCATGGGGACAAGCCTCACAGTTCTCTGTGGGCCTGACGGAGAGGGGTCTGGGTTCTCTGGATTCCTGAAGGGACATGGAGCAGATTCCCATTATGCTGTGGCAGGGAGCCGTGCTATTCTCCCAGCCAAGAGGAGAGGACATCCCGAGATCACCACAAATTCTGGGATGAAGGCTGCCTGAGGAAATGAAGCAAACACAAATACACAAAGACATACAAATACACACACACACTTATACATACATGCACACACACATTCTTCTGTGGGTAAGGTTGTGCTTCAGGTACTTTGGGCAGGAGAGCAGGGGGGTTTTATTCTATCTGTCATTGCCTTCACGCCCCAATGCTGGAAACACTGAAGCCATTGCTCCCCCTTCAGATGATCTGTAAATCCCTGTTTCAGTTCACTTTGAGAACACCCCTCACTCTCAACAACAGAGGGTTGGTTATTCTGCAGAACTCATTCTTTAACAGCAGGCCCGCTGCTGCTCCAGCTGCAATTCTTCTCCCCTTCATGAAGGCTGCCAGGAATGAAAAGGGGAGGGAAAAGAAGTGGGTGGTGGCAGGAGGCTGGGCCAGGGAAGAGTGGGACCCCGCAGGCTCCAGCCTGAGGACTCCTCTCTCGGCCTCTCTCCCCTGTTGTGAATGCTTCTGCTGAAAGCTGCTGGGTGAGTGCGGGGACAGAGAGCCGCTGGGTTGGCTCAGGGCCTGGTGGTGGTGGTGGTGGTGGTGGTGGTGGTGGTGGTGGTGGTGGTGGTAGGGGGGCTGCTCTGGGTTCTTGAGAGGCTTCTCCAACTCTGACATGATCATACCTGGGGATATTATCAAAATTCAGATATGACTTAGGAGGCCTGGGATATGGCCCGAGATTCTGCATGCCTGGTGATGCCAGTGTTGCTGCTCTGTTGCCACACTGGATAAAAGCATCTAGAAGGTATTTCAGGCCAGATAGGGTGGGCATTCCCTCCCTCATACCTTAACTCTCCGACATGGATTCTGCCACTAACAGAATCCTGGACATTTTCTCCCAAGAGATGATAAGAAAAATTCATACCAAAATCATGAAGGAATTTCAAAAATCTTTTCGGCTATTAGAAAATTTCTCCAAACCCTGGCTTTTCCTTCCTCTCCTAACTCTTGAGCTCACAGATGTTGCTTCGCTGACTAAAATCCTGACAGAGCTCCGATTCTGCTACCTCCCAGACAACTTTATTTGCAAGCTGTTTCTCTACTCTTAGAAACAGGGGTGTCCCTTCAGCCGAGCTTTTCCGACAATGCTGAGCTGGGGGCTTTGGTACATCTCCCCCTCCTTCTCAGCCTCAGCTCTCTAGGCCCTGAAGTTTGACCTGGGGGCCCTGTCCACTGTGGGGCAAAGCTGCAGACTTGTTGATGAGAGGAGGACGTAGGTCTTAGGGAAAGAGAAAGGTGAGCTGGGGACAGCTGGACCAGATCGGAGCGACCACAGGGTCCCAGAAAAGCAGGGGGTAAGGGGGTAGGAGGCTATCATATAGGGAGGTCCCTTTGGTATGCAGACTTTGGGAGAGAAAGCACAGTTTTGTCTGAACCCTCCAGGAGGCCCTGAAAGCATGGGACACAAGCATTGTGTTGGCGATAACAGCTGCAGGTGAAGGCAGGTGAATGACAAGGAAGGGTGCTTAGGGTTAGAGATGAGAGCTCCAAACCAAGGGGCCCTAGACAGGTACTTTTGTTCTACTGTTGCCCCTCTCTCCTTTCCAAAATCCCAAAGCTCTGTGGTGAGCTCTGGAAACCTCAGCTTGGTTCTAAGAGCCTCTGAGAGGATTTAGGTGTCTCTTCATGGGCCTGGGGTGGGAATGGGAGAGACAGAAAGAAAGGGGACAACTTGATAGGGCCTCTGGAAATGATTTGAACCCCTGACCCTTGAAATATGTCAGACCCACCCTGTGTGAAATTCCACATCTGCTGGAAATGTGTTTAGAGGGTGCTGGACCTGCACTTCGAAATAAAACAAGGCTGACAGCAAGACTTGAGAACTTACCTAATGATCATCTAGTCTGATAACTCTCAAGAGAGGAAGGACAGAAACCCTCAGAGCCCTGGGGATGCTTCTTATAAATCCAGGGACCCCCCTAGACTTACAAGGTGGGGCAGGGCTGCAGGTATCCTCACAGATGGGCCTGGTTGAGGGAGGATGCGTGACCAACCTGGATGAACTCAAACTCTGACTCTTAATGGCTCAAAATATAGTGTCTTGCAGTTGGTGGATGATGACATATTTCTCTGGTCAATTGAGACTCTTAGAATGGTCCCTGGGACTCATCTCAACACATCTTTCTGACTGAGACCACAGTGGAAGTCCGAATTACAGGGAAGATAATTTGGGGAACAAATCCTTGAAGAAGCAGGAAAGGTGAGACCCAAGGACACAGATTTGGAAGGGAGAGTAGACTTGGGTAACTGTAGGTCCACTTCTTTTTTTACGATGTTAGAAAAGGAAGTAAATATTAAGATAAGAGAAAGTAGTATCTGTGGGGTTTCACATCAGTGTCTCTATTTTCTCTTTGGAGTAAAAGGTTTTCATGGTGTCTTAGTCTGTTTGGGCTGCTATAACAAAATACCTTAGAGGGGGTAATTCATAAATAAGAGATATTTATTTCTCAAAGTTCTGGAGGCTGAGAAGTCCACGATCCAGGCACCAGCAGATTCAGTGTCTGGCAAGGGCTTGTTCCTCTTAGATGGCACCTCCTGCGTATCCTCACACAGTGGGAAGGGGTGGAGGGGCTCCCTGGAGCATCTTTTATAAGAGCACTAATCTCATTCATGAAGGTTCTTTCCTCAAGGCTTAATCACCTCTGGTTTGATATGGTTTGTTTGTTCCCACCAAATCTCATGTTGAAATTTAATCCCTGTAGTTTGATCATGTTGGGAGGTGGGGTCTAGGGGGAGGTGTTTGGGTCCTGGGGGCAGATTCCTCATGAATAACTTGGTGCCAATCTTGTGGCAGTGAGTGGGTTATCACTTCTGTGAAACTGGATTCGTTCTCGAGGGAATGGATTAGGATTAGTTCCCTCAAGAGCGGGTTGTTGTAAAGCCAGGATGCCCCTTGGGTTTGGTCCCTCTTCCCCTTTGACCTTCCCTGCCATGTTTTGACACAGTATGGAAACCCTCAACAGAAGCTAAGCAGATGCGCAGGCTGCAGAACTGTGAGCCAAATAAACCTCTTTATAAATCACCTAGCCTCAGGTACTCCTTTGTGGCAACACAAAATGGACTAAGACATCTGGTAAAGGCTCCACCTCTTAATACTATCACACTGAGTACAGCACTTCCACCTTTCCACCTCTTAATACTATCACACTGAGTACAGCACTTCCACCTTATCTGTGGGAGATATGTTCCAAGACCTCCAGTGGATGCCTGAAATTGTGGATAGTACCAAACTCCATATATACTATGTTTTTTTTTCCCATATGTACATCCCTATGATAAAGTTTAATTACAAATTAGCACGATAAGAGATCAACAACAATAACGACTAAGAAAATAGAACAATTGTGGCTGGGCGTGGTGGCTCACCCCTGTAATCCCAGCACTTTGGGAGGCCGAGGCAGGTGGATCACAAGGTCAGGAGATTGAGACCATCCCGGCCAACATGGTGACCCTGTTTCTACTAAAATACAAAAAATCAGCCCGGTATGGTGGTGCGCCCCTATAGTCCCAGCTACTCAGCAGGCTGAGGCAGGGGAATTGCTTGAACCTGGGAGGCAGAGATTGCAGTGAGCCGAGATGGTGCCAGTGCACTCCAGCCTGGTGACAGAGCGAGACTCCGTCTCAAAAAAAAAAAAAAAAAAAAGAACAACTGGAACAATTGTAACAATATGCTGGCATCACTCTTGCTTTTTGGGGCTATTCTTAAGTAAAATAAGGGTTACTTGAACCAGTACTGATAGTTGATCTGATAACCAAAATGGCGATTAAGTCACAAACTGGCAAGGAGCGTCTACAGCGTGGATACCCTGGACAAAGGGATGATTCACATCCTGGGTGGGATGGTGTGAGATTTCATAGTGTTACTCAGAACAGCACACAATTTAAAACACTAATTTTGTATTTCTGGAATTTTCCATTTAATATTTTTGGACCTCGGTTGACTGTGGGTAACTGAAACTGTAGAAAGTGAAACCGCAGATAAGAGGGGGGACTACTGTATTAGGTTCTAACATATGAATCTTGATCATCATTCAGACCATACCACATGGTCTTCTGAGTGTGAGGGTAACCAGATGAGTGAGAATTTAGGCTAAATGGGGATGGTTTGAAACAGCTGCTGGGCATTGGGGAAGGCAGCTGATTAGGACAAATATAGAGATGGTGAACTTGGGCTTGTAGCATTGGGGCTGGGGAACAGAGGGATTTCTGAAACCTATCCTTGATCATGGTCACCTGTCACCATGAGGGAGATATATGCCCAAGGAACAATGGCAAGCAGGGGTCAAAATCTGAATTTCTATCTAGTCAGTTCTGGCTCTGGCCCCAAATCCTATAGTATGTAATTCTGGTAAATTCTGCTGGGTTACCTTCCAAATATTCTCTTCTTCCTCAGCTTGTAAGGCCTAAGAGCATCAGACTAAAGCAAGCCTCGATGCTTGCTCTGTTCATTTCATCCATCACATCTAGCCCCATAACCTAACTACCTCTCAACTTTACCACTGTGATGAGAGAAGAGGACATCCAGACACACCTGTGATCATCCAAGGGCATGGAGGCAGAGAAAAGAAGACAGCAACAGAATGCACATTCCCTCTCAGCATCAGCACTGATTTGCTTAAGATGATGCTGAAGCAGCACCAGGCCTGGCAGCCATCAGCTGGGGAAGCAGTAGCTTTCAAAGGAAAATTAACGAAACATCCCAGACTACTCTCTTACGTTTAGCCTTTGGGAAAGAAAGAGACGGAGGCAAGGAGGGAAAGAGAGAGATGAAGATGTACCCTGGTCTCTCCAACCTGAGAGTTCCTCTTCACTCCAGCAGTACAGAAGGGGAGGGCAGAAGAGACAGCCACACCACACACACTCACTGTTATTATTTTACATAGATGATTTCATTAAGTAGTAAAGAGGTGCAATCAGAGTCTTGGTATTTAATCAGTCAGATACTTGGAGAGGAATAAAAAAGCTTGCCTTCAGTGATCCTTGGATTAGGAGTGACAAGGTGGACTGGAGCTCCCTCTGAAGGACAGTGAACAACACTGATCTCTTGTCCTCTGCTCCAAAACAGGATGTGTGGCAGGTTCCTGCGGCGGCTGCTGGCAGAGGAGAGCCGGCACTCCACCCCCGTGGGGCGCCTCTTGCTTCCCGTGCTCCTGGGATTCCGCCTTGTGCTGCTGGCTGCCAGTGGGCCTGGAGTCTATGGCGATGAGCAGAGTGAATTCGTGTGTCACACCCAGCAGCCGGGCTGCAAGGCTGCCTGCTTTGATGCCTTCCACCCCCTCTCCCCGCTGCGTTTCTGGGTCTTCCAGGTCATCTTGGTGGCTGTACCCAGTGCCCTCTATATGGGTTTCACTCTGTATCACGTGATCTGGCACTGGGAATTATCAGGAGAGGGGAAGGAGGAGGAGACCCTGATCCAGGGAGGGGAGGGCAACACAGATGTCCCAGGGGCTGGAAGCTTCAGGCTGCTCTGGGCTTATGTGGCTCAGCTGGGGGCTCGGCTTGTCCTGGAGGGGGCAGCCCTGGGGTTGCAGTACCACCTGTATAGGTTCCAGATGCCCAGCTCCTTTGCATGTCGCCAAGAACCTTGCCTTGGCAGTATAACCTGCAATCTGTCCCGCCCCTCTGAGAAGACCATTTTCCTGAAGACCATGTTTGGAGTCAGCGGGTTCTGTCTCTTGTTTACTTTTCTGGAGCTTGTGCTTCTGTGTTTGGGGAGATGGTGGACGACCTGGAAGCACAAATCTTCCTCTTCTAAATACTTCCCAACTTCAGAGAGCACCAGAAGACACAAGAAAGCAACCGATAGCCTCCCAGTGGTGGAAACCAAAGAGCAATTTCAAGAAGCAGGTGAGAAGGACACCCTCTCTTCCTGTCACTGATGTCTGTGTCCTGATGATCTCCTCCCGGGGCAGGTCCCTCACCTTTCTGGGAAGTACAACTTCTGCATGTTACAAAGTAGGTAACCAAGTTCTAGGCAGATGTGTTCTGACCGCCACTCCCAACCCTTTTCTTTGTTCTCTCTTCCTCTCAAAATCTATCC